>NW_026652292.1:719484-761220 GCF_009828535.3 Hylobates moloch
GTTAGTGTGTGAATCTGTGTGTGAATGAGTGGGCAAGTGTGTGAATGAGTGGGTTAGTGTGGGAATGAGTGGGCGAGTGTGTTTGTGAACGAGTGGGCGAGTTAGTGTGTGAATGAGTGGGCGAGTGTGAATGTGTGAGTGGGTTAGTGAAGGAGTTGGCGAGTGTGAATGAGTGAATGAGTGGGTTAGTGTGTGAAGCACTGGGCGAGTTAGTGTGTGAATGGGCGAGTGTGTGAATGAGTGGGTTAGTGAGTGTGTGAATGAGTGAGTGTGTGAATGAGTGGGTTAGTGTGTGAATGAGTGGGTTAGTGTGTGAATGAGTGGGTGACTGCTCTAGCCGAGTGCTTGCTCCTTGGGAAGCACCGGCCAAGGCTAGGAGGCAGCCTGGTTTTCGGGGTCCCAGGGAAGGGGACACCTAGGGGGTCTCTGGCTGGGCCCTAGTCCCAGATTTGTGGGCATCAGTGGGACTCCCTGGAATTTGTGAGCACGTGGCCCTCAGGACAGCAGGCCCACCCCAGCCAGCTGCTCCTGTGCTCTGAGTCCCGGGTGTGGATGCGTGGATGCAGCCAGCACTCACCCCTCGGGGGTCCGAGGATGACGCTGCTCTCACGGTCACTTTCCTGTGGCCTGAGAGCCAGAGCAGGCCCCGCCACCCTCCTGTGCCATGTCCCTTCCTGTCACCATGTGTCAGGCCCGCTTGAGACGGTGCCCAACAGCTTCACATACACAATTCGCCCTTCGTCGTGCACGAGGCAGTGTTCCAGCATGTTCAGTCACATAAGCTTCACCACAGCCATTTCGGAACATTTTCACCCAAAAAGAAATCCATACCCTGTAAGCAGCCTCCCCCCTCCCCCATCATCTCCCCCCATTCCCCTTGACCCACTCCTGGCACCCGCCAGTGCACACCCTGCCTCTGTGCCTGGCCCGCTCTGGCATTTCGTGTTGTGTAGTCCCAGTGTGAGACCCTTTGTGTCCAGCTTCCTCCCAGGCCTGAGGCTTCCAAGCTTGGCTCCTGGTTCTAGCCAAGTGAAGCCCGCAGCAGGCACGGCCCACATGGACTCAGCATGTTCTCGGACTGCACTCATTTTGGCTGCTGTGAACTTGTACGCACCCATTCCTGAGGCCGTGCCACACACCTGGAGTGGACCTGCCACAGAAGGGGCGGCTCTGTCTCACACTTTCAGGTACCACAGGCCCTTCCTGCGCAGCTGCAACCCTGCAAGAGGGATCCAATTCTGCACGTCCTCCCCACGATTCTCCGGTTTTGGCTGTGGCCATCACAGGTGTAAGGTGGCATCTTACGAGTTAGAACATGCTGTCCCACTCACGGTAGACTCTCTGGTGCCTCCATCCTTGTATAAATTTTTTTTTTTTTTTTGAGACGGAGTCTCGCTCTGTCGCCCAGGCTGGAGTGCAGTGGCGCAATCTCGGCTCACTGCAAGCTCCGCCTCCCGGGTTCACGCCATTCTCCTGCCTCAGCCTCTCCGAGTAGCTGGGACTATAGGCGCCCGCCACCACGCCCGGCTAATTTTTTGTATTTTTTAGTAGAGACGGGGTTTCACTGTGGTCTCCATCATCTCCTGACCTCGTGATCTGCCCGCCTCGGCCTCCCAAAGTAAGTGCTGGGATTACAAGCGTGAGCCACTGCGCCCGGCCATCCTTATATAAATTATAAATCGAATGGCCGGGCATGGTGGCTCATACCTGTAATCCCAGCACTTTAGGAGGCTGAGGCAGGCAGATCACTTGAGGTCAGGAGTTCGAGACCAGCCTGGCCAACATGGTGAAACCCCATCTCTACTAAAATACAAAAATTAGCTGGGCATGGTGGTACACGCCTGTGATCCCAGCTATTCGGGAGGCTGAGGCAGGAAAATAAATAGCTTGAACCTGGGAGGCGGAGGTTGCAGTGAGCTGAGATGATGGCGCCACTGCATTCCAGCCTAGGCAACAGACTCTGTCTCAGAAATAAATACATAGATTGGGTCACTTCAACACACAGCACTAGGAAGTTTGGGGTAAGGTCATTTCCAAGCCGATGACATGATTTGGAAGCCCTCGTCCAATTCATATGGTCACTCTTCAGCCACCTGAGTTGGCTGTGGCTGGTCAGCCCTGACGCTCCTGCTAGAGAAGGGGCGGCCAGGACATTTTCTCCAGCTGTCTTTTATGCTGAATGAGACTCAAGAGGTTCTTCAACATACTGAGATTTCACAGGATTTTATTTTTCTACTAACAAAATCATACAAAGAACAAAGACAGGGAACCTCCAAAAGGAAACGGAGTCAATTGTAAATGGCTGTAGTTAGTTACTGGTTACACGGAGTTGACAACACAAAAGATGCCTGGCGCTTGCGTGCAGAGGCTGCAGCCCAGGGCGGAGGCAGAGCTGAGCCCTCGCGAGGCGTTTCGTGTGCAGGACTGAGCGGCCCTCAGAGGCATCCAGAAGGCAGGGCTGTTTTCCAGCCACCAACCAACGTTCAGAGCCAGCACCGAGCGGCCACCGTGCCTCTAGCCTGCTCTCCTCCAGGTGCAGGGGACACAGGAGCTGCCGGCCCCATCCAGACACGGAGGAGCATTTTGCTGCTCAACTCGTGCTTAGCCAAGGCAGGCAGAGGCTGTGGGAACTGCTGAGCCCCGCTGTGATGTCTGGGACAAGCTCTGGGCAGCAGCCATCACTCTACAGCAACGCCAGCCCTAGTGCGGCTCCTCAAACATCTGGAGGCACAAGTGCCCTCTGCCCTGATTTGAACTTCGTTGATGGGGCTGATTCCCTCGGGAGACCATGCAAGCTGGACGTAGCCCAACGCCTGGCCATCTGGGGCCTCTAGTATAGAAGCAACCTCTTTATGGACAACCTCGTTACCATGTAACTCCCCGGGGTGTTTAAATAAATAAATACGCCACACAGAAAGGGAGGCCAAAGTCGGTGCCACTGCCCGCAGCCCGCAAATGTGACCACAACCTACAAAGCAGAAACAGCGGAAGTGCAAAGTGTTGGGCCCTTGAAAGCTATCTCTTCAGTGCCACCACCGCCTCTATGCAAGGCACAGGCCATGGCAGGGGACGCCCAGGACTCAGCCGGACAGACCTGACAACAGGAGCCACTGCTGCCTGAGGACCTCCCACGCGGGGGCCGTGTCTTCCTTCCCTGGAGCGCCGGGGTGGGGATGGCACATGTGAGCCTGCTCAGAAGCTGAACTGTGCGCTGCGCTCCTGGGGTGGGGTGGGGTGGACAGTCCTAGCTCTCGTGGGCCGTGGGGGGAACTCACTGTTCACGCTGCGTGCGGGTGCCCCTGGGTTTCAGTGCATTCGCCTGCGTGAGGCACTGATCGCACTGGTGGCTGTGGCCCTGTCAGTGCTTATGAAAAGAAGTGGCTGGTTTTCTGAAGGCGGATGGAGACTTGGACAGCTGCAAACACAGCCCAGCATGGCAGAGCCACAGCTGGGGGAACCTGCCCAGAGCATAGGTCCTGACGAACATACCGTGTTCGCCACACACCCGACAGATGATCCACCACATTCTGGAAAAGCTGAGTTCCCTTTCCAGATGGCCCCAGCCCACGCCTCAGCTCGTGAAATGTGGACCTGCCGAGCCCAGATGCTCCCACACGAGGGTGACACAGGCGTGGACAGAGTCCTCCAGCTTCACTGCCTTGAGGTACAGAAACACAAAAACAGTCAAGGAACAGAGTGACTCTGAGGTGACCGGGGCCCTGAGCGGAGCCACGGCCAGGGCTGACGTTTCACCTTCATCATCAGGGACAGCTTCAGCTCCGGGTGCTCTTCCAAGAATGTTCTGGATGGGGTAGAAATGCAACCTAACCACTGGGTAAGTCCAGCCAAGGAAAAGAACTTCCAGAAACCAAGGCGAGGGCTCGCTGGCTTCTTGTGACCTGCGAGAAGATCCGGCCACGTCCAGGTCACTCCTGCAGCAGTGTCTGCCCTCAGATGCAAGGAAATCGTCCAGCCACGCCCTGACTTGCTGAGCATGTTGTTTAAGGCTGCTGAACAGGAGAGCCCCAGGTGATGGGCCTAGAAACTTCCGTAGGAAGCCCCATGGGCAGGTTGGGCGGCATCACTAGGGGACAGGTGTGTTTGCCGTCTGCTTCCCTGGGCCAACCCCAGAAGCAGGCTGCCCACGCCATCCTCCGTGCCTGTCCCAGAGTGCCGTGATGCTCTTGGGCGTTAGGAGTAGATGGTGATCACCTCCCGGCCACCACCCCTGACCAGGAGGACTCTGTTCAGCCCCTCGGTCAGGACCTCAAGAAACTCCATGTCTGGTCAACAGAGTTAAGGCCACAGCTGATCTCACCTGGGCGTGTGTAGCTAAAATCATGATAGCAGCGAGGTTTTATCGTCTTCCTGGTTAGCTAAGATTTGGTTTGAGAAACCCAGAGCCAAGGTGAGAAGAGAGGTGGGGATTAGAGAGACCCCCGGGCGGGGAGAAGCAGGGCAGGGGAGAGAAGGGCCGGTGCTCAGGAAAGAGAGGGAGCACCGTGGCCACAGGGAGGACGAGCAGAGACAGCAACACAGCCCACGGTGCTGACCCCACCCGACAGGGAACCCCAGCCAGGGGACTGGGTCCTCGCCAGCCTACAGGGGACCTGGGCCACAGCTTCTGACCAGGACATGTCGAGGACATGCCCTCACTGGCCCTGGTTCTTGGTGCCAACCTGGCAGGGATGTGCCAGGTGTCGCCCTGTCTGTGCCAATACGCCCAGATGCACCGCGGAGTTCTCCTTCCAAACAAAGCACAAATTCCCAAAGCTGCGACCAATCGTGGCCTTAAAGCCGAGAGCTGGGCTCCTCACCTCCCACCATCGTCGGCGCAGGGTGGGGCTGAGCCCCAGTGGAGGTTCCAGGATGCACAGCCGCTGTGGGGGTGCATGACGGGGCCCCAGGGCAGCCCTGAGCACCCAGGGACAGTGGGGCTGGTGCTGTAGGTGGGCCCTCCCTCCCCCACACCAATGCCAGGGTTGGCCCCAACTCTGGCCCCATCACCACTGGGCTCAGAGCCCCACTGCATCCCGGTCACAGCTCCCAGGGCCTGGGGCTGAAGGAGAGGCGGGAAGCCAGCCTCACTCACAGCACCCACAAACCCAGGTCTTATCGAGAAGCCGCCAGGGGATGCCCGCACGCCCGGCAGACACACTGCAGGAAAGGATACAGTTCTCGTCTCCCTGCCGGTTTTTGGGAGGACCTGGCATGTTGAGCAGGACCAGCTGCGCGTCCTGGGACTTGTTGAGGACGACGCCATTGAGCTTCACAGCTGTGTGCATCCGCCTGACGTTGGACTGGTCCCTGCGGGGGGAGGTGGGCACGGTCAGCGGGCGGCAGGTGCACCCCACGCTCCGGACACGAGTCTGAGCCGAGCCCTGATGAGCTGCATTTACACGTGTTGCAAAGGGCTGTGTGAGTCAGGATCAGGCGGATTCTCTGACCCTGAAGGATGCAGAGGTGGCGGCTCAGAGCAAGAGGCGCTGACTGCAGCCGGGGCGGGCGTTCAGCAGCGGGATGCTTTGGCCTCCAGGGACCTAGAACTCAGTCCACTAAGGCTGCCAAGCTTCTAAGGGCTACAGTCACACAACACAAACCGCAAGCGTGTTCTCAACTACATCTACATCCGCGAAGCAGGCAGAACAGAGTGGAAGCCGTCTGGGTGTCCCGTGTGCCTGATGCCTTCAAGGCTAACACATTTCTCTTGACATCTACAGCGTTGCCCCTAAACCCCACGTCAGACGCTGCCAAGCACAGACCCGTCAGGCTAGGCACACAAGGCCTTCTCTCCGAGGTTCCTGATACAGCTGGGTCCAAGGGGCTGGAAGCTCAGGAAGAAAAGGCTCAGAGTCCCCCACACCGGCCTGTGCAGCCATTGCTGCTGAAGCTCCCAGGCTTGTGATAGGGACAGGGTCTGCCGAGAACTCAGCTGGAGGCACAGGCGCTCACAATGGCCACTATTGGGGTCCCCTCCTACAGCCCACCCTGCCCCTGCCTGGCCAAGGGCTAAAGGACAAGCACTTCCACCGTGTGGCCGTCCAGCCCCCGCCTTCCGTCCTCACTGACAATGCAGCTCTGCTCCACGACCCTCCCTGTCTGCTCTCTGAAGCTGCTGTGGCCAGTCCATGTCTCAAAGCGTCCCCGGCGGCCTGGGCCCGGCCACAGCCCCCCAGGAGGCTGCCCAGCCAAGTGGGTTTGGGGACACCCAGGAGGCTCCCCAGGAGGCTCCCCAGCTAAGTGGGTTTGGGGACACTGCAGAATCATGCCGTGAGGCGCTCAAGCCCCTGCGGGACACAGCTTATCTCCCTCCTCTACCCCATGGTCCCCTCCTAGGCAGGCCCCTAAACTGCAGCAGAACTGGCATTCCAGGAGGCCACCTCGTGAAATGCCAGCAGAGGGCAGCCCTAGGGGAGCACTCGAGTTTCTGTGTTGGAAAAACCTGGCCCGTGTGTGGACTTGCAAGTCAGAGCGGGTCTTAGGCCAGCTGCAGTCAGTGCAGTCGTGACTGTGGCCCCCTGGGGAGGTCACCAGTGCCCTGGACGCAGAGGGGCAGCGGCGGACAGACAGAGGCCGCCCATGCAGGGTCACGGAGAGGCCCCACGGATGCCATCCAGGCTCACACCCTTTGATCCACTTGACGCTTAAGCCAAATAAACCTGATCATAACCACCAATTTCCAGGAGGAACACAGGGAGAGACCTTTTATCTTCTCTCCAGCTTGGTCTAATTACAGATGGGGTCTCTGTCCACAGCACAGTCAAGGGGCTTTCGTGCCAGGAACTTGGAACTTTGAATTCCACTTCTGGATAGACCACAATTACCAGTGTGTTTGGGGACAAAGAGCAGCTCCAGGAAGTGAGAGCAGGCCAGGAGCACAGGGGGTCGGAGTGGGCAGCATGTCCACAGCCAGTGAGTGCTGGGGTGAAGCGGGGACCTGGCCCTTGGCTGCTGGTGGAGTGTGCCAGCCGCCACAGCAAGGAGGACCAGTGCAGACACAGGCACAGACATGCAGACACACTGACGTGTACACACACAGGCATACAGTCACAGTAATACACAAACACGTGCACACACACACAGGCATGCAGTCACATTAATGTGCAAACGCGTGCAGACACACTAACATGTAAGACAAGCACACTAACATGTACATGGATGTGCACACGGGCAGGTACACGTCCACCGGCAGGTGCGCCGACAGGTACACGTGAGCACGCACACAAACACACAGACATCCCTAAGTGCGCCCCCGGGGACGTCACAGTAAGCCGCACACATCTCACGCCTGCACTGCCCAGAAGAGGTCAGGGCCGACCTCCAGATCTTCGGAGGGCTTCTCCCAGCCCAACCCCGAGGAACTGCTGGGCCAGGAGAGTCAGTGCCGTCCCAGACGCACGCCCCACGTGAACACAAAGCCCATGCGTCGTCCATTCCGGCCCACCTTCTCCTGACCCTACGGGCCTGCGGGGACCTGCCCCTGCCCCAAGGGGAGGCAAGCCCCGGCGCTGGGAGGAGGCACAGGTGCCACTGCAGGTCCCCGAGTGTGTGTGCCTGTGCACGTGTGTGTCAAACCCTACTCCTAGGTCTACGTCATTCTGCGGCTTTAATCAACATGCTATTCTGAAGGCACTTTCAGATTTACAGAATGGAGCAGGAACTACAGGGATTGCCTGCACGCCTCCCACATAGCTGCAGTTTCTCGTCTGATTAATCCAGGTTTCGGGGTTAAAGATAAAAAGGGAAGCGTGGCTCAGGCCCCAGGCATTGCCCGCCCACAAGGAAAACACGGCCCAGGCGGTTACTGGCGGGGGCAGGCAGGGGACAGAGACAGCATTGAGGACTCCCAGGGAGCAGCTTGGGGGTCCGTCCAGGGTACTCCCTCCCACCTGCCCCGGAGCTCAGACGCAGGCAGCTCCTGCCCGAGGGTCCAACCACACAGAGAACTGATCCGCACCCCTCTCCGCCTGGAGGCTGGACAGCTTTAAGAAGGAAGGCATTCCGGGTGGGGACGCGACTCAGCACCCAACCCAGAAGGACGTGGATGGACTTACTGACGGGCCCTGCGAGGCACACGCCTCCCCTCCACTCCGGAGCGGCTCGGCCACCTCCCAGGTCTCAGTTCCTGGGCCTCACTTAGGAAGAGGCTTCAGGTGTGTGCTGGAGCCACCGTGAAAAGAGGGGAGCGAAGGCAACAGGAAACTGACATGGAAGCCGCGGCAGCTCTGGGTAAGCTCTGGCTGCACGCGGACGCACAAAAGCCACCGTGCACGGGGCAGGCACAGGCCTAGAACACGCACACAGACACACGCAGGCCACGCACACACAGGCATGCAGGGCAACCGGGCCCGGAAGGCGACCTGGTTGTAGCGAGTGAACTTACAGGTTTCCCCATTCTCTATGCAGGAGAGAAAAACAAGAGTGCGTTACTAACCTCAGGAGAGTGCACCAGGCTGTTCCAGGTATCACGGCTGCCCGGGAGAACGCCGCCTCGTCCCAACCCACAGGGCCCGGGAGCCCCCAGCCTTTCCTGAGAACCTGGCTTTAGGGTCTGGCTCTGACCCCGGGTGAGAAGTGTCTCTGGCGCTCTCATCCAGAACTCAGAGGCTGCATCTGCAGAACCAAACCCACACCCCCAAGGACCCTGTACAGCCCTGGTGTTCGCAGCCTAAGGCCATAGGTGGGAGCCTGGGCGTAGGGCAGGCCCTAGGGCCCGACAGCAGCCTGAACGACCCACGGGGTGAAGGCCAGGAATTCCGTGCCCAGCGGCACACGCCTCCTCACCTCCATGGAACAGACCCATCTGCCTGCCGAAGTGAGGCTTCCCTGAGTACAGCAGGCCTGGCCGCAGGGCTGACTTCAGGGCCGGCCCAGGTACCAGGAGGACCGCTCGGCACCAGCGGTGGGGTTGACATTGGGGTCCACCCTAGGTCCTACAAGGTCCCCTCAGCGCCCACTCAGGCAGCTCCCTGCTCTCTAACGGGCCCGCTGGCCTGCAGGGTTGCCCTGAAGCTCTTCAGTGGTCAGGGAAGGGACTCTGTCCTCACACCGGGCCAGCACTGCCAGGATCTGTTCCCCGCTGGCCACACGCACGGACACTCACGGCTTCATGCTGAAGAGGTCTTTGAAACCGGACAGGCTGGTGTCTCTGTTCCTGTACTTCTCAGCGATCAGCTTCTCCCTGGTCCAGGTCATCTGCACCTTGTCTGGCGTAGGCGGCGCTTGGGTCCTGGCTGCCGCTGCGGTGTGGGACGCAGTGTTCCTGTCGTGGATCAGCTGGGCCTGGCGGGCCCGGGACTCGGTGAGACCAGCCGGTCTCAAAACTCCTCCGGGCGAGAACGACCCAGGATGCCAGGCTGGAGGTGAGGCCGGCTCACAGAACCTAAAGGGCCCTGCGCGCCTGACCCGGGACCCAGCCTGGCTTCCCACAGCGGCCCTGCACCGCCCCCATGACTGCCTCCCTCCTCCCAGGCTTCCCGACCGAACGCTCACCCCCTCACCTTCCCGCCCTGGCCCTGAACTGGAAAGGCCCCACGACCCCGTACTGACAGGAGGGGACACGTGATGGTAGAGTCTCCCCCTCACCTGACAGGGCTCCACCCACACGGTGTTCACCCCAGACCACCCGCTCGCCCACACGACCAGCACGCAGGCGTCCCGTCTCAGGGAGGCTTGGGGCAGGTGGGGCCGTTCCAGCATCCAGGCCCTGTCCCCGGGGAAGCAGGCTGTGTCTGACCAGCCAGGGGACGTTTGGGGGCCAGTCAGGCTGACAGGGGCCCTGTGGGGCACCGCTGGGGCCAATGACAGGGTCGGCTCCCTGTGCGTCACTTCTGACAATCCGAGGAAAATGAAAACACCATCCGCGCCGCGCCCCTAGCTGTAGGCGCCGAAGGGGAAGTGGCGCCCTCACCGCGAGATGGCACCAATGGCGCAGCCCCTGGTGGTTAAACACCCTCCACGGGGTTCTCATTCCTCCCTGCACCCTTCACGCCCTCCGTGCTGTCGTGGCCAGCCTCACAGGTAGGTCAATGGGAGCTCCCAGACACGGGCGCCACCTTGGAAGTGCTATTTATGCACACACCAGAATGGCCACCTCTCCCACTGTGGCTGGAGCCCTGCCTGAGTTTCTGACGCAGCCCGGAGAGCCACTTGCCCCAGGGGCATCAGGAGTTTGTGAGCCCCAGGATGATTTTAAAAAGCCAAAGGCCCAGAGTGATTTCACTGGACCAGTTTCTTCCTCCCCGGATAAAAATGTTTAACTTAGATGTCGGGTCCTTCCCGAAAGGGAAGAGGTTGGCACAGATGGGGGAGGGCCTGGGGCTGCCTCCCTCTCTGGACACGGACAGTGGGCCCCAGGCCTCTACTCACTGTGGCTGGAGCTGCAGCCACCTCACAGCCCGGCCCGGCCTAAATTTCCCGCGGCCTTGAACACGAAACCAGAGCCTAAGGGCTGCCCGCTCTCGGCAGAGCCAGTGCCGCCCACCTGGCCCTGAGGGCCACCGCGTAAGGCACTAGAGGGTGCCCACTCAGCGTCTGCACAGCAGCTCAGCCAAACCCCGGCCTCTGCAGAGCGGTGACACCTCCAACCCCCACCTGGCCCAGGAGGGGCCCTTCGAGCTCGAGCTTGCTGTTCCCGCTCCCAGTCCCTCCTCGGTCAGCATTTGCCGACCCTCCACACTGAACTTCCCATCAAGCCGTGGGCGGATTCTTGTTCTTAGCTGGACCCAGGCTGAACCCTTGTGACGCCAGGGCGACCCTGCCGGATCTCAGGGACCTGGCCCGGACAGAAACAGAGGATGTGGGTCCTCCCAGACACTCCCGGCTGCCCGGGCCCCCGTGGAAGGGGTCTCTGTCCACAGACAAGCTGGACGTCCCCGTGTCCTGCATCTGTGCCCACCCTGACCTGCCCGGGGTCTGGGAGTGGGCAGGGCCGCAGCTCCATGCGCCTTTCGCTGTTGGGGGAGAGCGGTGGTCGCTGCTTAGTGATTCCAGCTGTCAGCACATGTGGCCCCACACGCAGACCCGTGTACCGCTGTCACCGCAGTCTCAGAAAACCCAACACCTGCACCTGGTCTGCAGACACAGACACGTGTGTGATGCCAGCCTGGTGGGACCCATGAAGACCCCATGAGGCTGTGACCTCACAGAGCTGAGCGTCCCGCTACCAGGCGACCCCCGTGCCGTCCTCCGGTGTGAAGTGACCACAAAAACGCCTGCCCTCGGGGTCTCACGGTGGCCACGGGGCCTAGGCCAGTGTAACTCAGGTGGACACACCGAGACGTCCTCAGCAGCCTACAGTTACCCACGGAGCCAAAGCCGCTGCAGCCGGGTGGGGAGCTTCCACGCGCAGAGGCTGCGCAGGTCTGCGTCGGTCGGGGGTCGGGGTGGTGGCACCTCTCCTCCAGCTCGCTTCCCTCCCTCCCTGCACACTCACTCTCCCCTCCTACTTGGTCTTGGACAGGACAGAAATCTGCACACTGCGGGCAAGGGCGCTCAGGGGCTCCAGGATTTCAGGCTGTGAGACAAAGCAGCCATCGTAAGAAGCTGCGGGCACTCATCCGGCTCAGAAGCCGCTGACCCTGTCAGAGGGCACTGCCCTTGGGGAGGGTCCCCATGTCTCCTGCCTGCATCGCTGCTCAGTTAGAAAAGCTAAGTTCAAAGGTCCTGGCCCTCGTCCCTTCCTGCACATGAGCGTGCATCTGGCAGGCCGCCGTTCCTCTAACCAGGCACCCGCACGCCCAGGCTCCGATGAGCTCTGGCTCTGACGCCACTCCTGTGCTCCTGCAGGGCCTCTGCCACCTCCACGCAGGCTGGGGGCTGAGACTGCGACGCAGCACCTGAGGCACGCTCTCTGGAGGACCCTCGTGGGCTGCAGGAGGGTCCCAGAAAAGACTCAGCAAAGCCGGCTGTACTTCTCAGAAAGCCTAGTCTCTGGGCCGCGGCCCCCACGTACCTCTCGCTCCTGCTCATTCTTGGACAGCTGCATCTGCTTCAGCATCTGCGATCTCTGCTCCATCATTAGTGTCCTCTCGTAGGTGAAAGCAGATATGTCATTTTCAACCTAGAAAGTTCCCAAGTACATAGTAAGCCCGGTGTGCACAGAACCACGGATGCCTCCAACACCACCCCAGTACCCAGAGACTGAGCCGTCCTGAGCGGTGGGAGAGGCATTGCGTCCTGGGCCCCACAGGCCCCCTCTGGCTCTCAGGTCCCCCGCCCAGTGGCCAGGAAGGTGTGAGCACACGATGGGCAGTCACGCCGCACACACGCTCTGCTCATGTCCCTCCCTGGGACCCTCCGACCGGGCACACGGGCAGCTGTGAGGACAAGGCCATAGCCACAAACCAACCTGGTGCACGCGGCTGAGGGCGAGGCACTGCCCTGTGGGGCTGCACGATCCACGCTCACAGGTGTCATTGTCTATGCTCAGGGGGGCTTGGCACCACGGGAAACCCACCCAGGACACACGGAGAAGCCACGGCACAACCTCAGCGCCCGCTGTGCAGGACTCTGGGTCTCACCCATTGCACCTGCCGTGCAAGACCCCCGCGTCTCACCCGCTGCACACGCCGTGCGGGACCCCCGCGTCTCACCCGCTGCACACGCCGTGCGGGACCCCCACGTCTCACCTGCTGCACCCAACTCATGGGAGTTGGGAGCAGCTGTGCCTGTTAAGCACCAGTATTTAAAACAGCACACCAGATCAGGAGCGGTGGCTCACACCTGTCATCCCAACACTTTGGAAGGCCGAGGCGGGTGGATCACCTGAGGTCAGAAGTTCGAGACCAGCCTGGCCATCATGGTGAAACCCCATCTCTATGAAAAATACAAAAAAAAAAATTAGCCAGGTGCCTCAGGAGGCTGAGGCAGGAGAATTGCCTGAACCCAGGAGGTAGAGGTTCTAGCCTTGGTGACAGAGTGAGACTCTGTCTCGAAACTTCTTTTAAAAAAAATAAACAGTATGCCGGACTGAATGGCAGTGGCCCACACGCCCCTCTCCAGCCAGGTGACACTTATCCCTGGGGCCAGGGCCACGGAGGGGTGGGCAGCCCCAGCCCTGCCAGAGACATGGCTGGGAGTATGGGGGGTGCCGGGAGCTCCAGGTTCCCGGACTTCAGAGCTAACAACCCCTGCTCAGGAGCTGGCGAGCTGCTTCTGGCACCACGAGGGGGCTGGGGGGTGCGGCTGAGGCCAGGGGCTCATTTTGCCTGTTCCCTCTGGGCCCCAGTGGCCGCCCCACCTGGCCCCCTGGCAAGGCTGGTTCTCCCAGGCAGCATTTTGTTACTATTTTACTAAGTGGTTTTATGACTTGGAAATAATGTTATTCATACGACTGTTAGCACCAATAACCCCTACAACCTTGAACCTGCAAAGCCTCGTCCAAACAAGACAAACTCCAGCCACTGTCCCCGAAGACACGGCCACGTGGAAACCAAGCCCAGTGCACAAAACTGGGCAGAAAACCACCCAGCACCACGCAGGCCTGCGGCCCTCGGCCTAGGAAGGTCCTGCAGGGCAAGAGGAAGAGCAGCCCCATAGAAAAACCAAGTTCCACGGGAACGGACACAGAAACACACAAGGTTGTCGGTGAGGCACGAAGCTGTGCCTGGCCTCACTCACAGCCCGACAAACCAGCAGCAGGTGCTCGGGGCCTCTACCATACCCAGGGCTGGGGGGCTGGGGGGCTGGGGGCTGAGGGGCTGGGGAGACCACACCTCCCAGGCTGCTGCAGGGGCACAGGTGGCTTCCTGGGGGACAGCCTGACAGCCTCTATCTAGCTTTATGTCTTCCCAGCACCCACCTCCAGGAGTCCAGGCCATTGAGGGCCTGCAAAGCCATGCGCTGGGGTCACGGGAGCCAAAAGAAACCAGGGCTTTGCGGGTTCTGACTTCAAGGCCAGTGTTGTCGGTGTGATCCACGTGGGGTCAGAACCCACAAAGTCCCGGGACCGCCAGTGGGACCAGAGGGGAAGGCACAGCCGTGGATCCAGGTGGGCTGGTTGGGAACAGGCACGGTTCCATCCAGCACAAGGGGCCCACCAGACCCCCAGGATCCAGAACTCCATGCTTGGGGGCCGGAAGCAAGGGCTCCAATGTCAGGCCTCCGCCCATCAACCCCGTCCTCTCCAGGCGTGAAGGACCGGACGAGTCTCTGTCCAGGCCCTGCTTATAGCTGACCAAGGGCCTGTCTGTCCCACGCGACGGCTGAAGCCTGGCCTCACTCTGACCAGTGCCCCTCTCCCCGGGTCCTGACTGCTGACGTGTGGTTTCCAGCCGTGGGACCGTGAGCCCATCTGGGGAGAGCACCCAAAACGGGAGGTGCTCAGAGGTGCACCCACCATGGCAACACCACTGAGGTGTGAAGTCCTGGACGGGGTCCTGGGCCGAGGAGGACACAGGACCATGGGGGACACAGAGATGCCAGCGCCAGCTCTAGGACACCACCCACGCCGTTACACGAGGTGTCAACAAAGGACACACGGGGCTCTGTGCTGTGATGTCCCAGCGATTCCAAAACCAAGTCTCCTTGACCACCCCACAAGGCCTGGCAGCCCCCGCCACAATCGCCACCACCTTCTCCTCCCCACCTCCACCTCCACCTCCTGATCTCCAGCTCCTCCTCCGCCTCCACCTCACAAGGCCCACAGCCCTCCCCGTTCGCCCCCCACCTCCCCCCACCTCCTCCCCTCGAGCCCGCAGGCCTCACCATCTCCACCACCTCCACTTCGGCGCTGATGCGCAGATGGTACAGGAACATCTGCAGGTCCTTCTTCATCTGGATGCTGTTGTCATCCACCTGGGCCACCGTGAAGATACGCATGCGGCACTTCCTCCACACCTGGAGACAGGGTGGGCATCGCTGCAGGGCCTTGGAGGAGCCCGTCCCGGCCCGCAGCACGTGGGGTGGCCGTGCTCCGGCCAGCGTGTCCCCGTCCCCGTCGCGCGCCCCACCTTGTGCTGGCGCAGCAGGAAGGGCAGCAGCATGAGCATGCCGCCGTCGTGCACGATCCACCACACGTCGATGTGGCCCCCGCCGAAGCGCTCCTGGTTTTGCGGAAACGAGTCGATGTTCTTGGCTACCAGCAGAGCCTGGTGCGCGGCGGTGGTGTCGCGGACGGTGTCTGTGGAGAGAGGCGGCCGTCCGCAGGTCATCTGAGGCCAGGGTGCGGAAGGGGCCTCAGCGGAAGCGTCTGGCCTCCCCGGGGACTCACAGCCAGTGCAGGGGCGGGCACGGCGAGGCGACGGGGGTCCCTGCAAAGCCCCCACCCTCACTCCGTCAGCTCCTCCAAGGCCCAGCCAGAGACTCACAGCAGAGTTCAGTTGTGGGCCATGTGCCCAGGGACTCCCCCAGCCCCCGCGGGGCTCTAGAAGGGGAGGGGAAGGCCTGGACACTTTCAGATGGGGAGGGAGAGCCTGGACGCTTTCAGAAGGGGAGGGAGAGCCTGGGCGCTTTCAGAAGGGGAGGGAGACACTGGAAGCTTTCAGAAGGGGAGGGAGACACTGGAAGCTTTCAGAAGGGGAGGGAGAGCCTGGATGCTTTCAGAAGGGGAGGGAGAGCCTGGATGCTTTCAGATGGGGAGGGAGAGCCTGGACGCTTTCAGAAGGGGAGGGAGACACTGGAAGCTTTCAGATGGGGAGGGAGAGCCTGGACACTTTCAGATGGGGAGGGAGAGCCTGGACACTTTCAGATGGGGAGGGAGAGCCTGGATGCTTTCAGATGGGGAGGGAGACACTGGACGCTTTCAGATGGGGAGGGAGACACTGGACGCTTTCAGATGGGGAGGGAGAGCCTGGACGCTTTCAGATGGGGAGGGAGAGCCTGGACGCTTTCAGATGGGGAGGGACAGCCTGGACGCTTTCAGAAGGCCGCTCCCAGGGCCAGGGCCTTTGACAGCCTCAGAGCACACATCCTCGGGTCGGTGGCCTTGAGGCCCATTGGGACCTGACAGTGCATGGGCCTGGGGACGTCGAGGGGACAGCGAGGAGACGGTGAGGGGACAGCGAGGGGACACGAGGGGACACAGAGGGGACAGTGAGGGGACACAGGGGACGCAGAGGGGACAGTGTGGGGATGGCGAGGAGACAGCGAGATGGTGAGGGGACAGCGAGGACAGTGAGGCGACACAGAGGGGACAGTGAGGGGATACAGAGGGGATAGTGAGGGGACACTGAGGGGACGCAGAGGGGACAGTGGGGGGACGCAGAGGGGACAGTAAGGGGACACTGAGGGGACAGTGAGGGGATGCCGAAGGGCCGCCAGCCATACCTACCCACAAAGTTCTTCCAGGAGAAGGGGTTGTCCTCCTGCTTCCAGGACGCAGGCCAGGCCATGAGCACCGTGTTGTGCTTGAGGCCGCCCAGGCCGGCCGACTGGATCAGGTGGGACATGCCATCCCGCAGGCTGGACGCGACCACCAGCTGGCAGAAGCCCTTGGTCTTCTCTGTACTCATTAGGGAGCGTATGTTCTGCGGGAGACAGGACAGGTTGGTGCTACAGCCCCCAAGAAGCAGGAATGGGGTGCGCAGACCCACACCCATCACCCACGGTGGCCAGGGCACCCCCACGACCTCTGTGGACCCAGCAGGAGGGAAGGCCCGAAGGCTCAACGGTGTGCCGCGGTGCTCCAGGCCGCTGTGCGTGTGTGTGCGTGTGTGCGTGTGCGTGAGTGCGTGCTCACACACTGGGGAGAGAGACACAGAGCAGGTGCCACTGATGCCACGTGCAGGTGACGTGGAGGGCTGCTCTGGGCACACAACGCCAGGCAAGTTCTCTGAGGCGATCCACAACATCCCAGACCCACCCCCAGTTCACTCGGATGCTCTGGGCCAGGTTCATCCACCTGGTGCATCAGAAACACCCGAAAATGGGCCAAATTAGCAACTCTTCAAAGGGAGGCCGTGGGGTCCAGGATGAAGCACCCTAAGAGCAATGGCGGGGGGGTTGGGGGGGCACTGCTGTGTGGTCTCCTCCTGGGGTCGGGGGTGGGGGGGGTCACTGCCGTGTACAGTCTCTTCCCAGGGGTGTCTGATGAGGCCGCACCACGGAACGGCTTGACTCCATGGGGTTTGCACATGCGTGGCCGAGGACCTGCCACGCACTAAAGCCATGCATGTGTGGACGCAGGCCTCCCACCCTCTGACTCTCAGGCCCTGGAACCCCAGAGCCTGCCCTGCTGGGTCTCAGCCTTGTGTGGTACCAGTGGCTCCTTCCCACCTGATTCTCCCTTTCGGAGCAAACGTGCCTCTCCTGGCCTGTCCCCTGCTGTGTTCTGGGATAACCACTTCCTCACTTGCACAGATCTACAGACAGAGCAGTTTTGTCCAGGACAGACCAGACCCCACATTTCACTGGCTTCTGGTTTGAATGCTTAGAGGATGAGATTTGGGAGCTCCGAGCAATGAGATGTACATGAGACTTGGGACTCAGAGCTGGTCTGTGCAGGGCTGAGACTTCAGGAGACACTGAGATGGGGTGAACGTAGTGTACATGTGTGGCAGACATGAATTTTAGGGCCCAGAGCGCAATTGCAGTGGGTTGAATGGTGGCCCCAAAAAAGAGGATACCCACATCCCGGCCCCAGGAACCTGAGCACGTGACCTCATTTGGAAAACCTGTCTTCATGGATGTGTTGAAGAACCTTGCAATTAGGTTATGATCTTGAGCGAGCATCCTGGGTCAGAGGTGGGCCCTGAAGCCACTGACAAGTGACCTTACAGGATGAAGGCAGGAAGAGCTCTCAGACTGGGAGGAAAAGGCTGCGTGGAGGTGGAGAGGGAGGCAGAGGGACCGGCGCCCAGGGTCGCCTGGGGACCCAGGAGCTGGAGGAGGCGGGAGGATCCTCCCGGGAGACTCTGGAGGCAGCGCGGCCTGCGGTCTCCTTCATCTCAGACTCCTGGGCTCCAGAACTAGGAGAGAACAGATGCCCTTTGCTGTGAGCCGTGTGGTCTGTGTCCCATCACAGCAGCCCCGGGCCACTCAGGGATCAGAGCCACCACCTGCCTCCTTTGCCAAGATTCCAGCGGCCCCTACGTCAGCCTGACTGGTATCCTCACCCCTTACCCTGGCTCACACCTAGAGCTCCAGCAGCCCTTCACACACAAAACAACACCGTGTTCTCCCACAGCCCCACTCCTCCTCAGGCAGCCCTCGCCCTCACCCTGCTCTCCAGACACCTCCACCTTCTGCCCAGCTGCCTGGGGCAAGACGGGACAGGGTGCAGGGCCAGCAGATATGCCCCTCTTTGAGACTTTTGTTTAGGTCGGGAAAGGCCTAAACATGTTACCCCCAAGGGGCACCAGCCAGCAAGTGGAGGCAGGGGCCCCAGAGAGGCAGAGACCGGCTGGAGGTGGACGCTGCGGGGTGGACACAGGGGTCCCTGGGCAGGAAGGTGCAGGGAAGCACCCGAATCGGGGGTCATGTGGGAAGAAGGCAGGAAGCGTGGCTGTTTCAGCAGCCCCTTTATGCGGCTGCTTCTCATCCCCACGATACGCCTCTGCAGGGCAATTCAGGCAATTCAGGTTCTCCGTTCTTGTGCCCCCATCTGGCCGGAGAACAGAGCCCAGGGAAACGGCTGTTCAGGATCAGCCAAGTTTGGGTGCAGCCACTGGAGGGGCCCTGAGGGCCTCCAAGTGCTGGAGCCACGTCACGGGGCCACTTCCTACATGACTGGCTGCTGTGCTCACCCCCACATGCTGGCTCCGAGGAGTCGGAGCTGGGGATCTCAACTCTCTTCTGGCCTCACTGTTGGGAAAACCACTTTGCAGGACTGCAGGGTTTCAGGAGGACGCAGCACTGCCCTGGCCTGGCAGGAACTCAGCACTGTGTCGGGGGACCCTGTTATCACAAGTCCCCGCACCTGCCCGGCGCAGCAGTCACAGAGGCCTCCATGCAGACAGACCTCAACCCGGAGGACAACGGGCCCTTTACGAGTGGGGAGCAAGAACACCAGTGCCTTAGGACCCCTTTTATGCCAATCAGTGCCACATAGAACAGAGCACAAGGGCGCGCATAAGCCTCCCTGCCAACTGCACGAGTCACGAAGCTGCACGCTTCTTAGGGAAATTTCCATGCTTTACAGACTTGCCCAGACCGGGTGCAGTGGCTCACACCTATAATCCCAGCACTTTGGGAGGCCGAAGCAGACGAATCACTTGAGCTCAGGAGTTCGAGACCAGCCTGGCCAACGTGGCGAAACCCTGTCTCTACTAAAAGTACAAAAATTAGCTGGGCGTGGTGGTGGGCACCTGTAATCCCAGCTACTGGGAGGCTGAGGCAGGAGAATTGCTTGAACTCAGGAGGTGGAGGTTGCAGTGGGCTGAGATTGCACCACTGCACTGCAGCCTGGGCAACAGAGGGAGACTATCTCAAAAAATAAATAAATAAAAAGTAATAAATAAATACATAAATAAGAAAAGATTTGCCCAGATTTCTCTAATTTCACACTAACGTAGCCACGATGGAGACTCCCCAGGGCAGTGCAGCCCCAGAGGCAGCCAAGCGAAGGCGGGGCCTGCGGCTGGCTCCAGCCCTCAGGACCAATGCAGCTAAGTCACAGCCAAAGGCTCGCTGAGAGCAGCGGGGGCAGGGTGGGCTCGGCCTCCTGTCCGCAAGAGCAGGCTCCTGTCTGAGGCTGTCCCAGACCCCGCAGCCAAAGGGCTGTCAGACGGAGAGGATCTTCCTGTGAGCTGCGTTAACGTGAGAGTGTGAGGGCAGCTCTTCCCATGGCCGTGAAGACTGGCAGAGCATGGCAGGGGGTCCCGTCATCCCCCAGTCCCTGCAATCCCTGCCCTGTCCCTCACGTGCACAGACGCGCCCTCACACACCTCCAGGAAGGCCAGGTGGTGCCAGGATTCTTAGAATCCGCCAGCAGGGCAGTTCCAACTCTGGGATTCCTCCTAAGAGCATTCCAGCACGGGATAAGAAACACGGAAAGGGACATATGGGGACCGGTACTGTGAACATCCCCCCGAAAACCACGATACCTAAATCCATGGGTTCACAGTCAATAGCAGCTAACGCCCGAACCCGTGGTGAGCCATGATGCCGCTGTCAGGGAGAGGGAAGGCCCAGAGCATCTCCTGTCTTCCCTGGAAAAGCCAACCTGTGGAACCGCCTGAGAGGGCGGCCGTCCACGTGGCCAAGGTGGCGGGAGGGGTGGGGACCGTTTTTTACCTCCATGGGATCCTGGCCCTAGGCCACGCCACCTGAGGCTGCTACCGTCCACATGCCCACAGCCCCCTTGAGCAGCGTTCCCACCCCTAGGCTGACCGGCCCGGACCTGGACGGGCCTCAGTGCGGCTGTGGTTGTGCAGAGAAACATGCAGCAGGGGGCCGGCTGTAGATGCCTGGACACACCCACAAGGCCCCAGGGGAGGCCTGGCAGCAGGGAGTTGGCTCCCAACCCACAGCGAGGACAGAGGGGGCACCCGCATGGGAGGGACCTCGGACACACACCACTGCAACAGGCACTTGGTGTAGGCCCCACAGACTCCCACACACACGAGGCGGAAGAAGGAGGCTTGAGGCGCCCGCAGCAGCCAGCCCTGCCTGGGCATGAGGCGCCCTTGGCATGAAAACCACGCAGGTGGGCACCCAGAAGCTCCTGCTTTAGCAAGAAATACGGAAGTAACTCCAGGTGACGCGACGGGACCCCACAGGCTTTCATCGTGTCATCATTCCGTTTCCGCATAGCGTGAAGCTTCCCGTAAGAAGATTGAAAATCAGAGAAATGAAGACACGAAGTCTCAGAGCCTGATGTCCTGGGGCAGCCGACTGTAGCAGCAGGGCCCAGAGCTGGCACCAGCATGCTACATGCCCGGGGCACTCAGCCGTCCCTCCCCACAAGGCTCTGAGTGCGCAGAAATTCAGCAGCACAACGGGCATCACGCTTACGCATCCCCCAGTGAGCCTGAACAGCAGGAGACTGAGCTGGCAGCAGAACCGTGACTGTGGCTCTGGACGGGGCTCACCCATGGCGGGAGGAGGCGGTCCCAGGGTTCGCCCTTGGAAAGCTAACGGCCCTCAGCGCCTCCCAAGCTTCCTGGGGTGCGACTGGCGCTCCCAGGCCTTAGCGCGCTGCTCTGAGCTCAAAGCCACTGCCATGGCTAAAACACAGCAGCGCCATGCACGGCACCGTGTTGACACGCTGCGATGAGGACGTGCCAGGGCGCGTTTCCTGTGCAGCTGGGGTGGGAAAGACGCCTGCCCCCAGACCCCGCCCGGCCCACCTCCTCGGCCAGCTGAGCCTCCATATGCTTGTCCAGGTACGTCCCCTCCAGCACCGAGCCCACGATGGTCAGGCCCTTGCCGGCTTTCAGCTGCGACGTGAAGGACAGCAGGCGGGGGTGCTTCACGGCCTGCTCCGCATCCAGGTTCAGCATCACCAGCACCTGGGGCCTGCAGTGGGGGGGGGGGGGGGGGGGGCAGCTGTTACCACAGCAACGCTCACCCGGGCACGGCCCATCCACAGGCAGGGCAGATGGGACAGGTGGGGCACATGACACAGGTGGGATGGGGAAACACATGACACAGGTAGGGTAAGTTGAACAGGTGACAGGTGAGACAGGCCACACAAGCCAGATGGGACAGGCAGGGCCGATGGACAGGTGGACACTAGCCAAGCAGGACAGGTGAACAGGTAGGTTAGACAGGTGGGACAAATGACATGCTGGACAGGTGAGACAATGGCCCAGGACACACGCCTGAGGCCCCCGCCGAGACCCTGAACGGCAGAGGCTTCCCGCAGATGGCCTTTGCTTCAGCAGGAGCCACCCTCTCCCACCCCAAGCCCAGGGCTGTGCCGGCAGAGGGGCCGGCTCTCCACGCCCCCACCCTGCAGTAGGGACACCCCCGGTGCTCCAAGGCCCCCAGCTGCGCGATTCGCTCTGCACCAGGCAGTGTTCACACCCCAGACCTTGCCCGAGCGGCTGAAGGCGAGAGACCCCTGAGACTCGAAGGTCCCCACTCAAAGGCCGACCTCAGAAACGGCTCTTCTGTGCATCTGAGGAACACGGGGCATGGGCGGTGCTCACCTCCAGTTCTTGGTGTGGGGGGGACCGTGCTCCACGCGCAGCAGGGCGTAGCGAGCGGCGTTCAGGGACAGGCCACGGATGCCGTCGCCCCACTCCTTCTCGGCCCTGAGGGAAAGGAAGTCGGGGGCTTGTCCAGCCGCATGCCTGGAGGCTTCTCTCCCACCCGGGAAAGAGGGGACTTCTGGGGGCAGGTGAGTTGGGGCAAACAGGACCCCCGGGAAAAGTCCCTGGATGAGGAGGGAGGCCTCCGTGCCCACCCCTGCCCTCAAGGAAGCCCATCCTAGGAGCCACCGGGTCAGAGGGTGCTGTGGCTATGGAGGGAACGAGGTCTACGCCCAGCCTGCGTGAGGTGCCTTCCTCACACGGCGGGGGGCAGGAGACCCGTGACAGGGAAGTGGCTGGACCCCGGGCACGAGGCGGGTGCAGGTGGAGGGAGGGTGGGCGCTGGGGCACGGGGAAGGACGCCCGTGGCTGCCGAGTGAGTACAGACACAACCTGGGGACACCTCGCAAGACACGCAGCAGGAATAGTCAGCCATGGGCTCACCGCCTGCTGAAGACGGCACGAGACAGAGCTCCAGGCTGGAGACCCCGTCCATGAGTGCAGGCACCTCGGCCTGGCTGGAGGCGGGAGGGAAACCCCGGTTTTCACAACACAGCCCACCTGGACGTGCTCCCAGCTGCCCCCAGGAGGGCACACAACACTCGAGCCCCAGGGAGGCCCCTCCAGGGAGCTGCCCCAGGTGTAGTGTGAGGGGGGCCCGCCTGCCCTCCCGTGCGCCGGGTCCATGAGGGGCGCTAACGGTGCTTACCCGCGATACTCGATGTACTTGTAGATGCAGCCAGCGATGAGCATGGCGGACAGCGCATAGTACCAGGAGCAGATGAACATCAGCGCCAGGCACAGGCTCATGCCCAGGAAGGACAGGGTCCTGGGGGTGGGGCAAGTGGCTCAGGGGCGGCCCAACGCCATGCAGCCCCCACACCTCAGCCACCGCCACACGACATTGCCCCTCCCTCAGTGAAACTCTGTTAACACTAGGAAGACAGTCACTGACGCCTGACGACCATGGCTGCACTCAACCACCTCTGAGGGGTGACATGGCTCCCTGAGCCCCTGTGGGAGCTGTCACTCCAAGACCCAGTACACAGCTCCAGCTCCCAGCGTGCACACAGCACCTCGGCTGTGCATGCAACAAGGGGCTGCAGCGTCCACCCAGCGCCTGATTCCCGGGGAGGGGAGTTAAGAAGACCCACAGCCCTGATGGGCTACGCCCCAAGCCTGGGAAGGCTGGGCTGACCACGGGAGGTACGAGGCGCATGCAGACACCTGGGCATCCTCGTAACCAGAGGCCTTCCTCAGGTGCAGAGGCAAGGAGAGGCCACAGTCTCATCAGCTGCGCAGGGGCTTACTCCGCAAAGGAACAGTCAAGGACCCGCTGGGGTCTTCAGGCCCAGGGCAGCTGGCCTTGCAGAGGCACCCAGTGTCCCAGCCTGTGGGGCCCCTGATGTCCATGCTGAGCGGCCTCACCAGTGGCAGAGCCACCCAGTGTCCCAGTCTGCGGGGCCCCTGACGCCCGTGGCTGAGCAGCCTCACCAGTGGTAGAACTTGAAGCGTGGACGCCAGTTGGGGGTACGTAGCAGGGTCTGCACGGCGCAGGCCAGGTTCACGAACAGGTAGCACATGAGGAAGAACCTGCAGGGATGGCCGGCCACTGACACGGGCCTGCTGGGCCCCCCTGAGCCTCCAGTCACTGCCACCTGGGAGACCATCCTTGTCGTCACTGTCCCTCCCACCTGCGCCTTGTCTCCCCATGTCTGTCTCTGCACGTGACCTGACTCAGACTGATTCCGAATCAGGCCTCCTCAGGCTCCAGCCATCCTGTGGCCACCTGGTCCATCAAGAGATGGGCCATCGTCCCTTCCCCAGCAGCTGTCTGTCCAGCCACACTGTCCCCGGCTGACCCCAGCGGGCGCCTGCCTGGAGGCCTGTGCACCTGCCTTCCCCGGCGCAACTCCCTTCCCGGCAGGATCCTGACTGCCCACGGCTGACCCTGCCTGTTTACTGCTTGTCCTGAGCAGGACCCCCCACCCACACTGCCCCACGCTCCAGGCCCACACACCCATCCCCAGGTCCCCGTCCTGTGGGGACTCACATGGAGAGGATTGGGGCCACGCTGTCCAGGGAGGCGATGAGGATGCCAGTCTCGCAGATGAGGACTGTCAACAGCAGTGCCCACGTGGGCTCCCCGTTGGCCTTCCCGTGGCCAAACACCTGCAGGGAGAAGGGCAGGAAGATGGGGCAGATGACACCACCCTTTTAGGAGACAAGCTGCAGGCTGGTCAGGTCTAGCCCAGATGAATCTTAAAGACACAGACCAGCAGAAACGCCTTTTACAGCAGGTCCCTGGGACACCACCCGGCCGGCCTGGGAAGAGGCCCTGACAAAGGGCTGCAGCCCGGGAGGCTTCAGAGCTGTGTCTACACCGGGCTTGCCTGCAACCTGTGTGGCCCCAGCCTGCCCCCACCTGCCTCAGTTTCCCCGACCACACAACACAGGACCAGCGTCTCCAGGGCACTCGCGGTTCCCCACACCCTGTAGTGACCTTTCTCATCAGGCCACCCTCACCTCCCAGAAGCTGAGGCCCATGGGGCCTGTGTGCCTGTCCCCTTCCCGGACACCATGCCCTAGGCCCGGCTGGGACTGAAGATGCAACCACACAAAGGCCCTGCGGGTCGGCACCCTGCTGAGGGACCAGCAACGGGCGAGGATGGCTCTGCCATCCACAACCTTCCCACAGCTGCCCCTGGGCCCAAGTGGCAGGAGGAGCCACAATCGGCAGCTCTGGGCACAGCACACGGACAGGACCCATGCGGGCGTCTGTGCAATCCTCAGAGCAGCCCCACACTCTGGCTGCAAGTGGCTGGTGACGCCACCTCCCACGGACTAAAGAGCTCAGCCACACAGAGAAAGACGTGGCCGGTGGGCGGGCGGGCGGGCAGGGGGCTTCTCGCCAGACAGCAGACCAGGCACCTCTGGACCCGAGGCTGTGGCCCTCACACAGCCGCTCTTGACACACCCGGGGCCGCACTCGGAGGGGCCTGCAGGCAGGAGGGCTGGAGCTGCCTCTGCCCAAAACCCACCTCCCACCACTCCCATGCTCTGTGCAGGGGCCAGGGGCAGAACGACCACCATGGGGTCCAAGCTGCAGGCGTGCGTCCACACACGGCACCGTGAGGATTCCGCAGGGGAGCAGAGCCCCCGACCCTGACCTTCCAGGGTCACCTCCCCCGAGGGCGCAGGACTCACCTGCAGGAAGGGGATGATGCCATCACGGGCAATGGCCTGTAGCAGGCGCGGGGCCCCCGTGAGGCTCTGCAGGCCGGCGCCACAGGTGGAGAAGAAGGAGCCGATGACGATGACCCAGGGGGAGGGCCAGGCCAGCATGCCGATGACCAGGTTCCCCTGCAGGGCCTCCCCGAACCTGCAGGCAGGCAGGCAGGCGGGCGGGCGGGTGGCTTTCAGAAATGAGCCTAAGTCGGACAAAATGTCTTCTCCCACCCAGAGCGAGGGGCCCAGTGCAGTGGGGGCGACTCCCTGGAAAGCTGAGGCCCGGTGTCCAGTCCCTGTTGGCTGAAACCTCCACCAGGCTCTGCCCAGCATGGCCAGAATGCCCTGGAAGGTCTTCAGCGGGGCAAGGGGTCCTGCTCACCTAAGGGTCACTCTTGGGAGCAGGGAAGACCCAGCCTGGCATTAGCTTCAGTCAGGGACCACCCAGGACCCCCGGGGCCTTGGGGCTGCCAGACAGGCATGCCCCACGAGGATGCGGGGTCAGTGATGACCTGCCTGGGACCCCACTACTTCTCCACTTGGCAGCAGGGCTGAGGGGTCTCCCAGGGCCAAGCCTCACCCGTCCACACCCCTATGGCCTCCCCAGGAAGGGCCTGCGCCCCCAGCTGCATCAGGGCTTGGAGTTGGCTCTGAATGGTTCCCCAGGCCCTAGGCCCCAGTGGAAGAGACGACACATCAGACCAAGGGGATCCCAACCCTGGGACCAGGACGCCTTCAGCTCTGCACACGGACATGAAGTCCTAGGGCGATATAATTTCAAAGCCGAATTCGTCCTCAGGAAAACCCATGAAGACTACAGGCTTTGCACGAAAACTGCAGACGGAAACGTACTTATCTCGTAGGACCACGCCTTCGATGCAGGCCCCAAACAGCACGATGCAGGAGAGATCTACAGCCCCCGTCAAGGAAGGGCGGGTCCGCAGATGCAGGGTCCTCAGGTACGGGGGCTGGGGTGGGTGGGGAGATGCACTGGCCAGCGGGCCGCAGGGTCCAGGTGGGCGGGGACCGCTCTGCACCCCATCCCATCCCGGGCAGGTCCTGTCCCCCGTGTCCCCAGCGCACCCTCCTGGGGCTCTGTCCAGCACCATAGAACGGGGCCCTGGGGTGGTGGAGACACACCTGGCCTGGTGCTTGACCGCCAGGCACTGGCAGGGGACCTCGCTGAGGGGACAAGGCTCGCTGGAAAGAGGCGGCCTTGGGATTGAGAGGCCAGAGGTCCCATGGGCCCAGCCTGCTGGCAGCATACACCACACACTGCCGCGCACCACTGTCCATGAGGCAGGGTGACTGCTTCTGTTTTATCTATGATCGCATCACGCGGTGGTGAAGAAGCCGGGGTCCTGACAGCAGCCCCTGCTCCGTCTCCCAGGGAGGATGACGTGGTCAGAGCACAGCCTAACCTGGGAAGTCACATGCTGGTGGCCGAGGGCATGATGCTGAGCCGGGGAGGGCATGGGGGCCTCCCCCCAGGCAGAGGCTGGAACCCGCGCCTCCCTCGCCTGCACCCCTCCAAGGATACAGATGAAAGACGTGGTCACTATGGCCAGGATGGTCCCCGTGGGGATGGACTTCTGCGCATCCTTGAGGTCCCCGGACCGGTTTGAACCCGCCATGATACCTGTGAACGTGGAAAATGCTGCCAAGGCCCATCTGAGGAGTCAGTGCCATGTGATGGCAGCCCCTGCCCGGAGAGCCAGAAAGGCAGTCTCTGGGGAGACCCCGAGGGTGAGCTGTGCCCAAGGCTGCAGTCCAAGCTCCGCCAGCCGACGCTGCAGTACCGCGGCTGGGGGGATGCAGGCCCAGGCACGCGGATGAGCCCCCACGTCTACCGCTCCCCTGGATCCGAGGATGAGGCCCAACCCCAACACTGACCCCCACCAACCCCCACACCCAAGGCTTCTCTGGAGCCTGCGTTAATCCCACGGCCAAGGGTCAGCCGAGGGACGGTGCTGAGCAATGGCTCACAGGCCCCCAGGACCTAAGGACTTTCGGAATGAGACCCTAGAACGACTCAGCCCAGCCAGCCAGGCCAGCAGACGCTGCGACCCCTCCCACTGCAGCACCACGTGGACACCACCTTGCTCTAGGGAGCCACGGCCGGGGGTGTTTCCGCACAATCAGGTTCCACAAAGCTCCAGGAAGCCGGGTCGGTGGGGGCCACTTGACACCCGGCTCAGCCCCATCCAAGGCGCAGCCTGAAGCGCCCGTGCTCGGGGTGGCCTGGGAGCAGCAGAGCGCACAATCCAGTGCCACGGAGACACCCAGAGCCACGCAGAGGCTCTGCCCCCACGCCCTTCACCCACAGCGCTGAGACACCCGGAGCCACGCAGAGGCTCTGCCCCCACGCCCTCCACCCACGGCGCTGAGACACCCGGAGCCACGCAGAGGCTCTGCCCCCACGCCCTCCACCCACGGCGCTGAGACACCCGGAGCCACGCAGAGGCTCTGCCCCCACGCCCTCCACCCACGGCGCTGACACACCCACAGCCATGCAGAGGCTCTGCCCCCACGCCCTTCACCCACGGTGCTGACACACCCGGAGCCACGCAGAGGCTCTGCCCCCACGCCCTCCACCCACAGCGCTGACACACCCGGAGCCACGCAGAGGCTCTGCCCCCACGCCCTCCACCCACGGCGCTGACACACCCACAGCCACGCAGAGGCTCTGCCCCCACGCCCTCCACCCACAGCGCTGACACACCCAGAGCCACGCAGAGGCTCTGCCCCCACGCCCTCCACCCATGGCACTGACACACCCACAGCCACGCAGAGGCTCTGCCCCCACGCCCTCCACCCATGGCACTGAGTGCACGCAGACGGACGGGGGAGGCTGGAGCGGAGGTACAGGGAGAGGACCCTGGGCAGATCGCCCCCTCCATAGCAAGACGGGCCCACCTTCAGGGGAGGCAAGAGAAACACCAGACACCAGCGCTGTGGCCAGGCCCTGTGGCTGACCCTGGGCTCCAGGGCTTTCGGATGCGCTGAGATGAAGTCCAGGAGCAGATGTGGGAGGGACCGGAAGGGCAGCTGCACAAGCAGCCAGCGCCAGTCAGGGGCGTCCCGACAGGAAGGCTGAGTGGAGACAGCCGGGGGCGTGTGCATGCCACTCGGAGAGCACGGGGCCGGGCCCCATCCCCTGGGGAACAACCAAGGGCCCCACCCCCCGCCGGAACAAGGCCCACTGTTTGAGGAGCACACAGAGGGCTGAGGTCCCCAGCCTCTAAGCTCACACTGAGGCCACTCCTAGGTGTCACCTAACAGCGTGCCAGGTGTTCCCAGCAACCCTACAACACCTTCTCCTGACACAGGCCTGCCCGAGAGCAGCAGACAGGCTTCTTATAAATCCATCAGGACACAGGGCAGAGACCTCAGCCACTTCCCCTGAGCCTAACAGACAAGATAAGCAGGGACAGGAAGGAACACGCTAGAGAGAGACAGAGAGAGAGAGAGACAGAGAGGACGGGAGGAAAGAAGAGGGAGACACAGAGAGACAGAGAGAGGGAAAGGGGGAGGGGGACAGAGAAAGAGAGAGTGCAGGAGGAGAGAATGACAGAGACAGAGAGATGGACAAAGAGAGACAAAGGAAGAGAAAGATGGAGGCCAGGCGCGGTGGCTCAAGATGTCTGTAATCCCAGCACTTCGGGAGGCTGAGGATGGCTTGAGCTCAAGAGTTTGAGACCAGCCTGAGCAATGTGGGGAGACCCCCTCTACAAAAAATACGGACATTAGCTGAGTGCAGTGTCGTGTGCCTGGGGTCCCGGCTGCTTGGGAGACTCGGGTGGGAGGAATATTTGTGTCTAGGAGTTGAGGCTGCAGTGAGCTGTGATCACACCACTGCCCTCTCAGCCTGGGTGACAGAGCAAGACCTTGCCTCAAAAAAGAGAGGGAGGGAAGAAAGAGAAGGAGACGGCTGGAGCCGCGGGCTCACCAGTCACTGAGGGGAAGTAGATGCCAACCAGCAGGGTGAAGGAGGCCGCGATGTCGGTGAGGACGTAGGGCAGCGCACTGGCGTGGCTCTCCTCTGCCACGGGCACCGAGGGCACACCTTTCTTCTCCACAAATGCCCCCGCGTGCGCATACATACTCCACAGGTTCTCTGCCGGGCAAGGAAGATCCCATGGGTTTCTGGCACCTTCTGTCCAGTGCCCCCGCCATGGGGCCGCCCACTCCCTGGCAGGTGCCACTAGTGGCTGGAGGGGAAGGGTCACAGCTTGCTCGCTGCAAGCAGGCTCCAATTCAAACAAGTTTTTGAGATGGTACCTCTGGAAAAGCTACCTGTCTGTGTCTACGGAGGGATGGACAGCGCTAAAGAGAAGCCTCACGTGCGGAACAGTGTATTCCTGGAAAGTCTGGGCTTCCTCTCTCGGGTTCTGGAAAGTCTGGGCTTCCCATCTCGGGTTCTGGAAAGCCTGGGCTTCCCATCTCGGGTTCTGGAAAGCCTGGGCTTCCTCTCTAGGGTTCTGGAGAGTCTGGGCTTCCTCTCTAGGGTTCTGGAGAGTGTGGGCTTCCTCTCTCGGGTTCTGGAAAGTCTGGGCTTCCCGTCTAGGGTTCTGGAAAGCCTGGGCTTCCTCTCTAGGGTTCTGGAAACTCCGGGCTTCCTCTCTCGGGTTCTGGAGAGTCTGGGCTTCCTCTCTTGGGTTCTGGAAAGTCTGGGCTTCCTCTCTAGGGTTCTGGAAAGTCCAGGCTTCCTGTCTCGGGTTCTGGAAAGCCTGGGCTTCCTGTCTTGGCTTCTAGAGCAGGTCTCGTGTACCCTGCCAGGGGACCTTCTCCCTCAACCCCCTGGGGCAGGTCCAAGGCAGCCTCTCATCAGGGAAGGATGCACAGAGGGGGAAGTTACCGCCCAGCCACCACTCCCTTATTAACATAGCAAGTTCCCTACACGTGCTGCCAGGAGGTCGTGAAAATAAACCCATGGCGTTAAGACCAGCTTGCTGACCATGACGGAGGCGTCTCCCTGCCACACCGTGTTCAGCTTCTATGGCTCTGCCAGGGGTGCGTACAGGGACCCCCAGGCTCATCAGCAGCAGCTGGGAAGGGGCTCGGCCAGGCAGGAGGAACTGGGGCCCTGAGAGTGACTCTAAGGCGACAGCAGCCACCAGGGCCAGCGCCTGCTGCCCCCACCACCCCCCAGCGCCTGCTGCCCCCGCCATCCCCGCCACCACCCAGCCCCAGCTGCAGCCCTACGGGCCTCACCCAGGAAGACGCCACTGGCCGCGCCCGGGATGCCCTGGATTTCGGTGACGTTGTTCTGGGTGAAGTACTCGTCACAGGTGGCGCTGGGCTGGGAGCCGTTGCAGAAGAGGCCCCAGAGCGCAGAGGTGGCTGAGTTGTTGTGGATGACGTAGGCCTTGATGCAGGCATCGAAGCTTCGCCGTGACAGCGTGCGGTTCCCCAGGAGGCAGACCCTAGGGCGGGACATGGAGGCACAGCACGTGTGCTGCCACCGAGGTGGCTTTTACTGCCCCACCCAGCTCCCCCAATGGGCACCCACAGTGTTGCCCACAAGTGGCTCCTGGCACCCTGCACCTCCCAAGACAGGAAGGCCACAGATCACGCCGGGGACCGGGGACTGGGGACCGAGCCAGGCTGCAGCAGGAATGCTGTACCGTACAGCTGTCCCCTCATCCATGGTTCGGCCACCCATGTTCCAAACGTGCTAAATGAAGCGTTCTAGACATAAACAATTCACACGTTTTCCACTGCGCAGTGCTGAGTAGTGAGGCGGAACCCAGCAACCCCCCCGCGCCAGCATAGCCATGCGGCAGCCGCTCCCTCCCCAAGGCCCTCGGCGGCGTCCTGGCCAGGTCAGCTGTCACAATCTCAGTGTCTGAGTTCAAGCCTCCCTCGTGCCACGTGCCAACGGCCAAGAGCACAAGAGTGCCGCCCCTGACGTATAAGCCAGGCCTGTGTGTAGAAAACAGTCTACACAGGGCCGTGGCTTCAGGCATCAGTGGGAGGTCTCAGGACGGGCCCCCGAGGGGAAGGGCAGCTGTGCTTCCCTAAAACAGGCTTGCGGGGTTGCGGCTGTTCTGCCTCCCTCTGTTTTGAGGCCTCTATGAGGCTGTTCCTTCAGGGGCTCCCTCCACGTGGAGACGGCAAAACCACGGGAGCCTCAAGGGGCTTGGCTACTGGCCCTTTCTGGACCTGCTCCCTGCGGGCTCTGGTGGCCACTCCCGTGTTCCAGGACCCTAGGCCGCCTCCCAGCTTCCCCTCCAAAAGGACAAGAAAGAGCCCCTCCATGCACCTCTGGGAGGGAGAAGAGACCCAGGCCCCAGCAGCAACCAGGGCCACACCCATGACGCTCAGTGCACCTGACCGTGCTCAGGGCCGCCGGCCACCCCTGAAACCTGCCAGACCCCTCACCAGCCCTCCTGCCACTGAGGAAGGTCTTCATGCTCAGACCCGGCCACGAGGGTACCTCAGCCCACCTCACCGTTGGATTTCCCGACATCCCCAGAACCAGCCCACAAGGTTCCCACCGAGGTCACACCCAGTCCCACCCCTCGAGGGGAGTTTCGGCATCAAGGATGATGGACGAGAGGCGAGCAAAGCCCATGGGACCTGGCCCCAGCCCCACACACCACCCACGGCTCAGCGGCCCCGAGACTCACGGGATATCCGGGGGGTCGAAGGCAGACTTGATGACGCCGGCATAGATGGCCAGGATGGACAGCACGACGCAGGCCAGGAAGACCAGCGCCAGCTTGTTGACGTACTTGACGCCCACGAAGACCACCAGGGCCATGAGCACGAGCGTGCACGTGCCGTACACACGCATGTTGTGCAGCATAGCGGCCGCCTCGCCCCCTGCAGCCTCTGCCTGGAAGATGGCCGCACCCGGGGAGATGTACGTCTGCGGGGACAAGGTGGGTCAGGAGGCTGTCCCCGGACAGAACTCCCCAATGCCCGTCCCTCCCACAAGCCCCCAGCGCCACACAGGGGCCTCCTCCCAACAGGTGCTGAGGCCATCGGGACGCATCCATGCTGGACGGAGCCTGCGGGGGTCAGCACACAGGCAATGGACGGGCAGGGGCCTGAACGTTTCCCCGGAGCCTTAGAGTAAAGCAACTTCAGGACCTGGGGCATCTGCACATCTGCACTCAAAAGAAACACCTTCTGCTAAGAGGAATGTGACTGCTGCCCAGAAAGCTCAGCCCACCCCGGCTGGACGTCCTGGACAAACACGGGTCTGACCACGCCAGCTGGGGGCAACCTCTGTTCTGCCCAGATTCAAGGGACGGAGACATGAGATGGTGCTGCTCAGCTCCCTCAAGACCAGGACAGGACTGGGGTGCAGCAGGCATGGAGGGCATGGCACCCACCCCCACCAACGGGGATCCCGGGAGTGCGGCAGCCATGGCACCCGGGGCAGGTGGAAAGACGGAGGGACATGGCCAGGGACTCGGGTTGGAACGGGTGTGGATGTGACCCCACTGAAAGGTTTCAGAACCTTCTCGGCCATGTGGCTCTCTTCAGGAGCCCAGGAGGCCGGGAACCAGGTCTGGCAGCAGAGGGAGGGGCAGAAAGACTGGGGATAGGGGCTCAGGCGGGTGTCTCTAAAGCCCTGCAGGGACAGCGGGTTTCAGAACCTCAGCAGGAAGGACAGCGCCCGTCGGCCAGAGAAGGGCGGTCCCTGTCCCCATGAGGACCAAGGAACTCAGGCCACAGTTCTCGGCCGTGCTCAGGTGATGTGGGGCATGCTTTGAGCATGCCTGTTTTGAGAAGGTGATGACATCACCTGGTTGTACATTGCTGGGCTCTGTGACCCTCGGCCAAGTGCCCAAATCAGACAGGGAAGAGGCTGGGATCCTGGCAAGAGGTTCTTCTAAGCTAAGTTCCAGCCCTGCTCCTAAAACAGCTCAGACTGCAGGGCTGCACCTACGCGGGGCTCAGATCTGCAGCCCAGATGTCTACCCAGCTTATGCCAGGCACCCCTCACGGAGGGCAGCAATGGTGCTCAAGAGGGACACGGGTCGCTGCTGAGTGCACGCTGCCCAACGGCTTCCGCCATGGCCAGAGCCCAGGAGAGCCCAGGGGCAGCCAGGGCAGTGCAGTCAAGATGGCTCAGTGTGCTGTGTGTGCCAGAGTGGGTCAGGCAGGGCCCCCTGGCATCCTGCCACAGACTGTGGGGTGGGAACCCTTCCAAAGCAGCACACTTACCAGAAAAATCTCGATGGTCCCCAAAATATACATGGCCCCTGCAAACGTCGTGCCCAGGTAGAAGCAGAGGCCGACAGCGCCTCCGAACTCCGGTCCCAGCGAGCGTGATATCATGTAGTAGGAGCCGCCAGCTGAGGAGACAAAGGTGGCAGCCGCGGGTCAGGGGCGCACTTGGACTCGAGGTGCGGTCTGTGCTGCCGTTCACAGGCGAAGGAGGGCCTGTCTCTGCGAAGGCAGCGTGTAGACCCTCGTGCACCCGCAAAGCAGCACACAGAGACGCTTCCACGGTAAACCCTCCCCTCCCGAGGCTTGGCACACGTTCCACAGCGAGGGCACACGCTCTCACAGACATGAGGACCAGGTGAGGTCAGGGACAAGGCTCCCTGGGGAGCAGGAAGCCCCAGCAGGTCCCGGAAAAAGTCTCGCGTACATCAATGGCAGCCCCAGCCCCCACTTCCACTAAGTTTTGCTTATAAAAAAGGCAAAAGAGAAACTAGGATGTTCAGGAGTGGCCTGGTATACTGTGAACCACGCACGCTACCACTGAGGGGAAAGCCGGGCGCAACCCCAGGGCTGCTTGGAGAACGCGGCTCTCCCTGCTCTGAGCAGCACGTGTGGCGTGAGGAAGGGGTCCTAATGGATGCGGTCATCGTGAGGCAGAGACTGGTCCCCTGGCTGTGGAGGGAGACCCCCAGTGAGGGCCCTTGTGCTCTCCTGCGGCCAGGGAAGTCCGCTGAGCACCACGCGATGCCCCCGTGGGGATGGGGGCCAGCTGCGTGAGGACCTGGTGCTGAGCAAGCCTAGCCGTTACCACGCGCAGCACACATGCACTCGGGAGCAGACGTGGCATCACCTCAGTTCACTAGTTATTACGTATTGTAATTCATTTATTACTAATTAAGAGTATCATCTCAGTTCACTAATTACATATTATAATTGCTAATTAACATCTCAGTTCACTAGTTATTACGTACTGTAATTCGTTTATTACTAATTAATAGTATCTCAGTTCACTAGTTATTACATATTGTAATTCATTTATTACTAATTAACAGTATCATCTCAGTTCACTAATTACATATAATTAATTACTAATTATCATCTCAGTTCACTAGTTATTACGTACTGTAATTCATTTATTACTAATTAATAGTATCTCAGTTCACTAGTTATTACATATTGTAATTCATTTATTACTAATTAACAGTATCATCTCAGTTCACTAGTTATTATGTATTGTAATTAATTTATTACTAATTAACGAGGTCAGGGCAGTGTTTTGTCTTCACCTTCCCTCGTGAGATACAGGTTCCAAGAACTCAGCCTATGGCACACGCTGGGCTACAGGTGCCACTGGAATCGCCCATGCCTTCCCCTCCCCAGCCTGCTGCCTGGTGGGCACTGCCTACCCTGGCAAGAGACGGTCACCACGAGCAAAATGGGGAAGAAAACCCAACAGCTATGACCTCACGGCCCAAACACCAGAGGAGCCAGTGGAGAACATGCAGAAGGCCCGGCTGAGACCCCCAGGCAGCCCCTGGCCCAGCCTCGCCGAGCGGCCTCCTCGCAGTTACCGTGCGACAAAACACAGACTCCTCTAACAGGACTTAGGGCCGCGGCTGGCGGGCACCCCTTACCTGGGACCACACCGTTGGTAGCGATCGCACTCATGGAAATGGCGGTCAGCATTGTCTGCAAAAAGACAGGCGGCCATCTGAGGAGAGTTTCCAAGAGCCTGCCGGCATCGCAACACTCCCAAGGCGGGGTCTACGACCTGGCTCCGGCCGAATGCCAGCCCCCAACTCCAGGGCTCCCCATCTCGGTGGAGTGGCTAGGAAACCAGGATCTGGAGGCTCCCAGGCGCCAGGCGTGCAGTGTCCTGGTTCCCACCCCTTTCCCTATGACAGGGACCCCTGAAAGTGCCCAAGGTCCTTCCAAGCTGGAGGTGATGTCATCAAAACACAGGGTGTCCCTTCCCTTGGAAGCCTCAGCCCCAGATGCCGCCCCATGACACCCACCACTGGCCGAGATGCCTTTCCGCAGACACGGGTAAATGAGGTGCCAGTGCGCCAGTCAACACGCCAGTGCTAACCCCGGACAGTGTGGTGTCTCATCCCCGCAGCTGCCCTGGCTCTCGTGGAGGAGACAGTGCTGAACGACGTCTAGACGGGTGTCTGGGGAGGGCCCTACTGTCCGGCTGCCATCGCCTGAAGGCACAGCCACAGCGGCCAGGGGAGACGGCATCTGAGGAGGGCCCTACTGTCCAGCTGCCACCGCCCGAAGGCACAGCCACACCCAGCCAGGGGAGACTTACACAGGTGCAGCACATGGCCACGATGAGGAAGGACTCCAGGACACCGGCCACCCCCACGATCCACGTCAGGCGCAGGAAGAGGATGACGCCCAGGATGTTCTGCAGACACGGCAGGTAGACGCCGATGAAGGTGCCCATGCGCGGAGCCTGCGACAGAGCATAGCGTGTCCCAGGGGCTCGGACCCCACACCCAAAGGGCGCCCCCTCCCCAGACTGCACTCAGGCCCTGGGCAGGCAAAGCGGCCGTGGGTGCAGGAGGGGGCAGGAGTCCTTCCCAGAACAGATGGAGGTTCAGAGAAAGGCCCAGGGCAGAACCCCTGACCATCCCAGAGCGAGGGCTTAGGGCAGGGCAGCAGAACCACATGGTTGGCAGAGAACCAAGATGCAGCTGCTCCGCTGTGCCTCCCCGACAGAGGGAAACCTGTTACACTGGAAAAGTTATGGAAAAAACAAGAGGGAGAACAAGAGGGCCCCCGGCTCCATTCCTGGGATGGCTCAGGGCCTCAGATCTGACACCCTGGGAGAGCCTGAGCCTTCAGGAATGGAAGCAGAGCCAGCAGAGGGATGAGACGGCTGCTGCCCATAAAGCTAAAAAAAAAAAAAAATCTATAGCTCAGCATCGGCCCTAGGCAGAAACTGACACATCTTAACTGGGCATGGAGGTCACCACGAGATAACAGCAAAGGTTCAGATATCCACCCTGGGGGCCACCCCCGCCTGCCCCAGCACGGAGCAGGCAGCCTGCTTCAGACACCTGTGCCAGAGAGGGGGACACACCCCGTGCCCTGAAGAAACCTGCATGGGCAAGAGTCAGCAGCATAGCCAGGAGCAGGCCAACGCCTGCCAGGCAGCCCCCCAGCTCCGCTCGGGACGGGCCAGGCTGGGGCAGAAGTTTCAGCTCCGTCCCCATTGCCTGCTCAGCCCCACTCCCACCATGAGCAGAGGCACGTGGCTCGGACCTGGAGGATGGCTGGCGCCAGCACAAGGTGACGTTTTAACAGGAAAACGTCTCAAGGTCAATACAGAAAAGGGGGAAGGTTTTATTTGAAGATACTTCCTGTGAACCACGGCCACAGTGCGGATCAGAACAGGCCCCGTGCGGAGGCTGAGGAGGGGCTTCGATCCTGGGGTTCACACGGCCCAGGCCTGGGGAGGATGGGAACGGGGACCAGGTGAGGGGCAGCTCCCAGGGAGAGCACGCTGAGCACCACACCACAGAAGCAAAGAGGGTGGCTTCCAGGGTGACTGTGTCGGAACGCCTCCCACAGACAGGCCGAGGCCGGGGCCAGGGCAGGGCTCTAGGGCTCCACCGACTTTAGGACCCTGGGGAAAATAATGTAAGAGAGAAGCCCTGGATCTGAGAGCCTGGGGGATTCACTTGGTTCCCTGAGCCCTAGGTGGGAAGCAACAGGGGAGCGACTTGCTTCTGATGGGGGCCCTGGAGAGGAGAGGAGAGGGTGACGGGGCCGGGGGCCGCTGCTGGGCCCTCCAAATCTGGGTACGCCTTGTTCTTGGTGCCAGTGAGAGAAGGGGTGGGGGATGGTGGAGAACCGGCTTTGGGACATTCTCATTGGATAAAACTGAGAGCCCAGGACAGAGGTGACAGCAAGGCTCTGGGGACAAGTGTTGCTGTGACTTCACAGCGAGGCTTCAGCTAATGCAGGAGCCGACAGGCAGAGCTCCGGGCAGAGACGCGGTCCACACAGGGGCCCCTGCCCTCCAGGCTCAGCCTCAGATCCCACGGCCCCGTGACAGGCGAGTCAGAAGCCGGTTCTCGGCCAAAGGCGGGGGATCCTGACTCCTCACGAAAGGGCATGGCCGGCCTTGGCCTCTTGGTTCGCGCCTAAAAGGCCAATTTAAGGCTCAACCTGACCCAGTTTCAGGCTCGGGAGGCGGGAGGTGCCTGGGCCCTTGAAAAGGCTCCTTAATGGGAGCAGGTCTGCTGGGGACAAGCCTCTGAGCCTGGCCAAAGAGGACGAGGGGCGGCCCCTGCCCTTCCACCCCAGGGGCCGAGCCGCGGTCCCCTAAGGGAGCTGAAGGATTCACTGCCAACCGAAACCTGCCGCTGTCACTCAACAGGCCCGCTGGGGTCACGGGCCCTGGTCCGTCCACGACTGAAACGCAGGTGGCATCAGCCTGGGGCACCTGCGTGTTGTCCCTGAAGGACAGAGGCCTGAGAGCCACCAGCCTGGGGATAGGGTTGCCAGGGAGGGCCAGGGAAAGCCTTCCAGGTGGGAACCTCCTGGGCCCTGGCCCACGGTGTGCCATGAACAAATGCACCTGCCTGGACGTTTCACTCATGTCTCAGGACCAAGTAGGGTGAGAGAAGCTGGGGTGTGCTCTCTATGGGCACCTCATGGCAGGCTGGGCTCCACCAGGCAGAGGGGTTGGAGCTGGGTGGCCAGGCCAGTGGTGCCTGAGCCCAGCCGAGCTGGAGCTGAAGCCGGTTCCCGGAGTACTCGGACCAGGCCCGTGGGAAGGCACCTGCTCCCTGGAGAAAGCCAACATCTCCCTAGGACACAGACTCCAGCACACAGAAGGACAGACAGGGAAGGCCTGTGGCTCCTGAGTTTTGGTGCCAGAGCACCAGCCTGAGCCCATGAGGCCTCAAGGTAGCGTCCAGCATGAGTGAAACCCCAGAAAGGTGCTGAGTGCCGAGCCCGGCAACACCCAATTCCGCCGCATCCACGTGCAGCAGTGATGGTCCCATCCCAAGGGCTGGCCGAGCTATGGACAGGCAGGGCGGCCACAGGCTTCCCAAGCCGGGAAGGACCCAGCAGGGGAACCAGAAAGAGGTCCAGAGATGCAGCTTCTAAAGAGGCCACTGCCCTGTCCTGGGACAACAGCCAGGGCTGAGGGCCCTCATCAGGCCAGGCCCCACCCCGAGGTGGCTGCACGGTCACGTCCCTCACTTGTCTCTGGTTACTTCAACCCCAGAGTGAGGCTTCTCAAAAACAAAACCAAGTGTCTTCAAGTATCCTGGAAATGCTGTATTAATTCCACTGCGTTTACAGTAAAAGGAAGGAAACAGGCATCTTCAGGCGCCTGACTTCCCGATCGCTGTGCGGGACCCAGGTCAGCGGAACACTGGACGCTGGCAGGAGGCGCTCAGGGGTGGCGTTGACGCAAAGCACAGAGTCCAGGCTGGGCAGATGCAGGGGAGGGCAAGGGGCCGGCCGAGGGACGCCCCACTTGGTGGAGGTCACACACAGCAGGGGGGGCCACCCTCCCTGGACCTAGGGGCGCCTGGCTCAGCACCTCCTTCCTTCCTGCTCACCGGCCTCTACCTGGCACTACAAAACCCTCCCTTCTGAGAAGATAGGGATCTCCTGATAGTATGTTTAGAGTCACAAAGCTAGGGAAAATAATAGGGAAATTTAAAAATCACCCTAAAAAGCCAACGTACGCCCTTAGCTGACTGCCGAAGGAGCGGGGCACAGGCTCGGGGCTGACTCGGGAAATGACAATTTTGTGTCAAGACTCGGGGAGGGCATCGCCCGGCTTCAGAGCGGGGCCTGCGCTGCTTGGTTTCCTCCAGTGGATTTTGTTGTTGTTTTTTGTATCTTATTCTAAAGCAACGCACACGTATTTGGAAGAAGATTTAAAAAGCAGAGGAAGTTGAGAAGAAACTGAGCCACCCGCTGCACCCCCACAGCGAGGACATGAGATTTCCCCCAACACGGGTCCAGGGTCTTTCTCGCCTCAGGGTGGCTCTCAGGCAACCCGTCTGTGCAGGACGGCAGAACCCTCCCGAGGATGCTCAAGGGGATTCCACACCTCGTCGCCCACAGAAACCACTCAAGGGAAACCTTTCCCCACTGCACCCCCTCGTTTCCTAGGACGGATTCCTGCAAACAAATCCTCAAGGAATAAAACTGCATGGAAAATGCTACCAGGCTAAGTGTCCTGGACAGGAAATGAAAAGGAGGGCGGCCCCCTGGAAGCACCGAGGCCACAGCACCCTCTGGAAGGGGCCACGTCCCGGCCTCTCCGCACCATTCAGACTTCTCTCCACAGCAGGGGATGGGGCCGCTCCCGCAGAACGAACAAAACACCCCAAGTTCACTTCTCAACAGGGAACCCAGCGCTCAGATGCATGGGGAATGTCACGCTTCCCCGGATGGTGGAGAGGGAAGAGGGCTGCACAGGAGCTGCAGGGCAGGCACCATCGAGCCCTCCCAGAAAGAAAGGGCTGGACGTGGCCACGACACCAGAGCTCAGGGCAGCCCTTCTGACAAGCAACTGCTTTGCCGGCGTGATCTGACCGTGCCAGGACACATGGGGCGGGGACTGGGTGGGCACGGGCAGGGCGGCAGACGGGCAGGGCGGGCACGGGCAGGGCGGCAGACGGGCAGGGCGGCAGTACCTTGGCCTCACGTCGCCGGCTCTCCTCGTCCTCCTCGTGCTCCACCACGCCCTGGCTCAGGTTGGTGTAGTTGGCCAGCTTGTTGAGCAGCGAGGACACCATGGGGTTGCTGTCCATCTCCTCCTGCGCGGCGTGGACATGGGTCACAGGCGGCCCTCACCTCGCCGTGCGCCCCCCGAGTTCCCTCCCCGTGTTCAGGGTGTGGAGCTCGGGCCCTCACCTGGTCCTCAGCCCCTGGGTCTGAAGCGAGCCAGAGAGGCCTGGACACCTGTGTGGCAGGTCTGAGTCCGAGGCCAGGGCCTCACTGAGTGGGACCACCCACCCATGGCAGGGACCCCAGGATGCCCAGCACTCAGCAGCTCCGAGGGGTTCCCATGGGGCCGGAGCACCCTAGATCCAGGAAGGAGCCCAGAAGGCACCAGCCGAGGAGCACATCCCAGCTCAAGTGCGGGACCGGGCCCCCTCCATGGCCTTCAGGACAGGGAGGCCCCAGTTCCTTCCACGTGACGTCCAGTCCTGTGGGAGGCTCCGGCCCGGGGTCCCCAGGGGCTCCTTTACTTTTCCACATCAAAGCAATGGCCCTGGCACCTTCTTCTTCTAAAAAGTAAAGTTACCTCGAAAAGTGCCATGTTCTTTCCTTCAAAGAAGCTCTCTTGTTCCACCTCGACATTGTTGAGGAATGGGCTGTTTTCTCTGGGATTTCCATCTCCTAGTGAGGGAAAAACAATTCAGAGTCAGCTTAGAAGGAACTAAAAGCAAGCACAGAAGGCTAACCACAGACCTTGCATGGAGGGCTCTGGTCCCCACCAGCTGTCACCTCTAAACCGTGGCTAAGGGTGATACTTCTCACACACTCTCCTTCCTTTCACACATCTGTGTTCCAAAGGAAGGGGCATTTCTGAGGGTGCACGCTAGTCCCAGGACACACGATATCCCCAGGGCACACGCTAGCCCTAGGATACATGCTATCCCCAGGTCACACGCTAGCCCTAGGATACATGCTATCCCCAGGGCACACGCTAGCCCTAAGATACATGCTATCCCCAGGGCACACGCTAGCCCTAGGATACACGCTATCCCCAGGGCACACGCTATCCCCAGGGCACACGCTAGCCCTAGGATACACACTATCCCCAGGGCACACGCTAGCCCTAAGATACACGTATCCCCAGGGCACACGCTAGCCCTAAGATACACGCTATCCTCAGGGCACACACTAGCCCTAAGATACATGCTATCCCCAGGGCACACGCTAGCCCCAGGGCACACGCTATCCCCAGGGCACACGCTATCCCCAGGGCACACGCTATCCCCGGGACACACGCTAGCCCCGGGACACACGCTAGACCCGGGGCACACGTTAGCCCCGGGACACACGCTATCCCCGGGACACACGCTAGCCCCGGGGCACACGCTAGCCCCGGGGCACACGCTATCCCCGGGGCACACGCTATCCCTGGGGCACACGCTAGCCCCGGGGCACACGCTAGCCCTGGGGCACACGCTATCCCCGG
>NW_026652292.1:761320-763315 GCF_009828535.3 Hylobates moloch
GGGCACACGCTATCCCCAGGGCACACGCTATCCCCAGGGCACACGCTATCCCGCACACACATCATCATTGAAGACAAAGCCCCCGAAAGCCCAGGCAAGTGAGCTGTTCAGCCCAGGGCGAGGGCACCTCCCTCTGGCGTTGAAAATCTCTCATTCAGCCAAATGTGGGCAAAATTCTCACTTTTAAAAGTCGGGGGTGGGGGGCACCTCCTAGCCTTGCTGCTTAATCCGCCATTTCTAAGGGACACAGACGACTTCCCACTGTTCCCTGTTGAGGACGCCGCCCACGGGCTCTCCAGGTAAGTAAGCCCCTCCTGCGTCTTTCAAGAAGGCTGGGCTGGCGACCCCTCTGTGGGGCTGAGCCCAGGACTTGGAACCAGGGGGTAATCCCAGCAGCTGCCCGAGCGCATGAGCAAGGGAATTGGGGGGGAGGAGGACTTGAGGCTCCCCGGCGGCTTGAGGCCCGATGGCCCATGTGATGGTGTTAGGGGACAGGGTCCACAGGAGGTGGGGCCCGCAGGAGGTGGGGCCCGCAGGAGGTGGGGCCCAGGAGGTGGTGAGGTGTGGAAGGGGATGAAAGTCCCTACACCCAGGCCTCAGCAGCAGAGCTCTCGCCCTCCCACCCTCCATGGGAGGACACGGCAGGGAACCTACGGCCCTCGCCAGACCCCAAACCTGCCCAGGCCTTGGTCTAAGACTTTCAGCCTGGAGAACTCTGAGAAGTTTCTGTCTTCATGAATCACCTGCCCTGAGGGGCTGTTACAGCAGCACAAGGAACTCGGCACTGGCCACTGCAGAGACCACAGCCTGCCTGGGACCCTTGAGTAGCCCATGGCTAGGAGAACAGGGTCTGCAAATGCACATGCCCCAGCCAGGCACAGTGAGGAGCTGAAGGGTGTCAGACCCACAGCCACCTGCGCACCCCAGGGCCCTCAGGGCCCTCTGCCCCACGTGCTGCACACCAGCTCCCCAGACTGGGAGCCACCAGGCCAGGACCCTTCCTGGGGTGCTCGGCCCATCCTTGCCCAGTCCACCCTAGCCCTGCACTGAATGGTGGGGGACCCTGAGGGTCCAGAAGAAACGGTCAAGGTAGGATGCAAGGTGGCCGGAGGAGGGCAGGCCAAGACCTCATCACTGCATCAAACAACCCCGGCTGGGAGGGCGGGCATTTTCTATGGGACATTTCAGATGTGCCAGAGCCCACTGGCGGCCACCCTGGCCGGCTGACAGGCACGACCTGCAGGAGTGGTGGGTTCCAGCCGTGCCAGCAAAGAGGGCATCTCCGTCCAGGGGCAGGAGGGCAGCACGTGCTCCCAGTACGGTGCCCAGGGCGGAAAGCACAGCCCTCAGGGTGTGCAGGTCCTCCGTGCGACCATGAGCGACTGCAGATTCCTAGGCCATGGGGCACACCACAGAGAGGCCAGTGCCACGGAGCGGCGGCCCCACCCCTCAAAAACGCCAGGGAGACAACACACAGGAAGCTCCAGGTGACAGAGACAGCCAAATGCACGCGCAGCCTCAGACTTTCTTTTTCTAGAGACCGTGATTGGGCCAGTTGGTGAGATCTGAAAAAGATCTCTCGTGTGTGATCACCAACTCCCTGATTCCGGTGACTGCACCGCAGAGATTCTGAAAGAAACGTGCTTGCTTTTAGGAAATACGCCTGTGAGGGGCACCACGTCAGCTGCTTACTCCCAACGGTTCAGAAACAAATGTGGGGGTGAGGCCGGGCACGGTGGCTCACGCCTGTAATCCCAGCACTTTGGGAGGCCGAGGCGGGTGGATCACGAGGTCAGGAGATCGGGACCATCCTGGCTAACATGATGAAACCCTGTCTCTGCTAAAAAATACAAAAAATTAGCCGGGCGCAGTGGTGAGCGCCTCTAGTCCCAGCTACTCAGGAGCCTGAGGCAGGAGAATGGCATGAGCCCGGGAGGCGGAGCTTCCAGTGAGCCGAGATGGCGCCACTGCACTCCAGCCTGGGCGACAGAGCGA
>NW_026652292.1:768315-828920 GCF_009828535.3 Hylobates moloch
CCCAGCCCCCCTCTAACCCTCTGCACGCCCAGCCCCCCTCTAACCCTCTGCACGCCCAGCCCCCCTCTAACCCTCTGCACGCCCAGCCCCCCTCTAACCCTCTGCACACCCAGCCCCCCTCTAACCCGCTGCACACCCAGCGGCGTCCCTTGAGCTCCCTGGCCTGGACTTGGACATTGGCAGGCCTCGCTGCTGTGAAGGGCAGTGAGTTTTCCTCTGGCTGAGCCCTGCCTGTGTTTTGGGGATAGAGCCACTCGCCTGGGATAGCACCTCCTCCCTCGTCATTCTGCACATTCATGATGACCAGAAGGCTGAGAGGACAAACGGACACAGGGGAAAGCCTGGGCGTGCGGTGCAGGAAGGTGAGACGGGCAGGGTCCTTGCCGGGTGGCCCACAGTGTCTAACCCTCAGGGCAGGCCCCGGTGGTGCACCTGCCATGCACCGGTGGCCTCTGCCAAGCAGGGTGAAGTGGGGGCGAGGGATGACCCAACAACCCAGATCACGTCTCCCCACAGCCAAACCCCACCCCGTGGGACAAAGAGCAGCACCCAGACCCCGCGTGCCCTGAGGCAGGAGCGGGGTACAGACATCAACCCAACCCCGACCCGGTCCACCCCCTCTAGGGGACGGCAGAACCCGACCCGGTCCACCCCCTCTGGGGGACGGCAGGCATCCTCAGCGGGTCAGAGGATTGATCCCAGTTCTGGCCAGGACACAGAATGAGCCATGGTACCGACCCCCACAAAACTCACCTCCCCTCCCTCCTCCCGAAGATAAACCCATTTCTGACTTGTCTCCACATTTAAGGACTGAAATGCTGAACTCAGCTCACAGAAACCCCGTAAAGGCCGGCTCCTTTCACATTTTACATCACAGCCGTGGCCTGCCCACGACAGCTTAGAAAGGCTGACTCGGGAATCTCAGTTTGTGCCAAGCTCGTGGTCTCCCCAAAACCAAGTGCAGCAAAACTCGGGACACCTTAAAACCAGCGATGGGAACGGCCCCTGCACAAACACCACGGTCCCCTCCGGCGGGCGGTCCCCTCCGGCGGGCGTGTGGGGCAGGAGTGGGGAGCGGAAGTCCAGGGTCCCCCAGGCCTGGGCCGCCCCACTTCGCACCCTGACGGCGCATGACGGTTCCTGTTATCACTGAGAAACGTGACTAATAAGGCTTTAAAAGGAGGCTCCTTCAGCCAGTAGCATCCAGAGCAAGAAGAGGAAGGCATGGCATTTCAACCCTCTCCTCCCACCCGGCCGGGCTGGGCTCCCACACGCCTCGGAAGAGAAGAGCGAGGCAGCCGCTCAGGAATTTCCCCTTAAAGGAGACTCGGGCGGGTGTCTGCAAATAGCTCATGAAGCCCGTGAATCATCCACGAATGTCCCTCATCCTCGGGCAGCACCGGGACGGCAGGGGCTGGTACTCTCCACGCTGCCTGATGAGGCTTGTACAGTGCTTCATTCTGCAGACATGATGTCGGAATTAAAAATCTACAGGACCCGGCCAGAAGCCCCTGTAAAGGCCGCCGGGCCCCTGGGCCACCCGCAGCCGCCTGTCATCTACCTTGGCACAGCCGTTGAAAGGCTCGATGGTCTCACAGCAGCCCCCAGATCCCCTGGGTTACTCCACAGCACAGCAGACCACAAAGGCAAGCCCGGATCCAACAGTGGGAACCAAAACCAAACGAGGGTCCAGAAGCCTGGCTGGGGTGGGAGAGGAAGGTGAACCGCGCTCGTGGGTAACAGAAGAGGATGACGGAGCCCTCGGGGAGACCACGCCAAGTCCTGTTGACGCCTGTGCCTGGACGCCGCGTGCAGGGAGGGCGCCTGTCCTCTGGGGTCTTCCTCCCCTAAACACTCAGCCGCAGGCTAACGATGCAAGAAAACACCGGACACCTCCCAACTGAGGGGCATTCTCTAAGACGGACCGGGACCCCCCAAAACTGCCACAGTCACCAAAAAAAGAAAGTCCAAGAAACCGTCCCAGCCAAGAGGAGCCCGAGGCGGCATGGGAACTTGGCGTCTGTCATGTCGCATCCTGGACGTGTCCTAGGACAGAAAAGCACACCCGGGAAGAGGCGGTGAAACATGAGCCTGTAGGGATGTGGCTCCGCATGGTGACCCCCCCACCAGGAGCCCTCGACGAGCTGAGCCCGCACCCGTGGCCAGCTCCCCCACAGCTGTGTGCACTGCCCTTCTGCTCCGTCCATCCCAACATCTTCCCAGCTCGGGGAACAGCCCCGGCCTCGGCCGCCTCGTGCCTGGGAACAGCCTGTTTCAGCGCCTCTCCCCAGAGGCCCCTCCTCGATCACCTGCCCCAAGCGGCCCTAAGCAGCTGGCACTGGGTGGACTGCCCTGCCCACCTGCACCGGGACAGGGCCTCGGTCACTGTCACTGGCGCCCGTCCCTCCAGGTTTAAAGCAGTTCCAGCAGCAGCTCTGCTCACAGCTTGTCTGGTGCCTTCATGAACCCCACGCACCAGGCTGACCTATCCCCAAGGGCCGGCGTCCCAACAGGACCTGCCCCAAGCAGACATGCCCAGGAATGATGGCATCTGGCCAGCAGGCCCGACCTGGTCCAGGCCCCAGAACTACAGCCTCTGGTGGGCCCCTGAGACCTTGGAGGAGCCCTCCCAATAGCCAGCAAAGGCCGACAGCCGCTGGTGGAGAACCAGACACACCAGGCTGACCGGAGGCGGTGAGGTCAAGCCCTGGCCTGGAGAACTGGCCACAGGTCAGTTTTTTCTCATCTTGTTTTTTCTACCTCTTCATTTTACTATAAAACGACCCCAGGTAAGCAAGTGGGCAGACATCCCATGCAGCCCCACGGGTGCTAGCTGTCCGCACACAGATCCGCCCCGCACAGCCCTGGTCTGATGCATGTCACGGCACACAGTGGCCACCACCGCCCCGACCCCCCTCCACCCCCCGACACTGAGCAGCCTTGTGGCCCCCCGGAGCCGCTTTGCTGAGTTTTTTCTGGCTGCAGCCGCCTGGGCAAGAGAACGTCTATCTGCTGAGCATTAACAAAGGCCTGCCCCTGCTCACCAGACCTACCAAGAGCCTCCCACCACTTCCCCAGCTCCCTCCTTGCCAAGCCCCCCAGCCACAGAGGCAACCTCTGGTCTGTTTTTCACTCCAGATTAGCTTTCCCGACACCTTATCAACAAAGTGAATGCAGACCCTGTGGCCAGTAAGCAGATCCTGATGGGCTGGGCCCTTGGGGAGCAGCCTCCTGGGCTTGTCCAACCACGCTGCGTCCCCACCCCGAGAGGGAAGGAGGTGGCTGCAGGTGGAAGGGCAAAGACCAGACACACAAGTGTCCCGGCCAGAGGAGGGGCAGCCCCTCCAGCCAGAGAGGCAGTGAGAGTCTGGGTGTCAGATCCCTGACCCATCGCGATCCAGGCCTGGGAAGTGCGTTCATGGGTAGTTTCTGCAGGGAGAAGCTGGCTCACCTCCCTAATTGGCCCTAATCCCCTCTGAGATCGCAATGCTTCCATCGGCCTCCCTATCTCCAGGTACAACCTCCTCCCTTTCTCGGTGGCTCATCCCTTCCCCTCTTCCTCCCGCGTTTTGGGATTTTACAGCCATTCTCCGCAAAGGGCTCTGGGAACGTCCTCTTAGACTCAGCCTCAGCCGGAAGCAGCTGACAGGCAGGAGGGGCCGTGAAGCTGGAGCCAGGTCCGACAGCCTCCGCCCCTTCCTGCCCTCCAGCGTGGGTGGTCCGTCCAGCTACCCAGCTCTGCAGAGCAGTGGCGGGCGGCACCGGGCCTGTGCACACAGAGAGGCGCTGGGCCTGGGGCAGGGGACAAGCAGGTCCAGGCTTCCCGGCTCCCTGCACTCGAGGAGGTTCTCAGGCCACCCTCCCCTGGAGCCACAGGGGCACCTGCAGCAGAATGAGTCCCACCTGGTGACCCAGTGGCATCAGCCCACGTGGCCTCTGGGGACAGCCCGAAACTGAATGGACCCAAGAGCACCCCCCGCCTACGCCACTGCCTGGAGGCTGGGCTCCCTGTCAAGGTGCCAGGCACTGAAATAAAGTGTGTTTAGGTTCCAGGATCTGAACGCCAGCTGACAACCCCTGGCCCTTGCCCTCCCTCTGCCCCTCACGGTTTGTGCTGTGTGGGCCCTAAAATCTGGAAACTGAGGCTCTCAGGGGCACAGGATGAGAGTGGCCCAGTGTTCGGGCTGGGACATGGGGGGCTTCGGGCAAGCTCTCAGGCTTCCAGCACAAGTTTCTGGCTAAAGCAGCACTGCCTTCTGAGGAAAAAACAGGCCCTTCATCACCCATTCCCGAAGGGACCTCATCCCAACAGTCTGTGCAGACACCACCGCCAGTATCCTGTAAACCAGGAGAGCGCCGGGAGATCCCAGCTCACCGTCAGAGGCACCGGGAGCAAGGAAGCCTGGCTGCAAGGTCCTGGCAAGCTATGGCCAGACACACATGAACACATGCCACACAAAACATACACTCACATGCACAGAGACATGCACGTGTACAGATGCACAGATAGGCACTTCCACGTGCACACGCAAATATGCTCACACGTAAGACACTAAGACACTCTCCATACCCATACTCACACGCTTCCCCACTCATTCATACACACAACACTCACCTCGCAAACCTGCACACGCACCTGTCCTCACATGTGCATACCCATACCCAGTCACACATACACACCAACACCCGCACATACACGTGTACACACACATACATACCTGCAGCACACACATCTGCACAAAGTCCGGGGGACTACAGCCCCCAGACTGCACGACCCACAGGGCGGGGTGCCCAGGACACAGGCATGCACTGGGACTACAGCCCTTCCATCTAAAGAACACGCCTGCTCGCGGGAAGGTGGCCCCGGGTGAACTCACTTCCCGAACCCTCTGTCACGTGGCTGTTTGCTGGTCCTGGTCCAGCCTCCTCCCTCAGCAGCCAGAGTGACGTCTGAGCCATGGAGGGGCCGTGGGGTCCCCTAGTGCCAGACTCGGGGCCCAGGCAGCCTGCAGGGGCAGAGATGAAGGAAGGCTGGAGAGGCAGGGCCCCCAGCGCACCTGCCAGGCCCTCCCAGGGCGGCTCCTGTTACAGGCTCCCTCTGGGCTGCGGTCGGGGACCCTTGGCGGCGTGGAGGGGACCCAGGAGGGGCCTGGCCTGGCACACTTCCCTCCTCCGATTTCCACTCCACTCAATCCCTCCCCAGTGACTGCCCAAGGCGTCTCTGAACCTCCCTGAAAGCCCAGGCCCGACCCACTGGCGCCAGAGGTCTGCAGACAGAGCCAAGGAGATGAGAGGTCACGGCCACCGCCACCCTCGTGACAGGGTCCTGCCAAGGGAAACTGAGGCACAGAGCAAATGTGCAAGGATCACTTTAACATCCTCCTCCCGGCTGCACGTCTGCAAGGTGGGCATCCCCCATGCACGGGACTTAAGTGGACGGGAACGCTGGGAGGGCCAGCGGGGCTACCCCAGCATGAGGACAGCTCCAGGCCATGGCAGACACACAAACCAGGCACGCCAACCAAGCACACGGGCATGCTGCGTGGGGCTGTCCATGGCCAGCCTTGGGCTCAGGTCCCAGCCCCCTAACTTCCCAGAGCCGCTGTAACCAGCACAGTGGATGGCAATCCGACTCCAGGGGTCAACACAGGCCTGGGCGGGGCCCACTCTCATCCCAGACCCCAGGACCACTCCCCGCAGAGCCGAGGCCCACCAGGGGGGTGCGTGTGGGGTGCTGCCCAAGAAAACTCCAGAATGCAGGAAACAAACCACCCCAGGTCCACACGTGATTCAGAAACAGCACTCTCCTCCCCACAACTGTTTCCTCAAAAGGAAACGCCCAAGAAGAGAGCGGAAACAGGCACAGGCTGGCAGGATGGGGGGGCCACGCCACAGCCCAGGGCCACAAGCAGCACTCGGACCCCGAGACCCCTGCAATGGCAGCATACGCCCCTCCCCGCAGGGGTGAGGTCCTGCAGTCACCCACCAGCCAAAAGGACCCTCCCCGCAGGGGTGAGGTCCTGCAGTCACCCACCAGCCAAAGGGGACCCTGCCGTGGGCCTGCCCCCCAGCACTCCCGGCCAGAGGCCCCAGGACCTTTGGGGAGTCAGCGGCCACGAACAGGGGAAGTGGCAGGGCCTGGACAGCATGGCCAGCCAGGCAGCTCATCGTTCAGGCTGCTGCGCTGAAGCCAGAGGTTTATCTTCACAGAACAGGCCTCTGCCCCCAAAAGGGAGTTTCCCCCTTCTTCATAAAGGAAAGGTATTAACCCTTTGTGCTCTGTCCTCGTCCCTGGGCGGCACGTCCCCAGCATCTGAGAAGGAAGACCAAAGGGACCAGCCCCCCGTGTCAGTTACCAGGAGGGCCCCCAGCCAGCTGCTCACCAGGCCCCAGACGCCCCCAGCCCAGCCCACTGCCCTGAAGACCAGCTGGTCCACTCCTGAATGCCGTCCACGCCCAGCGCCACCGGGCTCCACGGGCTTCCCATGCCCCATAGGGGGAGGTCTGCCCCTCAAGGTCCCTGGCGGGCCTCACACTCCCCAGCACCCAGGGACTCCTGCCCCACCCACCACGCAGCCGTCACAGAACGACTCTGGGAGCCACCCCCAGAAACACTGAGCTGATGGAGCTGAAATCAAAAGCACCCAGCCAGGAACTGTGGTTAATACTTAACGTCAAACATCAAACTTTGCCCTCCAGACCTCGGTCTAAGGCACGGCTTAGAAAATTCATATTCTGGTCAGGTATGGTGGCTCACTCCTGTAATCTCAACACTCCGGGAGGCTGAAGTGGGCAAACCACTAGAGGCCAGGAGTTCCAAACCAGCTTGGCCAACATGGCAAAACCCCATCTGCACCAAAAATACAAAAATTAGCCAGGCGTGGTGGTCCCAGCTACTCGGGAGGCTGAGGCACGAGAATCGCTTGAACCTGGGAGGCGGAGGTTGCAGTGAGCTGAGTCTGTGCCACTGCACTCCAGCCTGGGTGACAGAGTGAGACTCTGTCTCAAAAAAAAAAAAAAAAAAAAAAGAAAACTCATATTCCAACAGGGATGGTAACAGGAGAGCCCTCCGGGCAGCCGGCCGGCCTCACAGAGGCAATCCATCACTGGGGTGTCGGCTCCACTCGTGCCCTTCACAGCCGGGGGGTCACCCTGGACTGACCTCCACTCCCAGCGCTGTGCCCAGCGGTGCCATGTCAGGATCTGTCTGCAGTGCCTGAGGACAGCAGCCCTGGGAAGCCTCCCTGGTCCAAGGTATGAAAGGAAAACAGGATCTCAGGATCTCGGGACCCAAGCACACAATGCCACAGGCAAGAGTCAGGCTGGGAACCGGGTCACGCAACCTGCCTTCCATTTTCTTCCTGTGTCGAAAGCTGCAGGCCTCCCTCACATTTCAGGACCCACAGAATCCTTACGCTAAAGCGGCTGCGACGAAACTCACCCTGACGGTAGAAATGACAGCTCATCCTCACGGGTGTGGGACCAAGGACAGAACCAGGAGTCGCTGCTCTGCTCACCGGAGGCAAACGCACACCTGACGGCTTCACCCACCCTGTATTGACTGTGTCCTGACGGCTTCGCCCACCCCGTATTGACTGTGTCCTGACTGCTTCGCCCACCCCGTATTGACTGTGTCCTGACTGCTTCGCCCACCCCGTATTGACTGTGTCCTGACTGCTTCACCCACCCTGTATTGACTGTGTCCTGACTGCTTCGCCCACCCCATATTGATTGTGTCGTAGATAAATGTGCAGATTCACTGAGCGTGAGGCATGAGGGGTTCTTCCTTTACCCCACGTGTAACACACGGGTTCAGTGAATGCTGATCAAACGCTGCCTGCCTCTTATCTGCCCTCCCTCTTCTTTCTCTTTCTTTCTTCCCCTAATACGCACGCTTTACCCTCTGAATATTCAAGTTCTCAGCCTTCTTTGAGAAGAAAAGCCCGGACCACAGCACTTTCCCGTGGTTCTGTGTTACGCGCATCCTTAACCTTGGCAAATAAACCTCTCAAGTGATTGAGGCCCACCTAGGTCACTTTCTGTGATTTACGAAGGCCACCCATCCCCCATGCAGGAGCCTGGGCCATCTGGGAATCCCTGGGTCAGGTCCAGGGAGCTGTGTAGGACGTGGCCCCACGTCCAAAGGGCAGAGGTCCTGACAGAGGTGGCTTCACTCCACGGCCCACTCACTGCCAGGCATGAGGGGCGGACAGCCCCCAACTCACCCTCAGGGTCCCTCAGGTGCCTCTGCTTGACTCCAGCCACCGCCTGGCAAGGTCGCCGACATTCACCGATCCCCAGCAAACCTGTGTGGCATCAGCCCCGACCAGCCGCCCTGCACCCAGGCCTGAGCACCTGGCCCTCCCCTTGGCACCACCTTCCCGACGGCCATCCAGACCACAGGAGAGGCACTGAGAAAGCCACGCACTCTAAGAAGGGGATCTGGTGTCCAGCGCTAGACAGAAAACCACCGTGGAATCCGTTTGGCCTCGCCCACTCAGAGAGGCCTGGGGAGCTTTGCAGAAGAGGAAATCATGAACCCCAGTCCATGAAGCAAAGGTCTCCTCATATGATCAGAGGCCCAGGAGCAGGTTCAGACCTGAACAGGAGGCCACACCAGGAGGGGGAGCCCCTGGCCACTCACTGATGGGCCTAGCCCCGGGGAAGGAACGGATATCCAACACCCAACACCGTGTGACACTCTGCTGCGGAGGAAGCCCCAGCCCCCTCTACCTGCCACGGCATACAAACACACATATACACGCCATGGAGGAAGCCCCAGCCCCCCTCTACCTGCCGCGGCATACAAACACACACACACACCCACACACCCACACACACACACACACACACACGCCATGGAAGAAGCCCCAGCCCCCCTCTACCTGCTGCGGCATACAAACACAAACACACACACACGCGCACACACACACACACGCCATGGAGGAAGCCCCAGCCCCCCCTACCTGCCGCGGCATACAAACACACACACACACACACACACACACACACGTGAGCATGCCCACAGCACACAGCTGTGCAAGAGCAGAGTGCACGCATGTATGCACATAAGTGTACACACATGTGCACATATACACAGTGCAAGCACATGGCTCACACGTGGATATACCTGCACACTCACAAGGCACACAGGTGCCCGCACACATGGACCCAGCCAGCTGACCTAAAGCACCATGCTTTACCGCATGCCTGCTAAGGAGAGCCTCTTGCCCGGAGACAGCCTGGGAGTATCTCGGGCACAGGAGGAAGCACAGGCCGAGGCCTGGATGCCCAGCAGCCACCACGTTCCTGTCTATCTTTTGTTTCCTTTGGTTTTAAAAACGGAACTTGATATACAAAATGCATGTCTTGTGGCCTCCCTGCCTGCCCACCACATATCCATGACCTTCCATGCCCGCAAGGCGGTGCCCAGCTGCTACAAGAGCTCCCGGGCACAGCCGCGGGGTCAACGGCCTGCCTGTCCCTCCTGCTGCGACTGCCTCCCATGTCCGTGTTGGGAGCGCCCTCCTGAAATCTGGGGACGAGAGCTCTGTCCCTACTCGGCAGGACAGAACCTGGACGCTCTGTGTGTGGTCCCCCTAATGCATGATACCCCAAGTCCCTGCATCCCCAAAGAGGACCCCAGATTAGCATGATCGGCGTGCACTGTCTCGCCGTTCCCAAGGGCAGTGCAGAGCATGGCACCTAGCACCTGACAGGCAAGGACGGCCCAGGACGAAGCGGCAGCTCTCGCTGTCCTCAGATTTTGGGACAGGGCCCCCAACACTGACACGGGAGGTAGTTGGAGCAGGAGGAACAGGCGGGCCGCTGACCACGCGACCGGGTCTCTGTCAGCGGCCAGGGGCAGAGGGAGGCAAGACCGCCCCTGGACAACCAACACGAGCTCAGCCACAGTGGAAAATCTCAGAAACGGAACCCAAAGAGGGAAGTGGCGCCCGAGCCAGGAAGAAGCTCCCAGCAAACCTGGGAGAGCCCCAGCTGAGGGTGGGAGACCTGGGGGTGCCAGGCAGGACCCACCCTCTCCCAGCCCAGGGAGCCCCGGACGAGTGGAAGTCCCTCCTAGAGAGTGGGTGGCCAGGGCCTGCGGGGCCTTGCCGGAGGCTTTGCACGCTGCACCTTCCAGACAGGCCGGGGCACCAGCCAGCCCTCCCTTCCCACCCCTCCCAGGGTCTCCGAGGCCCCTGGACGCACCCCCTACAACCTGGGAAGGAGCGAGTCTACCCTGACGTGGTCACGGAGGAAGGGTAGGCTCCCCCAAGTCAGTCACAAAACCCACTCTACCCTGAAGTCGGACAAGACACAGCCGGCCCCCAGCAGTGTCCTCCTATCTCCTACTCTCAAAAAACCACCCCACTGAGAAACTGAGGGCTAACACGTCCTTCTCATTTCAAGACAAGGTATTTCACATAAAAATAAAACCAGGAATAAAACCTTGGTCCGAAGAAGTGCTGAGGGCACAGTGCCCATCCCGGGGACAGGACGCCTCCCAAAACCAGGAATAAAAGCTCGGTCCGAAGAAGTGCTGAGGGCACAGTGCCCATCCTGGGGACAGGACGCCTCCTGCAGAGGCTCTGCCAGAAGCAGCAGGGAAGCTGCAGGGGTCGGGGACAGGAGGCCCCGGGAGCCAGGCTGGGCAGACGCGGCCCTGCTGGGCTCTGGGTCGAGCCAGGCAGCCTGGACAGCAGCATCTACCCCTCCTTCCTCAGAACCCCCCAACCCAGGCTCGGGACACCAAGGCCGCTGCTCCTCAAGTTGGGGTGGCTCAGGACGCCCTCTCCACGCCCACCTTGCAGTGCCTAGGAGCAGCCCACCAGGCCCCCCAAACTCGCTTCGCCGTCACCCAGGCACCAGCCCAGAAGCCCCAGTACCTCCACGGACCGTTCAGGGGAACGGCAATAGAGTCAGGAAGAGCTTGGGTGCTGGAAACTCCGTGGCTGGACAGGTTTGGACCTGGCCTGTGACCTTGTGGCGTGGACCCCACACAGCAGGCCTTTGGGAGGGGCTCTGCCTTCTGCAGGACCCCTGCCCCCCACCACCACCAAAAAGCAAAGCCTGTGCCTCCTTCCCCAGGCTCCGTGCCTATCACGGGACTCCTCGCCGCACCTCTGTGGGCTGAAGTCAGGATGTGATCAAGTGGATTCTGAAGGGCAGCTGCGTGCCCATTACAGCCTGGCAGTGGCTGGGTGCCGGGCCCTTTCTGTGGAAGTAGGAAGTGGGTCCAGCACAAAAGCCCCAGGTGCAAGTTCTCTGCCAGTTTGGAAAAATCTCCCAAGTTCAGCTCACACCACAGGGCCACCCTCAAAAGTGTCCAGAAGCCCACACGCTCCTGTTCTCGATTTCATGAAGGCCAGGGAGCTTCCTGACACGCCCGTAGCAGGACCTGAGCGCGCAGGCAGCGACAAGGGCAGCGCTTGGCCAGGGCCACCGCCTGCTGGGCAGACACAGGCCCAGGGCACCGCTCAACAGCCTTGAGAGTAGAAGAGACAAGAAAACGAACAAGCACAAAATTCCCTCTGGCTTAAAAGCAAATGACACATTCTAGAGAGAAAAGTGAACCTGATCAGCCTTGAGAAGGGGCCGCCACGCGGAAAGAGGCTCCTTCTGAGCCTCCGGGGCCATTGCTACAAAGCTCACACAGAAAGACCACGCCAGGGCCCACCCTCCTTGGTGCTTCCTGCCTCGGCGGTGGTGACCGGAGAGAAGGGGCTTGGACTCATGCACCCTGCTTAGCACTTCACCTGGTGTTGAGCCTGGCGCCCCGCCTGACCAGTTCCAAGATCTGGGCTGACCTCTGTGCAGAGGAGGCTGAGACCACTCCTCGCCCGCCACGGGGACCCTGATGACGCACCCCAGGCCACCAGGCCAGTGCCTTCACGGTGGGTCCCCACCCGTGTCCCCGGGTTCCTAAACTGCCTGGAGGGGATGTCTGGCCTTTCCTGCCCGGGATGGTGGGTTAGGAAGGATCTGGGGTCTGGCGCCGGACTTGTCCCTGGGCAGACCTCACCTTCCTTCCACTGCCAGGGAGCAGGGAGGCTGCCACCCACTGCATGAGACCCGGGCACATGCGGGCACGGCCAGCACTCGGGGTGGGGGCTGGACTGAGTCCGGACACCTTCTCAGAGACTCCGGATGGAAGGGCCTAAGAGCCTCCGGTTTCTAGAGGGGGCTGAGATCCGGGGAGTAACTGGGATTTGGAGCCAGGATGGAGGGAACAGGGCTGGGGGGTTCTCTCCCCAGCCCCGTCCCCACCCCCCAGAGAAAGTGAAAGTGCTGGAAACGTCCAGATTCCCGGAACGGGGGACGGGAACACGGAGGACGCGGCCTCAGCAAGGCCCCGGCGGCTGCCCCCTCCCCAGCCAGGGCGCAGTCCTTCCTGTTCCGCCGCTGGGGGGTGGGCGGCTCCTCCAGGGTCAGGCGGGGGCAGGACGGGCCGGCCCGGGCTAGTGTTACCGGACGGCCGCGGCGCAGGGGAAGGGAGAGCGCGGGGGACACAGGACGCTGCGGCTCCCGAACCGCCCGGGTCTCCACCAACACCCCTGTCCCACCAGGGACCACCCAGGGCCCGGGCTCCCTCCGGAGGCGCGCTCCAGCCCCTCCCCGTTTCCATGGCTACCAGCAGCGGCGTCCACACCTCCGCCCCCGGTCCCACCCGAGCTGACGGTACCGGGAGCCTGGGCAGGGCCCCTCGCCCCCAGCCCTGCCACTAACGTGGGGTGGGGGCCCTCGTGGGGGGCCGAGAACAGGCGGTGGGGGCGCGGGAAGGGGCGCCTCCTGTACCCCCGGCCCCGCCGCCCGCTTCCGCTCCCGGATGCAGGGCCCAGACCCGCGCTCGGGGCGCTCGGCCTTTGTCCGGCCAGGTGCGGCCGCGCTCACCCGGGCTGGGGCGCTCGGGCTCGGGGCCCTCGGGGGTGCCCGGAGCCTCCGTCCGCTCGGCAGTCTCGTCCCCGCCGCCGTCGGCGTGCGCCTCCACGGGCACCACGGTGAAGTTGGTGGGCATGGCCGCCTGCAGCCCACAGTCCCTACCCCGGCTCGGCCCGGCCCGCGCTGCGCGGCTCCCGCCGACGCCACGGGACTTGGGCGCAGGGGCGGGGTCCGACCGACCCGCCCCGACCGCCCCGCCCCCCCCGGGCCACGTGACTTCACCTGCTTGCCCCGCGGCCCCACGAAAAGTTGGCCCGCCGCGGAGCTGGGCCAGGCGACTTCCTGTAGGGACCCCAACCCAGGCTGCGTCCGTCCGACCGCCCCGACCCGGGACGCGGGGCCTTCGCTGCCTGTGCCCCCGACCCTCGCAGAGCCCGCCAATCCCCGCTCAGTCTCCTGCACCCCCTCCTGCTCCAGCCCCCTGCCCCTCCTGCTGGAACCCCCCGCCCTCCCCGCCCCCCTCCTGCTTGCCCCCCTCCCCGCCTCCCCTCTTGTCCCCTTCCCCGACCCCCCACTCCTGCTCCAGCCCCCGCCCCTCCTGTACGCCCTCCTGCTGGAACCCCTCACCCCTCCTGCACCCCCGCACCCCTCCTGCACCCCCTCCTGCTGGGCCCCTCTGCCCCTATGAACCCCCTCCTGCTGGAACCCCTGCCCTTTCTGCACCCCCTCCTGCTGGGCCCCTCCTCCTTCTGCGCCCCCCTCCTGCACCCCCTCCTGTTTGCCCCCCCTTTCCTGCTCCAGCCCCCTACCCCTCCTGCTTCCCCCTCCTGTTCCCCCCTGCCATCCTCCAGCACCCACCTCCCACACAGTCCGCCCACCCACTCCAGGCTGTCAGCACCCGCTCAGACCCTGGGCTCCTAGCCTGGCTCCTGGCTAGCCCAGCCTGGCTGCGAAGGCATCTCCAGTGGAAAGAGCCTTGGATAGCCTGGGGGTGGGGTCCTCCAGAGCTTGGTCCAGCTCCAGGTTAGGGACCTAACCCAGTAGAGGGAGTTCCCCCCCATGACAGATACCACCCACAAAGACCCCAGTCTCCTCCACACCTGCCCCAGGAGTGCCCCATGGCCCCTGGCCTGGAACCCTCCCTTCCCTCCTTGGGAAATGTTCCAGAAGCTCACAGGGTGATGCAGGGAAAGGTGGAGTTGCAGAACCCGCCAGGCGGACACCAGGATACCACCGGCCAGCACCTGGCACATTTCTCAACAAATGACTCATGAAAAACGGAACAATCAGATGTCCGTCAATGAGGAATTGGGCTAAAATGCTATGCCACACAGGTGCAACGAGTCAGCCTTCATTCATAATCACCCACACCTGCTGTACAGCAACAAAGCAGAGACACAGGTGGTGTGGGCAAACACGGCCACAGCCCCTTGTCACGTGGAAAACGGGCATGGCCTGGCCATGTTTTAGCAGCATGCCTGTCTAATCCTAAAAGGCAGCTGGAGGGGAGTGATGGCCTCCAGGCTGTGGGATCACGGGGCTCTGTGGGTTCAAGGAATGCAAGCCCAATCTCTCCAGCCATTTCCAGTAAAGCCAGTCGTGCCCTGGGGTGGCCCAGGGTTCTACCCTTTGCCCCATGGACTCTTCTGGGCAGAAGCTGTAGGCCTGGGCCCCTCCTGGAACGTCGCCCATCCAGCACCAGCCCTTGCAGAGGTGGGGGTTCCTCTGGCCTGGGTGTCTGGAGCTGTGCCTGCTCCACACTCTCACCCCACCTCCCACCAAAGGGAGCTCAGGGCCGTGGATGGTGCTAGGTCAGCTGCCTCCCTAGGTCAGCGGGACGGAAGGTAGGAAATCACCTCCCCAGAAGGCAAAATGGTTCCCAGGCATCCTTATGAGGAGAGCTGGCTTTGCTGAAAAGATCCAGGGGGTGGAAACAGAAGTGCCCAATGGGGTCAATTATAGGGTTCACACTGAGGGTGCTGGGTAAATCCTCTCCTTAGTCACCTCAGCAGGGGCTTCTGTACATTCAACCCTGATCGCCACCCAGCGCTATTCCCGAGGGTTGGACAGAGCTCAGGGTGGGCACGAGGCCTTCCCAAGTGATGCCAGCAGGAGCAACAGATGTGCAGGCTCCCGTCGCACGTCCAGGCTCCGCTTCACACCCCAGGACCCCAGGGCCAGCTGCCCGCCACGTGCTGGCTGTGGACCTTCAGGGGAGCTGGTTTGGAGGGTCTGTGGCCAGGGCCAGCTCCCGGACTCAGGACTCATCAGCTTCATTTTACAGAGGAGGAAACCGAGGCCCAGGAGTTTGGGGTCCTGCGGCAGCTCCGAGGGTGGTCTTCTCAGTGATTACAAAATCTTGACTAGGACCAGGGGTCATGGCTGAAGCACGTGGGTGGGTGCCCAGCCCTGCCAGGCAGAAGGCGGGTGGCTTCTCTTGTTTAAATCTTAGATCTTACTCATGGGAGACCTGGGGTGGGGGGTGAAGTCTGCCTTTTGCATTCTAATCAGGTGAGCCGTGACAGGGATCAGCACCCTGTAAGCACCTGCGGGTCTAGACAGAGAACCTTGCCAGAGCCCAGAAGCCGCTGCAGGCCCCTCCCATCCCGTCAGTAGCCCATCCCTAGGGGCCTGGTGGCTCCTCCCTTCGCTCTGTGGGTGTCCATGCCCACGTATATCCTCCCACACGGCAGCCTGGGGTTAAATGCGCGTCGTCAGGACTCTCTTCCTACCCACCTCCATCCCTCTGTCCTTTTCTGTACCCGGCACCTGTTGTAGGAAGCGGCCCTCGGACACATGGAGGTGCCCGAGGCCTGGGTTGGAGCTGCATCTTTCGGTGCAGGCCTCTGCGCCTCCTGAAAGTGGGCACCTGGAGCCAGGGGCGTGCTGGGATCCGGGTGCAGTCTCCTGGCAAGGCCGGGGGCTCTCAGAGGGAGCCACGCACTGTCTGGTGGTAGCTCCTCTGTCCGCAGTCGTTGGTGCTTGATGTCTGAATCGACAGATTCATGGAGCAAAACGGTGATTTTCCAGTGCGTGGTGGCTTCGTCATGAATTCACTGGAGGGAGAGGCTCGTCCTGTCTGTCTGGCCGTCTGGATAATGGTGCCCACAGGAAAGGCAGAGCAAGGGTGCCTCTCCCTCATTTGTCGGTTTTCACAGCGGTGAATTGATTCCCGACGATCTCCCAAGTGTATTTATATGTCGCTGATGAAACACATGGGTGGGTCTCAGTCGATCACCATTAGGGCCCTTTCCAAGCATTGTGTCCAGCTTTGCCCAGGGAGCCTCTTCAAATGCCTAGTCATCTGTGATGGCCTCTTGGCCGTGTGCAGGGCACAGCCAGGGGAACCCTGGGATTTAGTGCGAAAGTGTAGTCGATGGTGATTACATTCTGTCTGTAGATTCTTGGAATAGTCCCTGCTGCCTGCCACCCTGGGGTGGAGTTTCTAATTGATTAGGATGGACGCCCAATGCCAGCTTCCAAGCCAGGAGGCCGCTCATGCCCACGGCTTGGAATCAGGGCTGTGGCCTGGGAGGGCTCTCACCAGGCGCAGGCCGCCTCCAGGTGTCTGTGTGCCTCTGCACACGGAGCTTCTCCCCAGGTCCGCGGGTCCCCCCCGTCCACTGCTGCTTTCCCGTTAGGGTGGGGGCTCATCTCCTGGTGCACCATCTGCATCCTTCTGGGCTGGGAACCTGCTGTCGGGTACCAGGCAAGGAGCACCTCCAGGGCTGAAGGATGCAGGTGGGGCTGGCAGGCAGAGCGTCCGTGGAGAGCTCCGTGTCCAGGGAAGGGGACACCTGGAGGAGGCCGGCCCTGGAGGCCCCACACTCCTCCTCACCAGAAAGCCACCCGCCTTCTGCCTGGCAGGGCTGGGCACCCACCCAGGTTCTTGCCTGTTGGCCTGGCACCCATGGTGAGTAGGGGGAGAGAGGGAGTAGGGCAGAGTAGAAGAGAGGGGAGGAAGGAGAAGCAGGGGAAGGGGGGAGGGAAAGAAAAGAGGTGGGACGGGAGGAGAGGGAAGGGGAAGCCGGCAGAGGAGAGGGAAGGGAGGCCCCAGTTACCCAAGGCTAAAGTTATTTTTAAAAAACAAAACTTATTTTTTTAAATGTGGTGAGCCTCTCCTGGCAGGGTGGGGTGTGTGGACATCAGTGGAGGAAGCAGAGGCTCCAGCCGCCTGTGGGACCTGCACTCTCCCTGACCAGGAGTCCTGCCCGGGGCCGAGAATTCTGCCCATGGCCAGGGTGGCCCTAAAGCCCCACACCCGCCACCACCTGTGGGGGCTCTAAGGGAGCTGTGGTAGGCAGGGATGACAGAGGACCCCAGCCACAGCCCCAGGCCCACGGCTGCATGTCCCCTGAAGATGTGGCCCTGTCCCAAGGGTTCTGCAAACAATGCCAGGCTCTTCCCAGGCAGGCACTGCAAGCTGCCCCCACCCTCTCCACCCCCAGCTTGCTCAGGGCGCGGCCCCTGGGCCTGGTGGATGGTGGGCCTGGCTCAGCTGGCGCCGGGGAGCCTGTCTGCACAGTGGCCGGGTACGTGGGGTTCTGAGCCTCCCGGGTCCTGTGCCTGCTGGGCAGGGGCACATCCCATGGAGCTGAATCTGGGAACAGAAGGGGCCTCCCCTCCCACAGAGCTCTGAGACCGTCTGTGTCTGAGACTGTAAGTGACGCCAACAGAAGGTCAAGCTTGAGCGACAAAGCTCTCAGTCCTGTAATTCAGGGACACTGAGTCTTCGCTCAAGTTCCCTCTGGAAGATTCCGTGGACGAGGCCGACACCCTCTGCCCCTCACTCAGGAGGTTCCAGGATTCTTAGACCACATGTGTGGCTTTCCTTCTCTCAAAGTGTAACTCACATAATGTTACTCAGAATCTCACGTGGACGCCCGTGAGCTCCGGACACAGGGAAGGGTCACATCTCCTCTGAAGTCCAAGCTGCAGAAGCCCACCCACCCCCCGCCAGCTCTCGCTCCTGCCCCATAGCTGACTTCTTTCCCGTGAACGTTGGGCAAATGTTTGCTGTTGGCTCAGGGGAAAGGCTGTGCCAGGGTCCAGATGGGCTCAAAACCTCCCAACCTGGCAGACACACAGCCCTTCAGAAACGGAAGTAGAGCCCAGGACATGGTGTGGCCAGTCCTCTCTCAGACGTCATAAAGAGCTGGGTTTGGAAGACGAGGCCAACCCTCATGGATGCCGCCCCCGACCCTGGCAACACCATGACATCAGGGATTTGCTGGTTCTGTCTCAGAGCCTCGGAGGGTCCTGCTGAAACCCCAGAGCCGCAGGGATGGGCCGGGGGGCTGGTGGGGGGCGTATTTTGAGGGGCCGCTGAGCAGGCTGGGGTGAGCTGGGCCTGGTCTGTGGGGGTAGGGGCGCAGCCTTCGCTGGGGAGGCAGCCAGGGAAGGGGTTCCTACCAGCCTGAGATGGAGCAACGGAGCAACTAGTGAAACCAGGTTTGCAAAATTATCACTGTTGGTGGAAGGGATCCGACCTAACTCCATCTTGGTTCTGACCTCCAAGCTGTCCTTATTCCTTCCTGGGTGTAGGCTGAACTAACTTTGGGAGGAACTTAGTTTATAGTTAAAATAAACCTCCTTCTTGCCTGAGGACTAGACCGCCTTTGTGGGATTAACAAATTAGCCACAAGATTAAAGAAATTGTGGTTTAGGAGTCATGCAGCTGGAGGCTACGAGATTCTGACCCTCCCTAAACTGCTCCTAAAATCCATGCTTGAGATGTTTGGCAGACCCTTGTCGTACTAGATGGATCAGTTGGCCCCACTCAGATCAATAGACTGGCTCATCTGATCTTGTGACCCCCACCAGGAACAGACTCAGCACAAAAGGACAGCTTCAATTCCCTATGAGTTTATCTCTGACCTGACCAATCAGCACTCCCGGCTCACTGGCTTCCTCACCCACTAAGCTGTCCTTAAAAACTGATCCCTGCCGGGCGCAGTGGCTCATGCCTATAATCCCAGCACTTTGGGAGGCCGAGGCAGGCGGATCACGGGGTCAGGAGATTGAGACCATCCTGGCTAACACGGTGAAACCCCATCTCTACTAAAAATACACACACAAAAAATTAGCCGGTCATGGTGGCAGGTGCCTTAAGTCCCAGCTACTCGGGAGGCTGAGGCAGCAGAATGGCGTGAATCCGGGAGGCGGAGCTTGCAGTGAGCTGAGATCGTACCACTGCACTCCAGCCTGGGGGATAGAGTGATACTCCGTCTCAAAAAAAGAAAAAAAAAAAATGATCCCAAATGTGTGGGGAGACTGATTTCAGGGATAATAAAACTCTGGTCTCCCGCACAGCCAGCTCTGCGTGAATCCCTTTCCCTATTGTGATTCCCCTGATTTGAGTGACAGTAAAACTCTGGTCTCCTGCACAGCCAGCTCTGCGTGAATCACTCTTTCTCCACTGTAATTCCCCTGTCTTGATCCATCAGCTCTGTCTGGGCAGCAGGCAGGGTGAACCCATCGGGCAGTTACATGAGGGGGAGTCCATGGGCCTCAGCCCCTTGAACAAAGAGATAAGAAGATCCCACGCGGGAAACGTTTCAGTGCAATCTGAGAACATCGTGGGCAGGCCTGGCAGCCATCCAGACCCGGCAGAAGAGTCTTCCTGGCAGCAGCGCCAGGGATTCTCCAAAAAATAGGTGTGACCCAGACCCGCGCCCTCGCCAGACACAGATGAGCTGTTGGCCAAATGCGAAGGCCGCCGAAGCCATCCTTGGGAGTGAAAGGTCTTGGGAAGTTTCCCCTCTCTAGACCGGGGGATGCCTCCTGCCAGGAAATTCGAATGAGTCCAGGAGGAAGGAGAAAGCCTGGACCTGATACAGGCCGCAGAGGGCCTGGTCTCACCCATTTCTAATGGAATCGATTAAACATCAGAGAGTGTGCGGGACCCAGACAACAGTAAACAACCATGCTCATAACATCAAATGTGCCGGCCCCGCAGCCCTGCAGGTACTGAGGTTGTTTCTAGTGGCTTCTTCCAGGGCTGTGGGAGGTGTGGGGGTGTCTCGCTGAACTTCTGGGCCGGCTGGCGGGAGAGGCAGAGCTGGCGCTGACATCAACCTCTCAGCAGGACGGGCTCACAACTCACACTGAGCACCCAGAGCCAGACCTCCCCAGAGGAATGTTCTGCGGGAGAGGGAGGGGCACAGACGACTGCTCCCAAAAGGAGGGCCCTGCCTGGTTTTGTGGCCCCGAACGTGGTGTGCACACCCTCAGTCTGCAGCACCTTGAAGCCTTCCTGATGAGAGCCGACACAGGCAGGGGCCGGAGACACTTTTGCAGAGCTTTAAGGCTGAGTTCTGCCATCAGCTTTGCATTTTACAGCTTTCTGGTGGGATCAGAGAAGCACCTGCGCAACCTCCCCCGCGTTTTCTAAACATGCAGCTGGGAACCTGGACTGCAAAGCCCGGCCTCAGTTACCGCCACTTTTTCCCAGAGCCCTTCGGAGGTGAGTTTTCTGGACTTGCTCACCGGGGCCAGCACTCGTTAAAGGTGAGGATCCCGTGACCCCACCCCACACAGCAGCACCCAGACACCCGCTAGGGCCCCAGCTCCCAGGGGACGCCGCAGGCATGCACACATCCCTGCCTAGGTGATGCCGAGGTTACACATGCCCTTTGGAAAGCTCTGGTGCTGCCTTGGCTGCACCATGACCCCCTCCAGCTGTGTGCAGCTGGCTCGCCGCCCATCGTGCCGTGGTCCTGGCTGGGCATTGAGGCTCAGCCCTGACATCGGGCAGCGAACGTCTCAGGAAGCACGGGGGCGATGGGCTTTGGGCCGCCTTCCTCTCCCCAGCACCTTTCCAGCCACCCCTGTGCCAGGCTCCCCACCCACACAGCCCCATCCCAGGCACGCGGTGGCTCTGGAGGGCTGCATTTCAGGGTGCAGACCAGAACATGCCCGATTCCCTCCAGGCAATGGACAAATGGGGTCCGCCGGCACTGTCCTGTGATGGGCGGGCTGGGGGGCAGTGCCCAGCTTTGGGCTCTGTGGCCTCGGGCCTCCCCTCAGGCCACCTGCTCCCCGTGGCTGCTTCTGCCTCCCCCCAAAAATCCAGTCTGTGCTGGCTGAAGGTGCACACGTGTCACCATGGCCCAGGCAGCTGGGACCCCCATAGGTCAACTGCCTGTCATTGGGGTCACTCAAGGGCCTTTCTGCCCAGCTGGCAGGGACTGACCAGGTCCCCTGAATTTCACCCCCAGAGTGCAGGGGATCCCCCTGGGGCTGAGGGGACCCCTTGGGGTGGCCCACGCTTGTGGTAGCACAGCCTGCAGACCCCTCCACGGCCCCAAAGCCACAGAGCACAGATTCACACTCAGAATGATGGCTGCAGACCCCACCACAGCTCCAAACATGCTCTTCATAAGGGAAAGGCTGACAAAGTGGTCTTCACTAAAATGACACACTTCTCTTCCTCAGAAGACGCTCTCAAGGGCAGGGGACCAAGCCCGGGTGCAGCTGGGTGAGCACCCGCCGTCCACGGGGCACCCCCCGGCAGTGTCCGGATCACACAAAGACAGCCTACAGACCAGCAAGGAAACGCCGAACCCAGAGGACAAGAGGGCAAAGACTTGAACCAACACGGAGGAGCACGTGCAGATGCCACCTCGCCCGGGGACGCTCGCTGTCGGCAGTGTACCGGGGACACCACGGTGTGCTGGCCAGATGCTCACAGCCGCTGTACCTCCCCACACAACTGGAGGCCCGTGGAATGCAGGGCCACTATGGAAAACTACAGACATGCCTCCATCACCACCCAGAAACCCCACTCTCAACAGAAACACACAGTCACTAAGCAAAAGACACACAGAGGTCTTCCTGGGAGCCCAGACTGGACACAGCCCACATTCCCATCAGCAGGGCAGTGGGCGACAGGCCACAGATGGCGTGTCCCTTCAGGGAGTGCCCACCACACACGCCAGGGATGATCTCACACGCGGGCTGCAGGGCAAGAGGAGGTCGGCATCATGCTGTCTACGTGAAGCTCAAGGGCAGGCAGGACCCGCCCTGGGGCGCACACCAGCACAGACGGCAGTCCCTGTGCAGCAGAGACGGCTTCCGGGGCTTGGAATGGTCACGCTTCGACCCGAAGGGCTCCTGGGCCTGCCTGTGCTCGGAGCTCCCCCGGCAAAGATTTAAGATGTGTGCCGCTCCCTGGGTGCCAGCTGCACCTCACTTAGAGGAAATAAGAGTGGCTCAGAGCACGCACTGCACGGTAGACTCGGTGCATCCTGATCTTGACACTGAGTCCACCCAACCCTCCTGCTGCCCCGCCACCGTTCCCCAAGCTGCCTCCCGCACGTCCCCGCATCCTTCATCTTGAAGGCAGTGGGACAGCTGGGCTGTTTCTGTCACATCCTCTGTGAAGAAGAGTCCAGGCCAGCAAATATTTATCACCAAGTGTCTGGCCATTGTGGTCCCCAGACAGAGCTGCCTCCGTCCCAAGGCCAGGACTTTACATGTGGAATTCCCTGTGTCGGTCCCCAGACAGCAGTGGTGCAACGGGCAGGGGTTTGGCCTGTGGAGGGCTGTGCCCCTGAGGCCCACGGGAAAGCTCGTGGACTTGCTGGGGGGCAGGGCTGATGTCAGTACCCATGTGTGGATCCCCCTGCAGCCGAGTCCCAAGGAGGATCGTCACCCTCACATTCCTGTCTGGTGAAATGCTGCTGAGAGGTCCTTTAAGCATATGGCCTCAAGTAATCGTGGAAAAAGAAGGCAGCGGCATCGGTGGGCACAAGAAGGATCCATGCCGCTTTGTGGGACCCAGAGAGGCAGTGTGACCTCAAGGGCTCATAGCCAGTGAGTGGCGGGCGGGGAGAAGGGGGAGTTCCAGAAGCCTCAGGACATTCCTTGTCTCATGGATGACCGGAAGGACCCTTCCCAGATGGGAACCCCCTGCCCGCCCCAGCCATGCCCAGCACCGAGGGGTGAGCCCTGGAAGCACCCATGGGTCAGCCCCAGAGCCGCACAGGCCCTCCTAGGAAGGGGTAGCTGTGCCCCAGACTCAGGAGGGGCTGTCCTGTCGTCCTGCAGGCCTTGGAGGCCACTGTCCCTGATGGAGTTGTGCAAGTGTGGGGGGCATGAGAGGGGGCCCCTTCATCAGCTCAGCGCCCACCCTAGGCTTGCTTCATGCCAGGCACACACTGTGCTGCATGCACGAAGCGGGGATGGGGTCCCTGAGTGGGGGCTCTGCCTGCTCCCAGACCCTTGTGGAGGCCCCGCCTCCCGGCCTCTCTGCATTGTGCCCAGGGCCCACGGCAACGCAGCCCCCATTCCAGAGAGCCGGACCCTCCAGCTCTCAAGCAGACAGCAGGGAAGGCAGGGACGGTATGGGGGCACACTGTCCTAGGGACCTTTCCCTGCCCCCACCACCCGCCCTTGCACATGGGCCTCCCTAGAAACGTGAGTCACCCCAACCCTTGAGAAACCAGAACCCCCGGCAGGGCTGTGCGAGGCGGAGCAGGATTTGGGGGTGTCAGAGTCTCACCAGCATCCGGGCAGCGGGGGGATGAAAATTCCGGCTGCCCGGCACAGCCCCCCACCACTGCGCTTGGCACCTCAAGGGGCTTGGGTTCTCAACATCAGCTCAGATAACTGGTAAAAATGTTTATTAGTTTTAACTTTGCTTTTTCCTCTTTCTAAAAAAAATCCATTTTATTTAATTGTTGTAAAATCATACATAAAATTGCCATTTTCACCATCTTTAAGTGTCCGACGGACGAAGCACATTCCCACAGCTGTGCGTCCGCCTTCACTGCCGGTCTCCAGAGTCCTCCCAAACTGAAGGCGTCTCCCCAGCCCGGCACCTGCCATTCTGCGTTTGGTCTCTACACATCTGGGAACTCCAGGGACCTCCCAGGAGGGGATCAGACAGGGCCCCACGGCACGATGTCCACACAGCTCCTTCATGCTGTAACCCGTGCCAGCATCTCCTTCCTTTTCTCGGCTGATGAGTGTCCACTGCGTGGATGGGCCACGTTTTGCTCACCCACTCATGTGCTGACGGACACGAGGGTTGCTATTCCCCCTATGTACAGATGGGTAACAACTTCAAAGGTATATATCTAAGTAAAAACGAAAATGTGTAAAATGTGTGAAGCGCCCCACGTGCGCATGCACAAGCCCTCTGAGAGGAGGTGGGGGTGTCGCCGTGGCTGCCTGGGGGCGCGGGGCCTGACCTTCTGCCTACGCTCCTCTGTCCTGTTACCTGGGGTGGCTATGCCAGCATCATCTGGCCAAAAATACCTCCTAATCATTCTGGCTGAGCCGCTGCCACTGCCCAAGATAAGCAGGGCACGCTCTGGCTCCCGGTAGTGATTTCTGTCCTATTTTTACACTTGGTTTAGATAAGGTCTCGGGTGGCCTGTGCCCAAGGTCACTCTGTGGGGCCCCAGGGAGGCAGTGGCTTGCCCTGGGTCCACATTCCCTCTGGGGAAGTGGGTTCTGGGAGCCGCATAGAGAGGCATGCTGGGTGTGCAGAGCAGGAGTGGTCACAGGGACCCCGGCTCCGAGGAGGGGACAGGGCCACTCCTGGGCCCTCGAACCCTTGGGTCCCAGCACCTGCAAGCACGGCCCTGCCAGGTAACACCACCAGCTCCTGGAGGCGCACGAGAGCTCACATCTGGGGTTCCTGGCAAAAGAACCCCCAGATAAATGAGTTAGGCTGTCTAGCCTCCTCCCTGCCAAAGATCCCCAGATAAATGAATAAAGCTGCCCAGCCTGGCCCCCGGCCCACTGAGGGGTAGCGGCTCAGCAAGGCAACAAGGCCAGCCAGAGACCGCCGCACAGGAGTGGACGTTCCCCACCGAGGGGCCGGGGGCCGTGGTCAGCTTCTCTGAGTGTCCTGGTCTTGGAGGACACACGTCATGTGTTGGCCAAGGAGCCGGGATCAGGGCCTCCATCAAACAGTGTTGCAAACTGGTGGAGCATGTCCTCAAGGTTTAAGCTTCAAATTTTGCTTGGCAAACTGAACCCAAATCCATCTCTCTTTCTTGACTTTCTTCGTTTGTTTCATTAACAGAAGAGAGAAGAGGAAACATGTTTGATTAACAGTTTCTGAGATAACTCTCTTGGTCTAATTGCCTCATTGAAACCTTAAATATTTGGCTTGCATCACGAGAACAGTCAGGCTAATACCGTACTAAATTCATCGCTCTCAACGGAGAATGACTTATCTGTGCAAATACCAGAAGTCATCAATTTCTATTTTCTCAGGGTGATAAGTTAAAAATACATTTAAAAAATAAGCTTTGATTGCTTTTGAAGGACAGCAACCTCCACGGACCTCGCAATGCAAAACCCACAGCTGACGGCAGGTAATCTGCTCCAACAACTCAGGGACACACTTCACAGGCCAGAGATCTTCAGCATAGAGATCAGCGCCCACAAGCCAAGAGAAATTCTTTCAAAGACCACCTAATCCCTCACTGTTTTCGAGGAGAAAAGAAATGCACATTTAAAAAACAAAAACCAGAAAGATTTGCAGCTCCAGTGCCTGGTCACGAGGGAGTAGCTGGGTGCAGTGGTCAGAGAAAACATAGAGGACAGAAGACCGTGGGAGGGAGGGTGCTTCCAAAGTACAGAGAAACAGCTGCAGCCTCGACCTCTGCGCCAGCAAACACTATCTTCAAAAATGAAGGCAAAATCAAGACATTTCCAGACAAACGAAAACTGTGAGGATTCATCCCAAGTGGAAGGAAAATGATTCCTGATGGAAACACCGAAATCCAGAGCTCAGAGAGCACGGACTGGCGGGGCAGGCGGCGGAGGCTTGCGACGCTGGACACATTTAACACTCAGTGCCCCGCACGGGGGAGGGAGGCCCTGGAGTCCCTGATCGCAGCAGACCTGGACCGTCAAGGGCGTCTGTGCAGGGCAGACACTGGGGCAATGACCGTGAGAACAGCAGAACACACAGCTAGCAAGCGAACACAAGGAGAAACGGAGTAATAAAAAAAGTGTTTAATCCAAAATAATCAAAAGAAAAGACACCCATGCTTGCACTAACCGGAGAACCGAGGCGGCTGACCAGACCTCGAATCTCACGCCCTGATGATGCCCCACTTCAGCAAAAACCAGAGAACTGGAGGAGAAACAGACACTACTCCAGGGAACAGCTAGAGATTTGAAGATGCCTTGCCCCGTAACTGGTAAAACAAATTGCTGGAGATAAACATTTGAACAACACATGAGCAAGACTGACCTAATGGTCAGCTGTGTGGAAACGCATCCAGCCACTGCGCGGCCTGTACTGTGCACCACAGGGTTGAGAGAGGAGCTCTGAGAGCTGGGAATGGAGCACAGAGCAGCTGTGGAAATAATGGAAAATGCCCCGGAGCCTGGGAAACTGCAGCACATCGAGAAACCCATGTGCTGAAGAGTGAGCCATGATCGGAATGAGATGTTTTAAACTAAAGAGTGTGTGTGTGTGTGTGTGTGTGTGTGTGTGTGAATTCTTTTTAATTCTAAGACTTTCATATAGAAACATCACTTCATGGGTAAAAGCAAGTAAAGTCAAATGGCACACTGTTTATTTTAGTATTTTCATGCTGAATAATACATAATAATGGTATTTTAGTATTTTCATTGAATCTGCAGGCGTGTCAACATGTTAGAAATTGTACTGCAGAAAATGCCACTGCTCTCAGTGGTTTGGAAAGTTTATCTAGGGTGGGAGACTCTTCTAATTTATTTATAACTTTGACTAATTGGATCCCAATTACTTTGGATAAATGGTAAAATATGAAATATATCAAACATGGTTAAAATGTCTACCTGGGCCAGGCACAGTGGCTCATGCCTGTAATCCCAGCATTTTGGGAGGCGGAGGCGAGCGGATCACCCAAGGCCGGGAGTTTGAGATCAGCCTGGCCCACATGGTGAAACCCCATCTCTACTAAATATACAAAAATTAGCCAAGCATGGTGGCACGTGCCTGTAATCCCAGCTACTCAGGAGACTGAGACAGGAGAATCACTTGAACCCGGGAGGCGGAAGTTGCAGTGAGCTGAGATCACATCACTGCACTCTAGCCTGGCAACAGTGCCAGTCTCTGCCTCAAAAAAAAAAAAAAAAAAAAGTCTATCTGCTTGCATTGTTATTGCATTGTTATATCTTCATTAATTTAATTGTTAATGTTTCCAAAAAGTCACCCATGTTATTAAGCTAATTCTTAGCCATATACACATAGCATATTTACATAATATTAACCCATGAATTCACCTATTCTTTTTTATTTTATTATTTTTTGAGACAGAGTCTCACTCCAGGCTGGAGTGCAGTGGTATGATCTCAGTTCACTGCAGCCTTCACCTCCCAGGTTCAAGTGATTCTCGTGTCTCAGCCTCCCAAGTAGCTGATAGCTGGGATTACAGGCATGGGCCATCATGCCCGGCTAATTTTCTGTATTTTTAGTAGAGACAGGGTTTCACCATGTTGGCCAGGCTGGTCTTGAACTCCTGGCCTCAAGTTATCCTCCCGCCTCGGCCTCCCAAAGTGCTGAGATTACAAGTGTGAGCCACTGCACCCAGCCCCTACCTATTCTTTTTAATGTTTAATATAATTGAGATGTTACTCACTTTTTAAAACATTTTAAATTGTTTAGTTTTTCTCTTCTGATTTGTTTTTGTTTTTTGTTTTGTGTTTTAAGTTTCAGGGGTACATATGCATGTTTATTACAGGTAAATTTGTGTCACGGGGTTTGTTGTACAGATTATTTCAATACTCAGGTATTAAACCCAGTACCCATTAGTTATCTTTCCTGATCCTCCCCCTCCTCCCACTCTCTGCCCTCAAGTGGGCCCCAGGCTGTGTTGTTTCCCTCTATGCATCCGAGCGTTCTCATTGTTTAGCTGCCACTTATAAGTGAGAACATGCTGTATTTGGTTTTCTGTTGAACTAAATTATAATGAAAATACAACCTATCGAAACTGTAAGATGCAGCTGAAACTGTGCTTTAAGGAAGAGTCACCACGTAGATCCTGCAAAAGTCTAAAGATAGTGGAGTGGGTTGAGCTGGGCTCCCCCAGAAGGAGATGTTGAAGTTCTAACACGGGTACCTGTGAATGCCCTGACTGGGAGGTAGCTCCTCGCAGATGGGACCGCATCATGAAGATGAGGTCCTCCTGGAGTAGGGTGTGGGCTCTCAATCCAATGACTGGTGTCTTTTTTTTTTTAGACTAAGTCTCGCTTTGTTGCCAGGCTGGAGTGCAGTGGCATGATCTCGGCTCACTGCAACCTCCACCTCCCAGGTTCAAGTGATTCTCCTGCCTCAGCCTCCCAACTAGCTGGGACTACAGGCACACACCACCACACCCAGCTAATTTTTGTATTTTTAGCAGAGACGGGGTTTCACCATGTTGGCCAGGATGGTCTCGATCGCTTGACTTCGTGATCCACCCGCCTTAGCCTCCCAAAGTGCTGGGATTACAGGCGTGAGCCACCACGCCTGGCCGACTGATGTCCTTAGATGGACAGGTTTGAGGCCACAGAGATGGAGGCAGAGGTTGGGGCAATGGGGCCACAGACCCAGGGATGCCTGGAGCCACAGAAATTGGAAGGGGCAGGAAGGATCCTCTTTTAGAGCCTCCGGAGGGTGTGCAGCCCTGCCCACACCTGGACTTCAGATTTCCTTTCTCACCACTGCGAGAGAAGGCATATCTGTGAAGCCACCGTGTGTGGTAATCACAGCAGTCCGAGGAAACTGATGGATATACAAATACCACAAATAACTCTGTGATAATGATCTTGTAAGTGGAGATAAAATAGACACATTCTCTGGGAAACAAAACCTACCAAAATCCATACAAAGAGAAACAGAAGCTCTATGTCTCATGAAGAAATTAAATCCTCGACTTAACCTTGCCCCCCTCCTGCACATAAAACCTTCGGGGCCACACACTCTCACTGGTAAACTTTTCCAAACACTGAAGGAAGAAATAATACCAGTTACACTGAAGTATTCCGGAGAATTTTTAAAAAGAAGTAATCTTGCACAACTCCTGTTATCAAATTAGCACTTGTCATCAAGGAAGGGAAGATAAAGCATGAGGGGATGCTCACACCCCAGGAAAGTGTCCCAAGAGTGGCTCAGGTTCTCCAGGGCTGCGACGTCCTGGTTTTCATCTAGGGGGTGGTGACAGGCGTGTGATCTCTGGTTATTCCAGAAGCAGTGAATGTAGGATGTGTGTCATTTAGTTTCTCACGCCATGCACTGGGGCAAGTTCACTTAGGAAACAGATCTCATCCTTAAGGAAGGCCGGGAGTGGGCGTGGCTGGGAGGTGGGTGCCTGAGGGACCACTCCCGCCCCCTCCCCTGCACCTGTGGTCTCAACCTGGCGGGAAGTCCGCTCCGGCTCCTGTGGGATCAGGGTTGCTGGATCCGAGTTGCTAGGTAAACGCCCGCTGATTTGCAGCACAAGAGCCAAATCCCAGGACGAGCTCTCACAGAGCAGTCAGGCCCAGTGGAAACTGGTGGCCTCACTCCAGGAAATGAAGCCAGACTCAGACAAACAAAAGCCACCAGCAATGCACGGAGGCAGGACGGGACATCTCACGCGGACCCAGGGACCCTGGAGCATGCCTGGGTACAGATGGAGCCCCCGACAGGGGTTTCCTTTCTCATGTGGTTGATGGAAGGTTCTAGAATTTGTCTTCTCATAGGGAGGAAAAGTGCTACCCAGCCCCCAACACTCTGAGACCGCTGAGGCTCAGTAAATATTTGATAAACACCAGGCTCAGCAGGTGCGGTGGCTAGTGAGACTGGTACAGACCAGGTGGCCCGTGGGCATTGGGTCTGCCCTGTCACCACCAGTCCTGACAGGCTGCAGCGGAGCATGTGTGCACATGTGTGCATGTATGTGTGTGTGTGTGCATGTGGGCACACCAATGGGAGTGGCCCCAAGTGCCTGCCTGGTTTCTACACGGCTCCCAGCCTTTTCCTAGAACGGTCACATGTTTGCATACACACACGTGCACACACATGCAGAAACCAGACCCACTCCCACCATCCACCCACACAAGCTGGACCCTCAGTCGCGTGGCTCCCTGCCAAGTGCTCCATCCCCATGTGTGTCCAACACACCTGCCAGCTCTGCTTTCAGCTTTCCCTGATGGCCAAGCATACCCTGCTGCCCCTGCAAGGCTTGGGAGCACCCCTGGGATCCCCCGCAAGGCTTGGGAGCACCCCTGGGATCCCCTGCAAGGCTTGGGAGCACCCCTGGGATCCCCCGCAAGGCTTGGGAGCACCCCTGGGATCCCCCGAAGGCTTGGGAGCACCCCTGGGATCCCCCGAAGGCTTGGGAGCACCCCTGGGATCCCAAGTCTGATGGCCTCTAGAAGTCCCTCTCCTCAAACCTTGGTCACAGCTGCTGCCCAGGGCCTGCCCCGCCAGGGGGACAGCCACGTCTCTCCTAGACACACGAGGACACCCCTCCAAGAGACCTCCCTCAGCCAGCCGCCACTGCTGCCAGCCCCTCTGTGCATCCCCAAGGGCTGAGCTGCTGCAGGGCGCAACGCCTCCTGGCTCCAAGTGAAAGTCAGAGGTGGGCAGGACGTTCAGGTAACACCCCCACCTCCGAGGTCCAGTCTCACAGAGCCTCAGCAGCCACCCAAGGCAAGGAGGTGGCCACAGGGCCACCAGGAGTGTCCTGGGGACCCCAGGCCCATGAGGGCCAGAGAAAGTTCCGGGCTTCCCCTGGCGTAAGGGACAGAACCAGGTGCCCTCCCCTCCTGGCCCCCTCAGCTTTCCTGTGATGCCCAGGACCAGGACCAGGGGAACCACAGTGTCCCAGGCGACAGGGTGGAGGGCGGCTCCAGGAGCCCATCTGGGGCATCAGCCAACCCCCGAGAGACACGCTTGCTTAGGAGTCCCTGGCAAGGTTTCCAAAGCCCTCACGCGGATGAACACGAGAACACCCGGGGCACCCACTGTTTCACGGAAAAAGTCACAGCGGTCACCCTGATGGGATGTAATTTCTGGATATGATTAAACAGGAAGAAAAGATCCCGGCTGAGATTACTGTTCAGAAGCACCTTGGAGCCGGGCTCTCGACACTGCTGACCCGAAACCTGGAAATTCAAGAGGAAAAGAACGCCCTGCTGCGTCACAGCTGGAAACCGCACAGCCCATTGTGTCCTGGGCATGAAGCTGTCACCTGACTCCCAGGTGAGGAGCCTGTGGGTCAGGGGTCAGAGCTCAAGGGACGCCCTGGCCAGCTGGGGCAGCCAAAGCTACCTCTGCGTCTTCCCCTGAAAGAGGAAGTGTAAATACCCAAGAAGCTTTGATATCTCCTCCATGACTTTACTTCTGGATGTGGTTCAGAAAAATCTGCGGAAAATCACCCAGAATTGCACCTGTTTGGTTTACAGGAGTCTTAGCTGTGGGGGCCCCTTTTCCACTGCCCCCATCAAGTGGCCTCCTGGGCAGCCCAGGACCCTCCAGAATCTTCCAGAAGCCGAAGCACTCGCTTCAGTCGTAACCTGCAGGACCCCACAGGGCGAGGCTGGCTGGGAGGAGGCACTCTCAGGATAAGGGACCTGGGCAGGCACCTCCTGTCTCCACTCGACGCCCAGAGAGGACGGGAGGACCCAGGGTGCACCTGCATCTGCGTCTGGGCCGGGGAGCAAAGACGTGGCCTTCCCAGAGCTTGAGCTGTGGGAGGAAGAGAGGCCGAACGAAAGCCCGCCCCCGCCCCACCCCAGGAGAGGCCACTTGGGGCCTCCCATAGCCCTGCCGGCGGCTGCACACGTGTGTTCCCTCACCTCCTTAGCCAGGGCGGCTGCACGCATGTGTCCCCTCACCTCCTTAGCCAGGGCGACTGCACGCGTGTGTCCCCTCACCTCCTTAGCCAGGGCGGCTGCACACGTGGGTCCCCTCACCTCCTTAGCCAGGGCGGGGGCAGCAGGGAGGGAGGGCGTGCTGCATTCTTCCTTGGGCCTGCAGGTGCACCTGTGCCTGCCCAGAGGGAGCAGCGGGAGCTTCTAGCAGACACACCTGGACAGGTGCCCGGAGACCCTGCCAGGGAAACCCAGCACAGACGCAGGTGGGCGGGTGGTGGGAGGGTGGCAGAAGCGGGCAGAGGAGGAGGCTGAGCTCAGCACGGCCCAGGCAGTCTCCTTCCGGCCAAGGGGAGTGGCTGGGCCAGTCTGAGCCGGGAGGCAGCCCAGGGAGTGAGCCCCGGGGACAGCATTGGAGCAGCTCGGGGGTCCCTGACAGAACCTCACCTCGGAGGGTGATCTGAGGGCCGCTGGGGGCCCACCTAGGAAATGGGGTCCCAGGACACAGAACAGGGAGGGGTTGGTGTTTCCAGGGTGAGGGCTGGGGGAGGGGAGCAAGGCCTGGACTAGGGGATGGAGTCCTAATCAAAGCAACACAGAGACTCAGAGCTCAGCGCCCGTATTTGCAGGGACACACAGGGACTCACAGGGACATCCCGGATCGCTAGGGGACACGTGGGGACACGCTCGGACTCACGGGGACGTGCAGGGGCACTGTCCCTCCCGGCCGTCCTGCTCCTCGCCGAGAGTCACCCGGAGGCTGGGGCCTGGCACCACATTCAGACAGGGGATTCCTGGGCCCCTCCTTGTGGCACCTCCGCCTCAGCAGCCGCTGAAGGGCGTGGGGGAGGGAGCTGGTGTTGGTGCAACAGGCAGATGGTTCCAGAAACTCAGGATTTTACACAATCCTAGCACCTGGGGCACACAGTCCTGCACGGCCGCCACGCTGTCGGAAGCAGGCACTGGCCCTGGTGGTCAGCACAAGCCCTGAGGACCCCCCAGAGGGCATGCTCCAGGCAACCTGCCAGGACCACCTCTCCTGCCCGGTCTTGGGGGCCTCACCTGACCTCTCCGGGTCCCTAACCAGGCGCTAGGGCTGCCTCCCTTGGGCGCCCCAGAGTCACCCTGGAATGGCTGCTGGGACTGAGACCCTGAGTCAGGCCAACCCCCAGAGCCTTGCCCAGCCATGGCTTGTCTGGGGTGGGTTCCCAGACCCTCATCCAGAACACGGGAGAGGGGCCCCCTTTGTGGCCTGTGCTGTGGAAGGGCTCAGTGAGCTGATCCTCCCGGGAGGTAGGGCAGTGCCCCCCAGGAGCAGATTCCCAGGTGGGGCCCGGCACCCTGGCTGTGTACACGGCAAAGCTCACTGCCCCTGTTTCCGTCAGGGGCGTTTGAACCAGAGTGACTCCATCTTGAACAGGGGCTGGGTCTGATGAGGCTGAGGCCTGCTGCGCTACATTCCCAGGAGCTTAGGGATTCTCAGTCACAGAGTGAGACAGGACGACAGCACAAGAGGCAGGTTGTTAAAACCTTATTGATAAAGCAAGTTGTGGTCAGGAAGCCATCCAATACCCAGTACCCACCAAAACCAAGGCGGCATGAAAGCGACCTCTGGTGGTCCTCACCGCTCATTATACCCTAATTAGAATGCATTAGCATCTAAGAGACACTCCTACCAGCATGGTGGCAGTTTACAGAGGCCACGGCAACGTCAGGAAGCTACCCTCTATGGCCTAAAAAGGGGAGGAGCCCACAGTTCTGGGAATTGCGCACCCTTTTCCCGGAAAATTCTTGAATAATCCACCCCTTGTTCGGTGCATAATCAAGAAATAACAGTAAGTGTCCTCGGTCGGGCAGCCGATCTGCATCCCTTCACTTCCTTAATAAACTTACTTTCACTTTACTCCGTGGACTCGCCTCCAATTCTTTCTTGTGTGAGGTCCAGGAACCTTCTCTTGGGGGTCGTCTGGATTGGAGCCCCTTTCTGGTAACAGTTCTTTTTCTTTTCTTTTTTGAACTAAAACCCAGGCTGTTTTCTGTCCCTTCCCTTCCGGGGCGCCCTGACCCATGAAGAACCCTTGCCTGCCTTCTGGACCATTCTGGGGCCAGCTTTCCCTACGGCTTCCTGAGATCATCCTAATGTCCCCAGAACATCTCCTTGGCATGCTCTGGCCCCTCCTAAGAGGCATGTGCCCAGCTTGCTTCCCTCTGGAGCCTTGGGGCCAGCGCCGCCTCCCAAGAACTGCACTGCAGTGTCCGCGGCCAAAGGACCTGGTCAGGGCTGCCGGATAAGACACGGGCACTCGGCCCAGCGCAAATTTCAGATAAATGATGAATTTTATTTTGATGTAAATATTACTTCTACTAAGATTTTTGAGACAGTCTCGCTCTGTCATCTAGGCTGGAGTGCAGTGGCGTGATCTTGGATCTTGGCTCACTGCAACCTCTGCCTCCTGGGTTCAAGTGATTCTCTTGCCTCAGCCTCCCGAGTAGCTGGGATTACAGGCATGCATCACCACACCCAGCTAATTTTTGTATTTTTGGTAGAGTTTCACCATGTTGGCCAGACTGGTCTTGAACTCCCAACTTCAAGTGATCTGCCAGGCTTGGCTTCCCAAAGTGCTGAGATTACAGACATGAGCCACCACACCCAGCTGCTTCTACTAAGAATTGTTTGTGTTAGTTTGAAACAAATTTAACCAGGCGCCCTGCGCTGGGCTGGTGGTTGGGGGTCGTGCATGTGGGCAAGCGCTCCCCCCAACCCCCCGACCTCCTCAGGATCTTCAGACCCCAGCTTGAATCCCGTCAGCCCCACCTCCTCCAGGAGTGGAGGATTTTCAAATGCACACAGTTCCCTGGGAACCCTGCCCTGCTGGTCCTGGGGGAGAGGGCTGGGCGAGGTGAGGGCAGAGCCATGAGGTGCCTATTCTTTCCGTCGACGGGACTTAAGGCAAGAGAGGCGACGGGGACCCCACACGGTGCTGTCTGGGTTGACTGTGGGTGGAGAGAACAATCCCAAATACTCGTAGGCCGCCATGGCTGCTGCTGACGCTGACGCTTGCTGGCTGGCATACTTGCTGGGCGTCACCCCAAAGCACTGTCAGAGATGGGAGGCTGGACGTGCACCCCTCGGTGAGAACATCTATGTGTGGAGTTTCAGGGTATGAACATCTGCTGCTGAATCTCAGAGGCTGAGGTTGGGGGCAGCTCAGGAACCCCCTGGGGTTCTCAGACCCTGTAAAGAACTTTCCCAGTAATCCCAGGGGAGCTAAGTTATTTCCCTGACCAACCGAGGCAGCAACACCAGACAGGGTTGTGTGGAGCTGCAGCTGGAGATGGGGGTGGGCTCTTGTTCTAACCGCTGCGCGGCCTTCCTCCCTGAACTTCCCGGCACGTACACCATGGAGAGAGGGGACTTGATTGTGCCCACAAGCCTGCTCAGCCCAGCCAGACTCCCTGGCCCACCACAGACCCACCTCAGACAGCCAGAGCCTAGAACAAGCCCAGCCTCCCCTTTAAAAGCCTCTCAGCTGATTCTCATATTGTGAGAGAACTGGGTGGCTCTCCCAGCTCCAGCTCTGCAATTCTGGGACAGCTACGTGTTTCTAGTAAGTTAAAAAACTTGGCTGGGCACGGTGGCTCATGCCTGTAATCACTTTGGGAGGCTGAGGTGGGCGGATCACCTGAGGTCAGGAGTTCGAGACCAGTCTGGCCAACATGATGAAACCTCGTCTCTACTAAAACTACAAAAATCAGCCGGGTGTGGTGGTGCATGCCTATAATCCCAGCTACTGGAGAGGCTGAGGCAGGAGAATCACTTGAACCCAGGAGGCAGAGGTTGTAGTGAGCTGAGATCGTGCCATTTCACTTCAGCCTGGGCAACAAGAGCAAAATTCCGCTAAAAAAAAAAAAAAAAAAAAAACTTGAACACCCATGAAGACGGCCACTATCAAAACAGGAGAAAATGAATGCTGTAAGGATGTGAAAACATGGGGCCCTTGTCTTCTACCGGTGGGAGTGTAAATTGGTGCAGTCAATACGGAAACAGAACGGCAGTTCCTGAAAAAGTTAATAGAATGACCCTCTGACTCAGCAATTTCACTTCTGCGTATGTGCTGGAAAGAACTGAAAGCAGGGACTCGAATAGATATTTGTACACCCATGATTATAGCAGCACTACCCACAACAGCCGGGTGGCAGAATCAGCCCGAGAGGTGGTGAGCAGATAAAGCCATGAACAAAACAAGTCCATCCACACAGCAGGATGTTGTTCCACCTTAAAAAAGAAGGGCATGGCCAGGCGCGGTGGCTCACCCCTGTAACCCCAGCACTTTGGGAGGCCAAGATGGGCAGATTACCAGGAGTTCGAGACCACCCTGGCCAACATGGTGAAACCCCGTCTCTACCAAAAATACAAAAATTACCTGGGCGTGGTGGCGGGGGCCTGTAATCCCAGCTACTAGGGAGGCTAAGGCAGGAGAATCGCTTGAACCCGGGAGGCGGAGGCTGCAGTGAGCCGAGATTGCGCCACTGCACTCCAGCCTGGGTAACAGAGCGAGACTTCATCTCAAAAAAAAAGGACATTCTGACACAGGCGGCAGCGTGATGACAGCTGAGGATGTTGTGTTCCGTGAAATCAGCCAGTCACAAAGGACAAAGACTCTATGCTCCCACACCTAGGAGGTCCCCGGAGGTGCCGGATCCACAGAGACGCAATGTAGATGGCTGTGCAGGCTGGGGAGGCAGGAGAGTGAGTGATGGGGACAGGGGTCTGTCGGGTGTTTAGGAGATGGACAGCAGGGATGGCTGCACAGCAGTGTGGACGCGCTGAATGCCTCAGAACCGTCCACTTAAAAAGGGTAAAAATCGTAAATGTTGCAGAATGTGTATGTTTGCCACAGTAAAGAAAGAGAACTCAAGCTGGACACTTGCACAGCACCAGCAGGGAGAGGTCAGGAGGTCGGCTGGGGGAGTAGGGCCCTGGGACACTCACAGGCAGCGTTGGCACCCCCCTCCTCCACAGTGCACCCCCCCTCCACAGTGCACCCCCCTCCTCCACAGTGCACCCCCCTCCTCCACAGTGCACCCCCCTCCTCCACAGTGCACCCCCCTCCTCCACAGTGCACACCCCTGACGCTTTGTTAACAGGCACCATCAGATCTAACTTCAGTCCCCACCGGTGGGGTCACCAGAGCTCCCAACACATCCTCGGCCCCGCAGCCTCAGTCACCTCAGGGGGAAGACGGGCTGGCCCAGCCGCTCGCTGCCAGGTGGGGGGACTCCTGCCTGCCTTTGAAAGCTTCTGCTCCCCTCTGCTCACAGTTGAGGCTCAGGCGCACCAGTGAGTGAGACTTCAGGACGCTTGCTAACCAGGCCAGAGCCCTGACACCACCTAGGCTGACCTTGGTAAGACACTGACCTTCCTCGGCTGGGTGCGGTGGCTCACGCCTGTAATCCCAGCATTTTGGGAGGCCGAGGGGGTCAGATCACCTGAGGTCAGGAGTTTAAGACCAGCCTGGCCAACATGGCGAAAACCCGTCTCTACTAAAAATACAAAAATTAGCCGGGTGTGTGGCGGGTGCCTGTAATCACAGCCACTCGGGAAGCTGAGGCAGGAGAATCATTTGAATTCGGGAGGAGGAGGTTGCAGTGAGCCGAGATCTCACCACCGCACCCCAGCCTGGGTGACAGGGCAAGACTCTATCTCAAACAAAAGACACTGACCTTCCTAAGCCTCGGTTTGCTCATCTGTAAGATGGGGGTGAGTAGATGGAAAATGAAAGGAGAAACATCTGGAGAGATGGGGCCAGCCAGAACCTTCCCAGTAAGTAAACTAAAAAGGTGTATTTGCAGCTGAGCCTGTGAGATTTTGACTAAACAGGCAGAGGGAGTTCCCAGGACCCAGGAAGTCAACCACACACAACCACCATGCTCCGCTTTCCAGGTCCTTAGACAAATGCCTCAACACTAGACATTCTGGCTCCAGCCCAGGTGCACTCACCTGTGGGCGATGTGACCTGTGGCCCTCGCCCCCAGCCCTGCTGCCCTGGGATCCAGGGTGGCCATGGAGATACATGATGCTGGTCCCAGGGTTGAAGTGGCCACAGGGGTGCAAAGACAGCTCCAAAACAAGTCTAGGGCGGTGCTTACCCCCAGTGCCGTTTCTGTAAGGGTGAACATGTGCAAAGTGATGCCACACACGGCTTCAGGTGTGTGCATGAGTGGTGACAGTGTGACAATATTCCTGGAAAGACAAACGTCCCATTCAGGGTTTACTGAAGGCTCAGCTTAAGTCCCTCGCCCTGATAAGGGCAGGAACACACCAGTCTCTTTCAGAGGAGTGCAGTTTCACAGTGGTGGGTTTTCCAAAAATATCTTCATGAGTTTGACAAACAATGCCAGCTTGGACCACACTGTCCTCACATCCAAGACGCACTCCCTGTTTCCCTCACCCTCCCTGCTCATCCTGTAAGTTTCCCACAGAAATGGTGGCCTCGTCGGCCCTGCGGGGTGTGGGGGTAAGGAGCACACTGTCTCCAGGCCTGGCTCAGGTCCAGAGGACACGGATGCACATGGCCCCTTGATTCATGCTGAGAATCCCGTGTTTAAGCAAACAGCTGCTGATGAGAAGGTTCAGAGCCCATGGAAGAGGAGACTGCAGAGAGGCCACAGGAGGAGGGAGAATCGTGGCTGTCTCCGCTCCTGCAGGCACTGCTGTGCGGCTTGTCCTCCTAAGGAACCATCCATGCAATAGTATTGGGAAACGCTCCACTGTCCCTCCGACCCAGCTCCGAGAAATCACGACTCCTCCTGACACCCACCAAGACATGAGACATGACTGACACACAGACATGTGCTCACACCCCAACACCAGGACACGCAGGCACACATGTGCTCAGACACCAACACCAGGACACACAGGCACACACGTGCTCAGACACCAATACCAGGATACGCAGACGTGCTCACACCCCAACACCAGGACACGCAGGCACACATGTGCTCAGACACCAACACCAGGACACGCAGGCACACATGTGCTCAGACACCAACACCAGGATACAAGACATGTGCACACACACCACTAGGACACACACATGTACTCACACAGGACCAGGACACACATGTGCACACACACCAACAGCAGGACACACACGTGCTCACGCACTCCAACACCACGACACACATGCAGACACACACGTCTACAGCGAGTGTCCCAGCCCAGAGCTGGCTGCACAGAGCCACACCTAGCCACAATGAGGCCGCCATAGTCCCGGGTTTTCACCCCCTCAAGCTCACTCTGCCCCTACTCGAAGGATTCATACCCCAATCACAGGTGGGGCCACCTGTGCCCTCTTCCCAGAGCACTCGAGGCCAGGAACGATCCAGAGCCACTTCCTGCGTAGCCCCATCCATCTGTGCCCCGAGAAACCAAGGATTCGAAGGACAAGGATCAGACCACGAATGACAAAGAACCTTGGCCCAGAGAGCCAGGACTCGATCCCCGACTGCCTGCCTCGCCACTTTGTTTCCTTACAGCTCGGCACCTGCCAGAGACGTCAAATACACCCCACCCAGTCCCAGGGGGTCCCCACTGCTAGGGGACCGCCTTCAGCTCTGGCTGCACCTTCCCTTCCCTCTTCAACCTTCCTGGACGTCCAAATCCCCTGAGCAGGCACTGAACGACCCGTTCCCCTCTGGGTGGTCCCCACTCGTGTCCACGGCCTCATCCTGGACTTGGCAGACAGGGCCTGCCCCAGGACTTCGCCCGGCTGTCCTTGGGCCACACATCTGGGCGATTGGGGGCCGGGGCTCCTCTTCCTGGATGTGGCCTCTGCGGGTAAGGCCCTCCCTGCTCGCCCAGGTGTGTCTGCAGAACCAGTGGTCTGGCTGGCGGAGAAGCCAGCACAGGCGCCCGGATCTGCCCTTCCCCCGGCACCAGCTCCCCGGGGCCTGGCGCACCGTGAGGGAGAATCATGGACGTCGGCGCCAGTGCTGTGGAAGACACCCTAAGGGGGTCCCCGTGGGCTGTGGCAGAAGGAACAGTCTCTCCTGCCGGGCTGGTTTCTGGGCTCCTGGTTCCTGAGTGACCCTGGAGCAGGGATAGCGGCCGGCACCCGCCCCTCCTCTTCTCAGGAGTGGTCACGCTGTGTCCAGAGTTGGTTCCTTCCAGTGGGTTCTTGGTTTATGCTGACTTCAAGAATGAAGCCCCAATCTTTGCAGTGTTACAGCTCTTAAGGGTGGCACGGACCCAAAGAGTGAGCAGCAGCAAGATTTATTGTGAAAGGCGAAAAAGCACAAAAACAAACCTTCCACAGCATCGAAACGGATCCCACTGCGCCACCCGCTGCCGGGGGGTCAGAGCAGGGCAGGGCAGCTTTTATTCCCTTATTCGTCCCCGCCCACATCCTGCTGATTGGTCCATTTTACAGAGCACTGATTGGTTCATTTTACAGAGTGCCGCTTCTCCGTTTTTACAGAGTGCTGATTGGTGCGTTTACAAACCTTTAGCTAGACAGAAAATTCTCCAAGTCCCCACCCGACCCAGAAGCCCAGCCGGCTTCACCTCTCAACCTCACAGGGCCTCCTCCTCTGCGTGCCTCTCTCCTCGTCTGTCTCTGATTTGCCAGTGGGCTTAGAGCCCCCTCAGATAAACTGGGGCGACTTCAGCTGGAGATCTTTAACTTTACCCACATGCAAAGATTCTTTTCCAAAATAAGGTCATACTCTCAGGTTCCAGGAATCAGGACATAGAGGTAGCTCTTTGGAGGCCACCATTTAGCTTACTACAAACCTTGAAACCAAAACAGGATCAAGGTCCAAACTTAGAAGGACTTGGGCTCCAGAGAGAGGCACAGGAAGCCAAGCCCCACTACCCGACGGCCCTGTGTCCACAGCGGGAGCCCCAGGGTGTCTGCTCAACTGCAACACACGGCTTTCTACCAGGTCCTTAACACATGCTGGGTCCTAAAACACGTGCCCTGAGGTGAGCCGGGGACACTCGACTCCAGGGCACTGGCCAGAAGCCTTGGACCTGCACCCACCACCCAGGCCTCTGAAAGGAGAGCAAGCTGAAGTCTTGACTTTGAAACGGCTGCCGCAGTCGCCCCTCACCCAAGCTTAGGGGGGGGCCTCTGGGCGGCAGCAGGTGCACTTTGGGAGCCTCCGATGGTCCCCACAGCTGGGCTCCCTCCTCATCCCCAGGGGCGTAGCCCACCGGGTGGCTGCTGAGTCGTCATGGTCTGCAGGCAGGAGGAAGGGGGAATGTGTGAGCCCTTGGCCTTCATGGCAGCCGGCTGGGATCCTGGCGGGGGACCCTCGCTGGTAACAGCGTCTCCCCAGGACGTGTGGCCTCAGTGCCTGCACCCAAGCCCATCCCTGGTGGGGAGCAACCCCTGGAAGGCAGGAACCACTCCAGGCAAGTGCAACTGGCGCTCAGCTACATCCTCACCAGGGCCCTGGGCCCCCAACCAAGAGGCGGTTCAGCCTGACAGATGCGGTTCTGGGAGCTGGGGCGGTTGACACTGCCTGGGCCTTCCCGGCTTGGGCTCCTCTGAGGAGTGGTGTCCACACAGCAGCAATGGTGCCACATGCCGGAACCTGGAGCCGAGGCTGCCTCGAGAACTGTTTGGGCAGTGGCCCCAGCGGGTGTGGGTGCCGGGAAACAGGAGGCAGAGTGGCCCCCATGCTCCTCTGCGGGTGTCCGCATAGCCTGCGTTCCCCAAGTGCACATGGCGAGCTTGCTTGACCCTGGGGTGGCCACGGCCCACTTTTATGACCCACGCCCCTCCTCCTGGCAGGCCCGGTGTCTTTGGGGAAGGTGAGTAATTCTGAATCTGGTTCCCGATCCCCACTTCCCATTCGAGGGCCGCTACGTCCCCATGGTTCTGGGACACTTGCTGAGACAAAGGCAGATTTTGTGAGTCAAAAGGGATTTTCCACATCTCCCAACGGCGTTTCCAGATGCATGGGCCTCAGGGCTCTCATCCCAAGAAGTGCCAAGAAGACCTCTGTGGTCACAGATGCGGACCAGGCCAGGACATGCCGGAAGGTGTCAGGACACACCCGACCTGCACCTCTGTCTCCCAGAGCGTCCCAGGTCTCAGGGCATCACACGCTCCGAGGTCAGCGACCAGGCACCATTGCCTTGGCCTCGACCAGCACCCCGAAGGCACTGTCCTGCCCCCAGAAGGCCCCCCAGAAAAGCTGTTCCCCATCGCCGGCTGGCTGTCTCATACCAGCCGCTGCAGGATGTGAGAGACTGCAGCCCCGGCCCACCTGGGTGCAGGGAGCAGGGCCCCATGGGAACCCAGGCAGATCCCTCTCCTGAGGAAGGCGGCCCTGCCCCAGCCAGCACATCCCAGGCGATGAGGCCCATGGTCCCCACGGCCCCTCGGGTGAATCCTGACCGCCAGTCTGCACACACAGCCACACCTGTGTCTCCATCTCCCTCGGTTCCGTTCCCACCCCCCGGATCTGGAAGACTGGTGAGCAGGGGAGGAGGAAACACGTGGAGCTCCAGCAAGAGGGTGCTCCCTGCTGGTGAGGGAGTGCTCCCTGCTGGTGAGTGGGTGCCCCCTGCTGGTGAGGGAGTGCTCCCTGCTGCTGAGTGGGTGCTCCCTGCTGGTGAGGGGGTGCCCCCTGCTGGTGAGGCGGTGCCCCCTGCTGGTGAGGGGGTGCTCTCTGCTGGTGAGTGGGTGCCCCCTGCTGGTGAGTGGGTGCCCCCTGCTGGTGAGGCAGTGCTCCCTGCTGGTGAGTGGATGCCCTGTGCTGGTGAGGGGGTGCCCCCTGCTGGTGAGTGGGTGCCCCCTGCTGGTGAGGGGGTGCTCCCTGCTGGCTTCCCCTCCCCACAGCTGTCCCTGGAGGGAGGTGTGGTTCTGTAAACAGGGAGATGGGGTTCGGGACAGTGTCAGCATGGGGTTCAGGTGCCAGCGTGCCCAACAATCCCAGAGTTCCCCGTGCTCAGGAACTCGCACCACTGGCTCCGCACTCTCTACTCCAGGGGGACAAGAAAGCTCTGGTCACCAGGCAACGAGAGGAGCGAGGGAGGAGCCCAGGGCCCCAGGGAGGGCTCAGGTGGCTGGCGGAGGGGGTGCAGGGGAGGGAGATTCACCCAGGAGGGCCATCGACAAGCACTGGCTGGGGAGGGATGTGGTCACTGCACCGGCATGACAGCTCGGAGTAGCTTCTTGGGGACCATGTCATGGGAGAATGTTCTGAGGGGAACCCCTCGGGAGGCTCAGGGTGAAGCAGAGCCATGGGGGGCTGCAGCCAAGGTGGGCAAGCTGGGCCTGGGCCAGTTCAAAGCAGCCAGGCTGAGGGGGAGGGTAGACACAGGACGTTTATACCAATCCACTCGGGCCACTGTGGAAATGAGTGCAGCCAGGCTGTGCACACCACAGACACATCTCATGGCCTCGGGCCTGAAGTCGCAGGTCAGCGTGTGGCTGGGCTGCTCCCCTGAGCTGTGGGGAGCACCGGTTCCAGCCTCTTCTTGGCTCGCAAGCCCCAGTCTCTCCCTGTGTCTCTGCATCGTCCCCACTCTGTGTCTATTTCTGTGTCCAAACTCCCTCTTTAAATAAGGACACCTGTCATATTGAATTAAGACGCACCCTTGTGAGCTGTCACTTGGTGACCTCTGCAAACAGCTCCCTCCCAATATCATCACATTCTCAAGTGCTGGGCAGTAGGACCCCCAGTCCTAATGGAGAGATGTCACTGAGCCTGTAACCCGGCTGTCCCAGCCGTCCCTGCCACCACGGGCACCACAGCCGCCACGGGCACTATAGCCACCATGGGCGCCACAGCTGCCATGGGCACTACAGCCATCCCTGCCACCACAGGCACCACAGCCGCCACAGGCACCACAGCCACCATGGGCACCACAGCTGCCACGGGCACTACAGCCACCATGGGCACCACAGCTGCCATGGGCACTACAGCCATCCCTGCCACCACAGGCACCACAGCCACCATGGGCACTATAGCCACCACAGGCACCACAGCCACCATGGGCACCACAGCCATCCCTGCCACCACAGGCACCACAGCCACCACGGGCACCACAGCCACCATGGGCACCACAGCCGCCACGGGCACCACAGCCATCCCTGCTGCCACGGGCACCACAGCCGCCACAGCTGCCACGGGCACCACAGCCACCACGGGCACCACAGGCACCACAGCTGCCACGGCACCACAGCCACCATGGGCACCACAGCCACCATGGGCACCACAGCCATCCCTGCCACCATGGGCACCACAGCCGCCACGGGCACCACAGCAGTCCCTGCCTCCCTCTCTGCGCTCTCCCCTGGCTTGTTTTCTGTCCCTCCTGGGATGGAGGCTCCCTGGGGACTGTCTTCCTCACCATGTCCTCAGCACCCAGACCTCACTGGGACAGCAGCCACTAAGCTTGTGTGGTCACTGAAGTTTATATTTAAGTTAAATTTGTTTTTAAAAAATGAAGAATCCAGGTCCTCAGCCATAGCAGCCACAGCTCAAGTGCCCATAGCCACATGTGGCTGGTGGCTGCTGCATGGGACAGCGTGGACAAGGAATAGCTCCGTTGGTGCAGGGAGGCCACTGGAGACTCAGACAGGGACAAGAGGGTTCGCCGGGACAGATCAACGGATGAACAAATTCAGGACAAAATGCTTAGTGAGGGAGAAGTGAACTTTCATTTTGTCCAAGTCACCATTATCGTGGGTGCTGCTGGCAGGATCAGACCTGGTCATGTGGAGTCTGAAGTGCTCACAGCCACCAACTGTGGCTGTTGCTTAGAGATACCCCCTTCCCTGCAGCCCTGCAGGACTTCCTGGGGCTTCCTGGCCTCTACCTTTGCTTCTGGTGCTAGAGGAGGGACAGGTGACGTCAGGGTGGCTGCTCCCCTCCCCGGAGCTTCACTGGGCCGCAGTCAGTTCACCCGGCCACCCCTGGCAGCACCCCTGGGCCCTGGACAGGGCCCCTCCATACAGAGCCCAGATGCTCCACAGGGCAGGGGCAGCCCAGCCCTATAAGCCCTGGTGCCCCCATAATCAGGAGGAAGAAAACCTCCCCCATCTCCTGTCCCCTCTCTCCCCTCTCCCCTCTCCCCCACTTCTCCTGTCTCCCCTCTCCTGTCTCTCGTCTCCCCTCCTCTCCCCTCTCCCCTCCACCCTCTCCCGTCTCCCCTCTCCCATCTCCCCTCTCCCCTTTCCCCTCTCCTCTCCCTACTCTCCCGTCTTCGCTGTCCCCTCCCCTCTCCCCTCTCCACTCCCCCCTCTCCCCTCTCCCCTCCCCACTCCCCTCTCTCCCCTCTCCCCTCTCTTCCCCGTTCTCTGCTTCTCTGTGGGTGTATGTGTCTCTCTCTCTGTCTCTGTCCATCTGTCTCTCTTTCTGTCTCTGTCCATCTGTCTCTGTCTCTGTTTTTCTGTCTCTGTGTCTCTGTCTGTCTCTCACTGTCTCTGTCTGGCTGTCTCTGTGTCTCTCTCTGTCCCCCTCCCCTCTTGCTGAGCCACTGCCCAGAACTCCAGGCAGGAGCTGCTCACGACCCTCCCCACATCTTCCCCCTAGAATACCGGTGACCATCAGCTGCCCTCCCATACACACCCCTCCCCTCCACATCCCAAACTCACTCAGAGCCCCTGTTCTTTGGGCAACGTGCTCAGAACTCAGGGGAGGTAAGGGGGATAGGTCAGCAGAAGAGGAATGGACTTTGCTGGCCCATTCTCCATCCTGCGAGGGCCCCGGTATTCATGGTAACAGGGGCTGAGAGGCGGCCAGAGAAGAGGCTTGTTCCCGTGCCGGGCACCACAGAGCTTACAGCTCCATCTGTGACACGGGCCTTCCTTCCCTGAGTGTCCCAACACACCCTCCCGGGCGACACGCCCCTCCATCCGCAGGGGCAGAAGCCACAGCTCCAGGATCCCCTGTGGAAGGTGGCATTTCCCAAGACCGGAGCTTCCTGACATCCCGCCACCTCCCGCAGCACTGCCGCCAGTCCCCTCGGACGAGGGGCAAGTGTAAGGCCGGCCTCATCCACTCCAGCAATTGTAACAAAGCGCCACGGGTGGGGGCTTCGACACCAGAAATCGTTCCCTCGCAGCCTGGGGGCTGGAAGTCCAAGACCAAGGGGCCGCTGGGCGGTTTCTCCCGAGGCCTATTCGTGGCCCGCAGACGGTGGCTTCTCCTCTGTGCTCCCACAGCCGCTCCTCTGCGCACACGCATCCCTGGTGTCGCTTTCTCTTCTTACAAGGACACGTCCTATTGGGTCAGGGCCCTCCTCACAACCTCATTTAACCTTAAGTCCCTCCCTCAAGGTTCTAGCTCCAGATACAGTCCCGTTGGGGCTGGGCCTCGGCTGCGAATCTGGGGGCATGACTCAGTTGGCGGCTGTCTGTGTCCTGCGTGCGCCTCCGTTGACCTTCCCAGGGTTCTCCCTGTGTCCTGGCGCTGCTTCTCCACCCAGAGCGCCGGCACCCACTGCGGAGCTTCAGACCTGTGACCTGCCCAGTCCCCTCTGCAAGCCCTGCACCTTCCTCAGTACCAACCAGCAAACCCGCGGCTGCACCGGGGCCAGTAGACACGCTCGGGCAGAGTGCTGGGCACCCTGGCCTCCTGGACACCCTGGCGCTTGGCACCCTGGCCTGGGCACCCTGGCACTGGGAAACCTGGCCTCTTGGGCACCCTGGTGCTGGGCACCCTGCCCTCCTGCCCCTGGCTGGCTCGGGCGGCTGTCACCAGCGTGTTCTAATACTGCACCCCAGAGCCAAGAAATAGGGAGGGGGGGAACAGCCCTGCAGGGAGGGGCACACCCACCAACCTCAGGGAGGGGACCTGGCTGCACCCACCAACCTCAGGGAGGGGACCTGGAGGGAGGGGACCTGGCTGCACCCACCAACCTCAGGGAGGGGACCTGGATGCACCCACCAACCTCAGGGAGGGGACCTGGACGCACCCACCAACGTCAGGGAGGGGAAGTTGGCCGGCGCAGCACCGGGTGGCAGGAGAGGACGGTGTCTGGGGCTTACGCCATGCCCAAGTTCCCGCAAGGCAGGGACCCACGTCCTGGGCTCCATGCCAGGGCCTTGCTGTGCCAGGGCAGCTCAGGGCAGCTCCGACAAGGAGTGGCCCCTTTGAATGAGATCCTGGAGAATCAGGGTTTTCACTCCAACTTTAAAACAGTCGCTCCCAGGCGCCGCCACCGCCCCCACCCAGCTGTTCTTGGTCCCAGCATCATCATGACAATTTGGGGGCAGGAATTCAACTGTGGAACGGGAGGAGCCCTCAGCTCTGGGTCACGCTGGGTGGAGGGCACGGTGAGGTCACGCTGGGTGATGGTGAGATGATGAGGCAGGCAGCCAGGTGGGCACCCACCTTGAAAACGACCCCTCAAACCAGCAGACCGCGCCATACTTTACAATTGAGTACAGATATTTATCCATTAACACCTGCGTCCACTTCCAGACCAACAGATCACCAGGCTGCGGTGGGGACATGTGAGAAAATTACAGGTGAGGAAGCAAAGACTAGAACCAGGTGTGTCTCTGAGTTCCAGCCCCGCTGAAATGCCCATCGGAGTAAACAGGGGCTGCTGCCATCCCGGCCGCACATGCACAGGCCTCCGAGCAGCAGAAAGCAGGGATGACACCAATGTGGCTTTAAACCAGTGTTCAATTTCCCACGGCTGATTCGGAACGTCCTGAGGCAAAATGTGAAGTTTGCTGCATCCGAGGAAGGAAGTGCAGCGCCCACAGCAGCAGCCGGCACCACTGGACCCACCGGGCCGGGACTGGGGAAGGAGCACGTGCTGTCGGCACGGCCAGGACGGGCCTGGAGTGCTGGAGAGAGCCCGCGTGGGACAGCAGCTGGAGGCCGCAGGGGGCCCGGGGATCACCCCTTCTTCAAAGGGAACCTGTGCCGAGAACTCGGCCCTCACACTTGGGTGTGGGGTCTCTGGAGAGAGGACAGTGAGTGGCCGCAAGGGCCAGGCAAGGGCTGCTGCCACTGGGCCTGGAAGACCAGCGAGGGCCCGTGTCCATCACATGGTCTGTGCAGCAAATGACGGCCGGTTCCGCAGACCCCTCTCCCTGTGGGGACACAGCTGCTGGGGTGGTCACCCCTCCCCCTAATTCCCAGCCGAGGTGCCCCTGCAGAAGCCCCGAGCGCCCAGCGGGGTGACTGCGGCCAGGTGCGTGCTCTTGGAGCACCGAGGAGCCATCGGAGGCTGCAGGCTGCCTAGGGGCCAGGCTTGCTGCCCCTTCCTGGAATCTGCCCACAGGAAGTCAGAGGCTGCCAGCCCCTTCACTGACCTTTCCAGGACCAGCCAGGAAGGGCTCACAAAGGATGTTACTTGAAACAGGAAGGTCCCTGGACAAAAATATCTCTTCCAAGAGGTCTGAAAGAGCACCTTGCAGAGAGTAATTTAGATTAAACAGGACCCCCTCCCTGGAGAGCCTGCATAGGTGTGAATTGATTTAATCAAACTGGCCTCCACGCAGAAAACTAGAGGCCAGGATCAAAAGCCTCTGTCCTCTGCAGAAGGAAGGGGCTGGGGGTGGAGGAGGATTTCATTTATCTCTGGGCCCCTACTGTCTGCTTGCATTTTCTTTTTGGTATTTTTTGTATTGTGATAAAATACACATAATATTTTACCATTTTAACCATTTTTGGGTGAGCAGTTCAGTGGCATTAAATGCAGTCACAATGCTGTAAAACCATCACCGCCATCCTTCTCCAGAACTTCCTCTTGCAAAACTGCAGCTCTGCACCCATTAAGCTGACTCCCATTCCCCTCCCCCAGCCCCTCGCACCCTCCGTTCTGCCTCCGTCTCCCAGAATTTGACAACTCCAGGCTCTGCCTGCAACTGTTATCCTGCAGGATTCACCTTTCTGTGTCTGGCTGCCCCATCCCTCCTCATTCCCAAAGGCTCTCCCTGGAACCTGCTCCCAGCAGGAGGGGCCATTCCCTGGTCACCCACCTTCTTGAGGCTCCTCCAGGAGAGTCTCCAGGTCTGTGATGAGACCCCAGGGATCTGCCAGCAGGTGGGCTTTTGGAGTGGAGTTGTGGGAGCCCAGATGCTGGTGACCCCTGGAGGTGACCACCTGGGCCAGTGACCACGGACCTCCAGACCTGGGTCCCTCTGACCAGGCCGTGGAATGAAGGCTGGAGTGCCTGCATGGGGGTGGGAGCAGTGGTGGCCTGCCGAGAGGTGTTCAAAGCCATCTCTGCAGTGTAAACCAAAAATAAAACTCTAAGGCTCCTCCCCGACCGTCTGAATGGACCCCTTCTCTGGGCCAGGACACCCCAACGTTAACCTGAAGGAATGGTTCAGGCCACGACAGGAAGCAATGGTTGGCCATGCCTCATGCCGCCCTCCTCCCTTTCGGAATTTAGGAAAAGCCGACCAGCAGTAACATCAACACAGACCTTAAGTCTGGTAAGAAACACTTACCATACAATCTCTTCTCTCTGGAGCCTGCTACCTGGAGGCTTCATCTGCATGATGAAACCTTGGCCTCCACAACCCCTTATCCTAACCCAGACATTCCCTTCTATTGATAGTAACTTCCAGCCAATTGCCAATTAGAACATTTTGAAATCTACCTATGACCTGGAAGCCCCACTTGGAGCTGTCCCGCCTTTCTGGGTCTGACCAATGTATATCTTAAATGTATTTGATGGATGTCTCCTGCCCCACTGAAATGTCTAAGGCCCAGCTGCACTCGCCCACCTCCCGAGGGCCGTGTCACTGCACGGTCACTCTATGTGGCTCAGAATCAATCTCTTCAAATATTTCACAGACTTTTGCTCTTTTCGTGGACAGGCTTACTTCATTCACACAATGTCCTCAGCCTCCATCCATGTGGCAGTGTGTGTCTGAATTTCCTTTCTTTCGTAAACTAAAAACAGAATCCAAAGTCCCCCAGACAAATGAACGGAACACCCCTCTTGGAAAAGGGGACCCAGGGCAACTGGAAACACTAAATTCCCACCATGACAGAAGGGAGGAGGGACTCTCCTCATCACGCCCCCCGTCCATCCCGCCTTTAGGAGTTGAGGTGCAGCTGACCAACACTAACTCCAAAATAGAGATCCAAAGAGGGCAGAACAGACTCTGCGATGGTAAGACCCCAAATCCAGCCTGACCCTGGAATAGAGACCCACCAAGAGTCCCCCCCACCCAGAGAGACCAAGGGTCCCACACCCAGAGAGACCCGCCGAGGGTCCCCCACACCTGGGAGAGACCGACCAAGGGTCCCACACCCAGAGAGACCCGCCGAGGGTCCCACACCCGGGAGAGACCGACCGAGGGTCCCACACCCGGGAGAGACCCGCCAGGAGTCCCCACACATTTGAAGGCCCTGCCTGCCCTCTGTCCTCTTGGGGCCGCCTCCTGGAGGCTTCTACGTCACCAGCACCTTGGCCTCCACAGCCCCTCGGCTGAACCCAAGCGTTTCTTTCCACCCACTGCAAGCCTTCACGTCTTCAGCTTAACTCTTTCAACCGAATGCTAATCAGAAAACCTTTAAATCTCTCTGCTCCCCTTCAAGATGTCCCTCATTTCCCACCGATACAATGTATACCTTCCATGTACTGATTTATGCCTTTGCCTGTAACTTCTTTATTTAATTAAATTAATTAATTACTTTTTTGAGACAGGGTCTCGCTCTGTCACCCAGGCTGAGAGTAGTATCTCAATCACAGCTCATTGCGGCCTTGACCTCCCGGACTTGAGCTTCAGCCTCCCAAGCAGGTGGGACCGTCGGTGGGCACCACCATGCCTGGCTGATTTGTAGAGAATTTTTTGTAGAGATGGGATCTTGCTATGTTGCCCAGGGTGGTCTCGAACTCCTATAGGGAAATAATCCCCCTGCCTCAGCCTCCCAAAGAGCTGGGATTATGCCTCGCCTGGCCCGGCTGTGCCTGTAACTTCTGTCTCCCTGAAATGTATAAAACCAAACTGTAACTGCCTTGGGCACAGGCTCTCAGGCCCTCCTGAAGCTGTTTTCTGGGTCATGGTCACTCACATTGGCTCAGAATAAACCTCTTTAAATATTTTACAGAGTTTGCTCATACTTTTTTCTTTCTTTTTTGAGACAGAGTCTCGCTCTGTCGCCCAGGCTGGAGTGCAGTGGTGCAATCTCCGCTCACTGCAAGCTCCACCTCCCGGGTTCACTCCATTCTCCTGCCTCAGCCTCCTGAGTAGCCGGGACTACAGGCACCCGCCACCACGCCCAGCTAATTTTTTGTATTTTTAGTAGAGATGGGGTTTCACTGTGTTAGCCAGGATGGTCTCAATCTCCTGACCTCGTGATCCATCCGCCTCGGCCTCCCAGAGTGCTGGGATTACAGGCGTAAGCCACTGTGCCCAGCGTTTGTTGATATTTTTTAAGGCTAAATAATATTCCACTACATGTACTATCAAAATGTTTTACAAAATTATAACAAATTTAGCTGTAGATTGAATTGGCTTTGATTCTCGATTCACGAATGGGGCAGCCTCAATCGAGGAATGAGAGTTCCCCCTGGGCAATGGCCAACAGTGGGTTTTGTAAAGCGGGTACAGGGACACGGAACAGGAGAAAGGCTGACGGTTGACATCGGGTTCCCTCAGGTTCCTCGTTGTAAGGGTTAAAGCAGAGGGACTTCCTTAGTACACTGACCAGGCAGACTGGAGTCTCCTGTTTTCGGGGAAAAGTGGTCAGCTTTGGGATCTATCTGCTTCCTTAAAGTTTCAGTTTGATGATGCCATTTAGCATTTAGGTCAAACCAAAATGGAGTGATGTGTTGGGGTCTGGTGTAGGAGCTCCATTCAAAACAACAGCTGCCCATAATGTTTGTTTAAAAGTACATGTCACATTTTATGAATCCATTCATCCACCCACAGACAGCTGGGTTGCTTCCACCTGTGTCTACCGTGAATGATGCTCCCACAGATGTGCAAATGTCTCTCTGCGCCCTTACACCCAGAAGGGGGACTGTGGATCCTATGATGCCACACCCAGAAGGGGGACTGTGGATCCTATGATGCCACACCCAGAAGGGGGACTGTGGATCCTATGATGCTACCGTGTGAGCTTCTGACATCTGTTTTCCAGCCATGCCACTTTACATTCCCACAAGCAGCACACAGGGTCCCCACTTGTAACATCCTCACCAACATGGTATTTTCCATTCTAAAAATAAGAGCCTGGCCAGGCGTGGCGGCTCACACCTGTCATCCCAGCACTTTGGGAGGCCGAGGTGGGCAGATCACTTGAGGTCAGGAGTTCGAGACCAGCCTGGCCAACATGATGAAACCCCATCTCTACTAAAAATACAAAACTTAGCCAGGCATGGTGGCAGGTGCCTGTAATCCCAGCTACTCTGGAGGCTGAGGCAAGAGAGTCACTTGAACCGGGGAGGCGGAGGTTGTAGTGAGCCGAGATGGTGTCACTGCACTGCAGCCTGGGCAACAGAGAAAAACTCCCTCTCAAAAACAAATAAATAAAAATAAAAATAAGAGCCAAATAGTTGTGAGGTGGTGTCTTCACAACTATTAGTGCTGATTTGCATTTCTCTAGTGATTAGGGATGTGAAGCATCTCTCCATGTGCTTATTATCATTTGTGTATCTTTTTGAAAAAAACGGCTATTCAAGCCGGGCGTGGTGGTTCACACCTGTTATCCCAGCACTTTGGGAGGCCAAGGTGGGTGGATCACCTGATGTCAGGAGTTCGAGACCAGTCTGGCCGACATGGTGAAACTCCATCTCTACTCGCAATACAAAAAATTAGCTGGGCATGGTGGTGCACGCCTGCAATTCCAGTTACTCGGGAGGCTGAGGCAGGAGAATCACTTGAATCTGGGAGGCAGAGGTTGCGGTGAGCTGAGATCGTGCCATTGCACTCCAGCCTGGGCAACAAGAGCGAAACTCCATCTCAAAGAAAAAAACAACAATAAAAACAGAGAAATAGCTATTCAAGCCCTTTTCCCATTTTTAAAAGGGTGTACTTGTTTGCTATTGCTGTTGAGTTGTAGGAGTTCTTCACATCCTCTGGGTATGAACCCCTCATCAGCTCTATGATTTGCAAACGCTCTCTCCCACTCTCTCCCATCCCGGGAGCTGTTCTTCCGCTCTGTGTGTGTCCTCTGATGTGTGTTTGCGCTTTTTTTACTCTGTGCTTGTAGTTTCCTCTGCCCCTCCCCCGGCCCCGACAGAGCCATGCAGGAGCCAACATCCATGCACACACACCTGCCCCTAACCCCATCCCTCATTTTCAGGGCACAGGCCTCGCCCAGAGGAACAGAGGAGGCACCTGGGTGCAGCCCTGCAACAAGGCCCAAAGGCCCAGCCCACAGTGAGACCCCAACTCATGCCACAAGCAGCTGAGCTGCAGGCTGTCTTCTGGATATTCAAGTCGTTATTTAAAGAAAATTCTGGTGTATACATGGAGCTGGTGTCTCAAAACCCAGGCCCCCTCCAGTGGAAAAAGAAGCCAAATTAACCACTAAATAGCAAAGAACAGAAAGGATGGACATGTGTTCAAGCATTTTCTTTTAAAGCCAAAATTAAAATCACTGAGTCGAGACTTCTTTAAGAGCAAAGTGACAAAACGCAAGCTTGTCCTGCTCCACGGATAACTAGAGGCAGCTCATGGATGAACACGACGGCCGAGCTCCATGAAATATTTAAGCAAAAAGAAAACGGAGTCTGCCCCGTGGGGCCGGCGGGTTTTCAGACACCAGAGCCGGCGGCCTCCGCCTGGGAGCCGCCCGCCGCGTTTCTGAGCGGCCCAGGAGGGCACGCAGAAGCAGCCTGGCAGTCCTGGTTTTCCTGACGAGAGCACGGAGCGAGCTGAGGACATAGGATTTTTCTGAGGCTTTCCCCCATCAGAAGGCAAAGCTGAGGGGCAGCCCTCTCTCCTGGGGTCCACGGATGGGGAGGGTGGCCTTGGGAGCTAGACGGAGATGGCAGGGCCACAGCCTCACTGCTGTGCCCAGCAGGGTCTGGGCCTGTGGGCGGTACCCAAGGACCCTCCTGTTCCAGGTCCCTGGGATCCCAGCTCACAAAGCTCAGGCTTGCAAAGGCACCTTCTACCGTGAGCGTTGCTTCCCAGCCAGAGCAGTTTCCAACGCTCAGGCAACAAGCTCTTCACCTTCTCCTTAAGCGGCAAAAACCCAACACGCTCCACAGAGATGCAGACATCCACTCACACACAGAGACACACAGACACACACAGAAACCTCAGCCTGGCCTCGGCACACATCTCAGCGAAGATGTCAGTGGGCTGCCCTTGCCAAGCTGGAGTCTCTGCAGGGGCCCGGCCTCTGCCAGCCCCAGCACTAGGGGAGGGTTCCTTTAGCCTCCCAGAGTGTTCTGGGCTGCACACAACCCTCCAGGTATAATTATGAGCGTCTGTAGGGCTCTGATGGCCCCGCCAGCCATAACAACAGCTGCAGGGAACAAAAGGCCCAACCATCTAATCAGGGACTCAGAACTGGTCTCTGTCCCAGTGCCAGGGGTGAAAACCACCAGGACCGACCGGTGCCAGAAGGGTCCGACAGGCTGAGGGACCCTGAGTTCCAGCCTGCCCATCCTCTAGGGCAGGCTCAGCGCGGCCCGGGAGGCGGGGGACAGGGGGTGGGTGGTGAGGGGCGCACAACTTGTGCTGTCCCTCAGCTGTGGCCTTGAGCCACTTGGACCTCCCTGAACGTCCTGTCCTCTGGGCAGCCTCCTGCACACGGCTCTCCTTGCAGGCAGGGGACCTACCTTTCCTCATCCCTTCTAGGTCTGGGGGCACGCCAGGTGACGAATCCTGCCGTGTCCTGATAGCTGGATCCAGGACCCCGCTGAAACCGTCCCACAAAGGAAGCCACATGGGGGGTGTCATCGGCATCCCTTCACTGGGAAAGAGGGTGCAGTCACGTTCACCTTCTGGAGCCTCTGGAACCATCTGTGAAATGGTCCTATCACCGCCCAGCTGGACCTTCCCATGGGGCCAGGGGGCTCTGCCATTGCCTGGTGCTCCCCGTCTCCCCTCCCCTCCCCTCTCCTCTGCTTTGTGAAATGGCCAGCCCCATCACCTCCCAGCTGGACCCTCCCGCAGGACTAGGAGGCTGTGCGATCGTCTGCTGTTCCCCAGCTCATCTCCCCTCTGCTCTGCACACACGCCGCCCACGCTTGTGCCCACAGAAGATGACACAGTGTGCAGGGGGCAGTCATGCCTGCAAGGCTGACTCTGCGGCCGGCCACCAACTGAGTGTAGAAGCCGCAGGCTGCTCCCTGCTGAGCAGGAAGTGGCACCACCCTCCTTGATGCAGAAACACAGCCGGAAAGCCCCTGTCAGACCTGCCTGCACCCGTGGGCTCACCCAGCAGGACCGAGGGGGATGCTGGCGCAGGGCAAGGGTCCCAGTGGCATGTTTACATCCTGTGGCAGAGAGAAGGGACCCACCCCCCAGAGAAGGGAGACCTCCCAGGTAAGGGAGAGCCCCCAAGCTACAGAAGGGAGACCCCAAACTAGAGAAGGGAGATCCCCAAGCTAGAGAAGGGAGACTCCCTTAGAGAACAGAGACCCCCAAACTAGAGAAGGGCGACCCCTTAGAGAATGGAGACCCCCCCACCATGCACTGCCTCAGCACCGACACACCCCAGCCATTCACAGCAAAGTAAAATGAGTACAAAGTCGGTCTGGATTCCTGTGTTGAAAACCGAGGGATGACCGAGACCGGGGAGGCCTGCAGGGATTACTGACTTATCCCTGGAGCCTCTGAGCAGAGAGGAGCTGTCTCTGGAGGATGAGAAAGTTCATCTGATCCCCGGGCCACACATCTGCAAGGGAAGGTCAGCCCAGGACAAATGGCCCGCCTGGCGTGCAATTCCTGTGGCGCCCAAGGCATGCCAATAAAATCTTTGTTTGCTTTTTTAAACTTAGTTTACATTGTCTTAATGGCAGTGTTAAATAATAGGTCTTCTGTTCATATGTAGGGGCACGACACAAAATCATTCAGCTGATCGTTGGCTGGAGCCATCCTGCTCCAACCCCCACAGGACTGGAGCCCAGCTGTCCACGGCAGCCAGGCAGCCGCACGGCTGTGGGCACAGGGTCTCTACCCCCGGGTGCTGACGTGGGAGGAGGGACGGGCTTGCCCAGCCCCTGGGCCTTCCAGCTCAGCCTCCGAGCACCCACCCCCAAGAGGAGATGAGGTGGGTGGGGGAACGCTAGGCCTAAACGGAGTCTCCCACCTGCTCCATCCAGGATTAAGGCAACACCTCCCTCTATGCCAACATGAATGTGCAAACATTCACAGCCTGATGCAGGAAGGACAGATGAGTTCAGACCTTTACCTGCCCCCACACGCTTTTTTCAGGGGCCTCGGGGGGCGTCCATGGGCCAGTGTGCTGGGCACCAGGGGGAGAGGCGAAGGCTCCCTAGAAAGGAGAATGAGGCGTGGAGGAGAACAGTAGGGTCGGCCCGACTCAGGACCCTGTCCGTGCCTGGGGTGCTGTGGCCCTGGCACTACAGAGCTGAGGAATAGCCCATGGGGAAGCCCCTATTGCCACAAGCCGTGTTGTCAAACCGTTTCCCCCAGAACAAACAAGGCCTGAGGACGCCCGAGAACCCTGCAGCCCTGACTTGATGCTCTAGTTCACACTAACCGGTGGCCTGCAGAATCACCAGCTCCTTTGTTGGGCTCCACAGAGAAAATCAAAAGGAACGTGTACCCTGGTGAGTAGGCTGACTTCAGAATTAGAGAGAAACCTTTGTGCACATCCGGGGAGTGTCACACAGCAGCTGTTTGAAGACAGGGTCTTCCTTTCGGGAGGAGACCCAGCATCCTGTATCAGACATTGCAGGGCATGACCCTGGAGTCCAAGAAATGACTCCAGGGTCAGGAGAAGGACAGGGCTGGACCCGAGAGCCACATCTGCCACCTAGAAGGGCAGGTGTCTCGTCCATCTCATCTCCACACACGTGTTCCTAACCGTAACCCTAACCCAGAATAACAAGTGTCCCATCCTCTTCGTCTCCACACCCATGTGTTCCTAACCTTAACCCTAACCCACAAGAACAAGTGTCCCATCCACCTCGTCTCCACACGCGTGTGTCCCTAACCCTAACCCTAACCCCTAACCCCAACCCTAACCCTAACCTTGTCTCCAAAACGTGTGTGTCCACAACCTATCTAGGGCACTGAGCCGAATCCAATTGAGACAGACCACAACTCCCACCACACCCCTGTACCAGTCCATTCAGTCCTGGAGAACTGGTGTCCACAACACACACACACACACACACACGCACACACACACAGACACACGTACAAAGCACCACATACATTTAGACACAGACACACACCACACATAATATAGACACACACACCCCGTATGCCATACACACACACGTATACACACATCACACTATAGACATATACACATACCACACACCACACACATAGACACACACACGGACGCACACACACAGGCGTGGACACTCACATGGTTCCCGGCAGTGCTGCAGGAGGTCAGCACAGACGTGTTGAGGAGCCTGAGATGCTCGCTCCTCTGGGCCACCGCGTGTAACGGCTGCCCTCGCTGTGGACTCTCACATGTGTGACATACACGAACAGGCGAAACGGACACGCACGGCCCCCACACACGTGAACTGGGTCCCCCAGGGCCCGTCGGAGGCCCTTCTGCCTGGGACCTGTCTCATCCCCAGCCCCCTCACAGGGCAAGACATCGCAGTAACCGCAGGTGTTCAGGGCAGCTCAGCCTGGCCATGCCAGGCAGGAACAGCAGATGGACCCTTGGGGCACCCAGGTCCCACGAGAGAGTGACAGCTCAGGGACCTCTGTCCTCAGGGCCACGAGCTTTAAGCCCAAGCCAGGGTCCAGGCCTGGTGGCCTCTGTGTGGCCGAGGCTGGTGGGGGCACTCCATGATCCCAGGCAGGGCCCTCCTCAGCTCACTGGGGCTTGGCTCTGGTCCTCTGCCTCCCCCCGCCCCCGCCCCGCCCTCCCAGGCCCCTCGCCCACCTCAGGCTTCGGGGCCCCCCTGTGAGCAGTGAGTGGTCAGGAGGACACCGCTCTGCTGCCCGCAGGGACAGAGCCCCCACCGCTTCCCAGATCTTCCAGGCCAGACCCCTGCGACCCTCCCGCGCTATAAATCATCAAATCACAGCCCCGCCCAAGGCCTCAGGGACCCGCAGTGGTCCCGAGAGAGGCAGCCCTGGACGGGAACAGGGCCCCCTTTCTGCCTGGTCCCCGCCCTCCCCGCGAGGTGACCCCGTCTGGACTCTGCAGCCGCGGGAACAGCGAGGTCAGAGGGCGCCCCGGGAGCTGTCGGCCCATCCCCGCGGACGGCGTCCCCCCGGCCCCTGCCCCGGCTCGGTGTCACCTGCAGGCCCCGGACAGGGCGGGATCCCCGCAGGGAACTGCCCCAGGTCCCTGGAGCGCGCGGCGGGCGGCAGGGGCGGGGATCCGCTGGGCTGGGGGGACGCCAGGCAGGGACCGACCCCCGGGCTGACCAGGAGCCCCACCCCCGCCGGCCGGCCAGGCCGCCGCCGCCCACCTGCGCCCCTCGAGGGGACCGGGCACCTGCGCGCACCTACCGTAGCGGCCGGGCTCGCGGCAGTAGAGCAGAATGGGAAGCGGGTCCTCGTTGGGCGGCTCGGGCGCGGCTGCGGGGTCCAGGCGGGGGTCGGGGGCCCAGCGGGGGCTCGGGGTGGGGCGCTGGCTGCCGCCTTCCTTGGCCCCGGGCCCCGCATCCCCCGCCGCGGGGGTCACCACGAAGCGCTGGGACATGGTGTCCGCGACGGCTGCGGGGAGCGGGGACCTGAGCGCGGGGAGGGCGGGGCCGGCGGGGCGGGCGCGGGAGGCCGGGACGGAGGGAGGGACCGAGCGCACCGCCGGGGATGGGGCCGCGCGGCGCGGGGAGGGGGCGGCAGGGCGAGGCGGACTCCGGCTGACACCTTGGCAGCGGTCCCTGGCGGCGGGGAGACCACGGCCTCAGCCCCCGAAGAACGAAGAGCGGCCTTGGGTCTCGCTGCGTGACCTTGGAGACGCCCCAGCCAGGCGACCGGGTCAGCGCGCGGTGCAGAAGCCTGAGGGGAGGAACAGACCTCGCTCTGCGCCGCCTGGAACCGACGACGACCACCCTGGCAGCAGCGCTGCAGCCTGGGGTCTCTGGCGACGCCCACCGAGGGCCGGGACCAGGGGGCCGCTGAGGGTGGAAGTCTCGCTGGCCTTTGGGTCCGTGGGGAAGGGCACCCTGATCGGGGCCTCCACCTTCCCCATCCCCAAGCTTCAGCCCTTGGCCAAGCAGGGTTCAGCCGCGCGTGCGTGCGGGGCAGAGGCCTCCTCCTGGGACTTCCACCTGGGGAGAAAGGCCCCCGGGGCAGCCAGGGTGGGAGGCGGAGGCCAGCCTGGCTGCGGAGGCGCTGGGAAGCCGCGGACCCTGGAAGTCTTGGGAGACCCCGCTGCTCTTCAGGGGTTCCTGCAACCACCGCAGCTGCACAAATTCTGCAACTGGCTCTTTCCTCCCTCTAATGATGCTGTTGCCACCACCTTTCGTGGAAGTATTGAGCACTTTACAAAATGTATTCACAGATTCAATAGATACTTATGAATGCTGACCTGCAGGTGACAGAAGGGAGCCCCTGCCTCTGTGAAGTGTACGTTCTAGAGGGAGGCAAGGGTAAGAGCTCCGAGGTGTGGGGAGGGCCTCAGGTGACATCTAGACAGTGACTTACAGGGAGCGAGTGGTCAGCTGTGCTGCCTCCAGTCATACTCTGCCCTCATCATCCAGGGTGGCTGCTGCTGGTCCAGCCATCACATCTGAATCCCAGCAGTAGAGTGAGGAAATGCGAAAGGTAGCTAGCCACTCCTTCACAGAGCACAGCCTAGGAGTGCACATAGCACCTTTGCTTATACTGTTAGCCAGAACTTAGTCCTGTGGCCACACCTTCGTGTGCAGAAGTCTGAGAAACATGCCTCACCCATGTTTGTGGTGCTATGGATAAGAAATCACCAGAGGCTGGGTCTCAAGGGTACATCTAGCACCAGTGGAAAGACCAGGGAGGACGAGAACTCCTTTCTTCAGCACATCCTCTCACCATCACCCCGCCTCCACTCATGTGGCACTGGCAGGCATGCCTGCCCACACCTGCCCACACCTGCTCACACCTGTTCCCATCTGCTCACACCTGCCCACACTGGCTCACACCTGCACACATCTGTCCACACCTGTTCCAGCCTCTCATATCTACTCACACCTGTTCCCACCTGCCCACACCTGCCCACACTGGCTCACATCTGCTCACATCTGTCCACACCTCTTCCCACCTGCTCAACCTTCTTGCACCTGTTCCCACCTCCCCACACCTTTTTCCAAGATGAACTTTTGAATCATTTTTGGAAGTTTCCCCCTAAATACATTTCGGATTTGGTTGAAAAGTCACTAAATGTATAAATAAATTTGCTGAGAACTGACATCTTTATGGTGTCAAATCTTTTTACCCAGGTCCTGCACATTTTTTTCCATTAATTTATGTGTGTGTATTCACATTCTTGTCACTACTGGACTGACATGTAAAAACAGAATGAAACACCTTTGGCTGTTGTGTGTTTCTTTTGTAATCTTCTACCTCGCAGAACTCTAAATCCTATTATTCAAATACATTTCCAGTTCAACCTCTTGCATTTTGCAAGGAATTTTTGTTTTGTTTTGTTTTGTTTTGGAGACTGAGTCTTGCTCTGTCACCCAGGCTGGAGTGCAGTGGTGCAATTTTGGCTCACTGCAACCTCCAACTCCCGGGTTCAAGCAATTCTGCTGCCTCAGCCTCCTGAGTAGCTGAGATTACAGGTGCGAACCACGCCCAGCTAATTTTTGTATTTTAGTAGAGATGGGGTTTCGCCATGTTGGCCAGGCTTGTCTCGAACTCCTGACCTCAAGTGATCTGCCCACC
>NW_026652292.1:838809-865506 GCF_009828535.3 Hylobates moloch
ATCCACCAATCCATCCATTCATGGTACGGGGATGTGCTGAGAATGAGATACCTTATGTGGCTGGGGACACAAAGGGAAACCCCCCCAGGCAGCAGTCCTGAGACGTCTGCCATCAGCAGGGAAGTGAGAGGCACTGAAGGGGTGTGTGGGGAACCCAGGGAAGGTCAGTTGTGGGGTGGGCAGTGCAGGGAGAGGAGGCATGGGGGAAGCGCCTGCCCATCAGGTTGATGCCAGGGGTTCAGAGCAGTTAAGAAGAGCCAGAAGGTGTTGAGGCAGGGGGACCGCCAGGCTACCAGCATCAGGGAATAAATGACAGAGATTTGCAGAAAGAGGCCGTGGTCAGTCCTGCCTCCAGCTTCCTGGCCAGCCCTGCCTGCCCAGACATCTGAGTCAAAGTAGCCTCTGTCTTCTGTTGTTATTTTCAACATGTGTGCCTGCCACTTACGGTCCAGAAGGTGATGATGACAAGCACTGAAACAACCTTCTTGATCCCGGTGCTTCCTTCTTTCTCCACAAAGGGCTCCCTCAACCTAGAAGGCTCTGTGGCTCCGTATGCCAAGCAAAACCCCGAGTGGTTTCAGGGCTCTCGGTAGCTCCTGCCCACGCCACACACAATCTTAGTCCCATCCTCCCTGCTACAAATTCCTGCAAGTTTCGTACTCAGGAAATGCAGCTGGGGACCAGGTGCTTTCAGAAGGGGCAGGTGTAGTCAGGGTGCAATTTATGGCAAAAACAGAACTTTCGGTCAAAAATGTTCTGTGCATGGTGACTGAGCACCACCTTGTGGACAAACTGCCAGTGAGCCGAGCCCTCTGGTACAGAGGCTGGCAGTGGGGGTGCGGACTCCGCGTAGACAGCTGTGTCCACCTGCATCAGCACCACCCCAGAAAGCTCAGTCCTGGCCTTGCTGTCGGCCCTCGCCCAGGGGTAATATTGGCCCGGCCGTCTCTGCCCCAGGCACGCTTTGCCTGCTGTGGAACCCCACAGAACAGGGCCCCCGCCTTCCCGTCTCCTCGCCCACTGTAGTCCTGACATTGTGTCCACAGCTCCGTCCACGGCCCCTGCCCCTGGTGCTGAGCAGCACTCCATGGCACAGACGTGCCACAACTGCCAGCCACGCTCCTGAGCCTGGACTCTGTGTCGTCTCCAGTTTGGGGCAATTAAAATACTGAAATACAGCGGCTAGGAACCTTCCTGTGCCCGCATCTGTGCAGATGTCTGCGTCCATTTCTCTCTGGTAAACACCAGGGGGAGCGGCCGGGTCACAGAGTGGAAGGATGTTACATTTCCTGAAAAAGTGCCACACGCTCTTCCAAACGCCTGTGCCATTTCCCGCGTGTGGGGCCCCTGCCCATTTCGTAAGGCAGATCCGCCTCCACGCCGAACTGCCTCCTCCGTATTTTTGGCATTCGGTTGCTGAAATGGAACAACAGCCATCTCTGCTCAGCACCGTCCATTCCAGGAACCTGCAAGCATTTCATATGCATGCTATTTTTGCAGAATCCTTAAAAACACAAGTGTTACTACCATGGACAGGTAAGTAAACTGAGGCAGAGAGCAAGCGATAACTTGCCTGTTTCTGCTTGTTGGTGTTCAGCTCAGTTGCCCCTAACCCCCATCAGGCTGGCCCTGACACAGTGGCCTTGGTCTCCCTCAAAAACCATGATTCTCAAGGTCATAAAGATCCCAACACATGCCCAATCACAGGACTCCACCGCACAACTTGCTGAAATGACCACCACCCAGCCACAGCCCAGAGGCCCCGTGTGCAGCCCTGACCACCAGGCCGGCCCACTTACAACACACAGAATCTATTTCTAGGGACCCAGGGCCTTAGGCTGTTGTGTCAGCCCAGAGATGGTGCGTGGGGAAGCTCCCAGTGCAATGAGAAATTGTGGTCTTTTTATCCAACCGGACGTTTAATATCCGAGACTGTGCCCTGTGGTATGATGGTTGGCGGCAGGAGATCTGGAGCCTAGCTGGCTTGAGGCCTAACTGCTGCTCTGGCAATGGGTGCCCAATTTTCTCAAAAGTCCGATCGTCTGTAACGATAGCGCCAGGGTGGTAGCTGTGAGGTTTGAGAGCCCCAAACACCCAACGACGACTAAGACTCCTGAAGTCTGCGGGTGCCTGGAAAGGGCATGAGGGACGCCTGGGCCCTGGACAGAGCTGCCGCCTCCCCGCACACTGCCAATATCCCCAGCTCCAGGGCCCAGGTGGATCCACGGGTTCCCTGCACAGCCAGCTCTCCAGAGTCCTGGAGTTGGTTCAGTGATGTGAGCACCACCCCATTGGGATCTGTCACATCTGGGATTTCCAGGAGGGAGCATGAGATTAGAAACGTGGCCGAAGCCTGGTGCTTCGTGGACGAGAGCTGTGGGAATCGCACTGGGGTCTGGGGAGGTCAGGGCGGCCCCTCGTGCCCCGACCCCCAGAGGACCCTCTGGTTCCTAGAGATGAGCCCGCCATGCTCCTGCATGACTCTGGAGACCAGCCACGCTAGCACAGGGGTGGTGCACCTCGGCAGGCAAGAGGCTCCCTAATGAGGAAAATGTCACCCTAATGAGAAAAGTGCCACGTTCCTGGGTAAGGTGGTGTCTGCTGGAGACTGGAGACTGCGCCTCCCAGCCCAAGCCTGCCGAGCATGGGGGCTCCTGGGGGGCATGGCAGGGCATCGGCCCCAATGAGGACAGGACAGTCAGGGTCTGAACACTAAAGGCTACAGCAGGGAAGGAGGGGAGGAGGGCCGGGGGCTGGCCATGGCAGGTGTGAGACATGGCTTGGTGTCTGTCCCCTACCAACAGACCAAGTCGGGTCACAAAAGGGCCTCCGTTTCAGGCCAGCTGGCTCAGAAGGAGAACAGAGCACAGACCCTTTGGTGAGGGAGCAGGGCCTGAGCCAAGGCCGGCCCTCCCGTCCTGGACGTCTCGTGTCCCTCAGCTCACAGCACTGTCCATTCAATAAAGGAGTCAAACTTTTAAATAAGCGAAGTTCGTCTTATTTGTTAGTTTTTCTGGGCACTGCAGCCCGGGAGGGGTCTTTCAGAGGCCCATGGTCAGGCTGCTGCGGAACAGTCCCAGCTCCTGGCACAGCTGTGGTGATGCAGCTCGAAATGTGCACAGAAGTCACAGAAGAGCAGAGTCACACTGAGCTGCGCGTGGGTTACAGAGAACGTCTGGATTATAGACACAGAAGTCACAGAAGAGCAGAGTCACACTGAGCTGCGCGTGGGTTACAGAGAATGTCTGGATTATAGACACAGAAGTCACAGAAGAGCAGAGTCACACTGAGCTGCACGTGGGTTACAGAGAACATCTGGATTATAGAGAACATCTGGTTACAGAGAAAGCCTGGATTATACAGAACGTCCAATTACAGAGAATGTCTGGTTACAGAGAACGTCTGGATTAGAGAATACCTGGATTAAAAAAGAACATCTGGGGCTGGGTGCAGTGGCTCACGTCTGTCATCCCAGCACTTTGGGAGGCCGAGGCGGGTGGATCACCTGAGGTCAGGAGTTCGAGAGCAGTCTGACCAACATGAAGAAACCCCGTCTCTACTAAAAATACAAAATTAGCCAGGCGTGGTGGTGGGCGCCTGTAATCTCAGCTACTCGGGAGGTTGAGGCAAGAGAATCGCTTGAACCTGGGAGGTGGAGGTTGCAGGGAGCTGAGATCTCGCCATTGCACTCCAGCCTGGACAAAAAGAGTGAAACTGTCTCAAAAAAAAAAAAAAAGAGTCTGGGTTATAGAGAACATCTGGTTACAGAGAATGTCTGGATTATAGAGAAGGTTACAGAGAACAACTGGTTATAGAGAAAGTCTAATTACAGAGAACTTCAATTTACAGAGAACATCTGGATTATAGGGAACGTCCGGATTATACAGAATGGTTACAGAGAATGTCTGGTTACAGATCCCAGAGGCATAATTACCAACCCTGCCAGACCTTATCTTGTTCAGGACACAGCAAGGACGTGAGTCAGATACCGTCTTTAAGGACTGGAGTGGCTCAGGCAGGAGGCGGGATGGCGCATGCTCAGTTCGTTGTGTCTTCAGAGCATCTTTCCAGCAAGCGGCAGTCATCAGTTGGGTTGAGAAATGAGGCTGCAAGTGGCAGTGAGCACACACGGCTCCTCATGCTGCTCCTTTGCCCCACAGCCCCCTTGTTCTTGGTCCTACAAGCATCTTCCTGCATCGTCCACCCTCCACCCCCCATCGTCCACCCTCCACCCCCCCACCCCCCACCCCGTTGCCTGTCCCCATCCTTGGTTGAAGTGGATGCCCAGATGCCACATGTCCAAATATTCAATTATAAATCTCAGGACAAACTGTCACATAAAGTCAGCTCTGGGCCGCCACAGTGACCCACAAGGCCAGGATACGGGTAGAATCTTGGCTCCCCACATTCAGAATGGGATCTCTGGCCCAGGCCTCAGGGGGACAAGCTGCCCCCTCCTCCACCCAAGCCCTGACGGCTCCAGGACGCACCCTCAGTCCTCACAGTCATGTGTGTATAACCTGCCCCAACACTGTCCAGCATAGACGGACACCCAGCAAAGTGGAAAATGGGAAGGTGGCCTCCTCTGCCCCACCCCACCCCCAGCAGCCCTGGGGAAATCAGGAACCTGGCGCTGCCCACAGAGGACCCTCCCGGCCCACCGTCCCCTCTTGGCGGGCCACATCTGCCCTGTGGACTCGTGAGCTCTGATTTAACTATGGGCAGCGTGGGGGTGTCCACAAGGCTGTGCATGGAGGCGTGAGCTGCCTGGGTGATCCCACCACAGGGACGGAAGCCAGCAGCATGGCTGGGGTGGGAACACTGCCTGGCTGGTACTCTGGTTCCCCACCTGGATCTGGAGAGTTGGGCCTACCTGGGGAGGCTTCCCTGACCAAGTGCCATGGGATCCTGGGATGTAAGGAGCTTCCCGTCACCCTGAAACGGCCAGCAGGTCCGGGACTCCTCGCAAGCCCTCCCCCGGCCGAGGCCCCATATCCGCGGCAGGACTCTGCAGAGTCAGTCCACAGTAGAAACCACCACGTGGGCCTGGTCTGGTGGCTCCCGCCTGTAATCCTAGCACTTTGGGAGGCCGAGGTGAGTGGGTTGCACGAGCTCAGAAATCCGAGACCAGCTTAGGCAACACGCTGAAACCCCGTCTCTCCTAAAATACAAATTAGCTGGGCATGGCAGCATGCACGTGTAATCCCAGTTACTCCGGAGACTGAAGCAGGGTAATTGCTTAAACTCGGTGTGTCCGGAACTGCTTCCTTCCGCTGGGTTCTTGATCTCGCTGACTTCAAGAATGAAGCCACAGACCCTCGTTTAGTGTTGCAGTTCTCTGTGTGCAGTTTCTTCCTTCCGGTGGGTTCCTGGTCTCACTAACTTCAGGAGTAAAGCCACAGACCTTCACGGGAGCGTTACAGCTCTTACAGGTGGCGTGTCTGGAGTTGTTTGTTTCTCTCGGTGGGTTCGTGGTCTCCCTGGCTTCAGGAATGAAGCTGCAGACCCCTGCGGGGAGTGTTATAGCTCGGAAAATGACTTTCAGGCAGATGCGGACCCAAAGAGCAAAACAACTAAGCTACCAAAAAACAGAAGAAGACCCAAACGGTTTGCCACTGCTGCTTCGGCTGCCAGCTTTTTATTCCTTTATTTGGCCCCGCCCACATCCTGCTGATTGGTCCATTTTACAGAGTGCTGATTGGTCCATTTTGCAGAGTACTGATTGGTCCATTTTACAGCATGCTGATTGGTCCATTTTACAGAGTGCTGATTGGTCCATTTTACAGAGTGCTGATTGGTCCATTTTACAGAGTGCTGATTGGTCCATTTTACAGAGTGCTGATTGGTCCATCTTACAGAGTGCTGATTGGTCCATTTTACAGAGTGCTGATTGGTCCATTTTGCAGAGTGCTGATTGGTCCATTTTACAGAGTGCTGATTGGTCCATTTTGCAGAGTGCTGATTGGTCCATTTTTACAGAGTGCTGATTGGTACGTTTACAAACTTTAGCTAGACACAGAGCGCTGATTGGTGTGTTTACAAACCTTTAGCTAGACAGAAAACTTCTCCAAGTCCCCACTCGACCCAGGAAGTCCAGCTGGCTTCACCTCTCACCGGGAGGCGGAGATTGCAGTGAGCCGAGATCGCACCATTGCACTCCAGCCTGGGCGACAGAGCAAGACTCTATCTCAAAAAAAAAAAGAAAGAAAGAAACGGCCGTGTGGGGTGGATGGTAGTTGGGGTCTGCACTGCAGAGACCCTGGGAGCTCCTGTGCCTGAGGGCAGAGAGTGCCCATGATGGTGAAGGGGCCTGTGTCTGGTCTGACCAAGGACCAGGCCAGCTGATCGCTGCTCAGTGGACTTGGTGTGGACAGAGGGCAGGGAGGCTCCACAGGCACCTCCGGGAAAGCATATCCACATCATCTTACACCGTGAGGCGGGTGGCGGCCAGAATGCAGTCAGTGTCTTGTATAAAACCCGGCGCGGCACCTGTGTTGCTGCCCCGTGTCCCCAGCGGGGAGAAATCGCTGGGTCTGAGTACTTGAGGGTGCAATTCAGACTGTCAGGAGGGGAGCGCCCCACCCAGCCCGAGGGGCCTCGTCCCACCCGTGCCCAGGGACACACATGGACGCAGGTGGGGCTGAGCCACCCCTGGGGTACCATGGGCACTGGGGCACTGCTGGTGCCATCTCCCACCTCAGGCCCCTCCGAGGGATGTCCCTGGGCCGCTTCCCCTCCCTCTGCTGGGGGGCTGCCCTCTCCCTGAAGCACCCCCAGTCCCTCCCCAGGAGCCTGATGCTGAGAGTGGGGCAGAGGCTGAAAGTAATTTCCAGAAGGTCCTCAGTGACACTGGAACTGGTTCTGCTTGTTAAAAATTTCAAACCGGAACGAGACTTTGGAGCTTATTTTGTCCAAACCTTTTATTTTTCAAAGGAGGCAACTGCACTAAGAGCGTTAGACTCAAGGTGCCTGGCACTGACTCAGGCTCCAGGGCACCCCCTCCCCGGGATGCCCCACAAGAAGCATCCGTCCCTAGAAAGTGCCCCCAGGTTCGTGGTCCCATCTTTAACCCCAGGGTTTACTGTCTCTATATTCTTTGCCGTGAAGTCTAAGGGCAGCTCGAATTTCATAAACGGAGAAAGAGTCCTATTTGTTGATTCTCAACTGCCTTTATCTCCAGAGATCCCGTGAGAGCAGGGATTTGTGGAATGACTCACTGTGTAGCGGCGTCTTCTGGCGGTGGACCAGCCTGGGCGCACAATTTTCCCTGTGGGTGCGAGTGCCCTCTGCTGGTCCATCCAGAAACCGCTGTCAACAAAGTTTCCTGAGGGACAGTCACCTGGCTCAGCTGGGGGAACCAGACTCCCCATTCTATCCCATTCTGTCCCCCACCCAGAGCCTTAAGCTAGACCAAAGCTGATTTTTCTCCCACACTAAGAATACACAGAGAAGGGGCCTGGGGCTGGTATAGGGCACCAGGTGTCGGGAATGCAGGCTCTGTGAGTCTTGCCAAGTCACTGAGTTACCATTGTAGCACAGGCTTCCTCCTGATGGCCCAAGGTGGCTGCTCAGGCTCCAGCCCTCACATGTGCCTTCCAGGCAGCCAGAAGGAGACATGAGGAGGGGAAGGGCCTGTCCCTTCCTTTAAGAAAACTCCTGGAGGTTGTATTCACACTTTTGCTCACCTGTCATTGACCTAAACATTTTCCTGTGGCCACACCTGGCTCCAAGGAAGCTGGGGAGCCAGTGGGTCTAGGAGCAGTGAGAGTTGCCAGTGGGTCTAGGAGCAGTGAGAGTTGCTTGTGTCGACAAAGAATGTGCCCACCAGCCACAGAGCAGCTCTGCCCCGTCCTACGCTCACCTTGCATGCAGTGCCATCGCTTCTCTCAGTGCTGGTGGCTCCAGAGCTTCTGGAGCAGCAGGATGCTTGGAAAGAACATAGACTCAAGGAAAGTGGCGCCTGGAGCCTGCAGCCACGGGTGAGATGGGTGGAAGCAGCCCTCAGAGGCCGATCCCTCCCTCATACCATCAGGATAGGCTGTTAGCCTCGCCAGGCCCTAGCTTTCTTGTCCATGGAGTGGGGATACTAACAGTTCCCACCTCAGAGGCTGGGATTCATAGAGTCTGGGCTTTAGGAGAGGCTGGGATCGGGAGGCTGGGAGTGGGGGTGCTGGGATGGAGGAGGCTGGGATTAGGAAGCTGGGATTGGGGAGGCTGGGATTGGGGAGGCTGGGATTGAGGGCACCTGGGTTCCCTTTGGTCTCTGCCTTCTCCCTGGCTGCCTGGTTGGTCCCAAGGCCACACTCAGATTTGGAAGGTGATCTGTGTCTCATCCAGGCGTCCACTGTGGCTTCATGTTTCTGTAAGTCATGGCTGCATCTCACATTGTTAAGCAGAGATTTTAACATTCACCCCCTGAACAGAGCATGAAATCAGCATGTGGACTAAACTCAGAAAGTTTTCCCGAGGCAAAATTGTGTTTTTAGTGGGCCATTTAGTGTGGGATCTACTTAAACTATCACTGGAATACATGGTGGATGTCGAAGAAGGCCCCGGCCCAACCCTGCTGCTGCTGAGGGAGGGGGTGGGGACGAGGCCTGGAAGGGGGATGGGAAGCACCTCTGGGTTCTGTACCTGGAGTGCCCACCCTGTATCACCCACCTTCATGCACCGTCTTTGTGGCTGTGGAAACATGCGGCACAATGACCATGGGGCGACTGTGAGTCAGGGCCTTAGAAAGGGCGTGGTCTCTGGACTTAGTCGGAGTGAACGTCTCTGCACCCTTGGGTGTCAGACGCCCCAGTGGCTCTCAGTATCAACTAGAGGCTTTACAGAGAACCGCAGTTGTGTCTGCTCTGTGGCACTCGCTGGTGACGATGAGTTACTGAGATGTGACCATCAACACCGACTCCCACTCTCAACGGGGCTGAACACCTGCAGCCACTCTGTGGTCCTGCGAAGGTGCTTATGGCCACGCCAGGGCTTGGTCGACTCCTCCTGGGCTCTGGCATCACCGAAATAGTGTCAGGGACCTCGATCTCAGGCCTCCAGCCTCCAGAACAGTGGGGAAGCAATGTCAGTCACTTACCCAGGCTGTGGCATTTTGTTACAGCGGCCCAAGCAGACCAATGCACCCCCTCGCCCTGTGGGTGGTAGTGACCAGAATCCATCACTCCAGCGGGTCGCCTCATGGCCAGAGGCATGACAGGCTGGAGAGGCCGACTGCGGTCGGAGGGACCTGCTGTGTTCTCCTGGCGGAAGAATCAAGCCTTGAAGTCAGCAGAGCCCAAAGCTGCGGGGTCGGGGTTGGGTGGGAGGGGGAGCTTTGCACGTGGGTCGCCGAGAGCAAGAGCGAGGTATTGCTCACCGCCACCCCCGGGACCTGTGCAGAAGGAGCGGCCCCAGCCCCGGCTCTGGCCCCAGCGTTGACTGAGAACCATCGCCCTGCACCTGAGGCAGGAGAAAAGGGAATGGGGTCACCGAGGTCTAAGGCAGAAGCAGGAGGGCAGCAGGTGCCGCCGGTTCCTGGCTGAATTGGGCAGCACACAGGCCGCAGCCTCCTTCCTGGGAAAACAAGACGGGAGTCTCCACCTCAGCCTCTGATTGGCCGCAGGCCAGTCCTTCATAGGGTGCAGCCAATCAAAGACCCGAAAAGGCCCCTGGGGGTGTTACCAAATTCTTTCAGCCCAATACAAACCCTAATGGGGGCTCTGGAGCACTTGCTGGAGTCCGCGTCCCCCCTGTGGAGTGCATGTTCGCTGCAAAGAATCTGCGCTTTCATTACTGTTATTTGTTGTTTTGTGAGTTTTGTTCAGTTCTTTGTTCAACATGCCAGGAACCTGGACTCACAGTCAGGACCTCCCTTCCGGTAGCACACCCAGTAGGGCCTCCCGCCCACCCACAGCGTGGCTCCCACCACCCCCGGGGTTGCCCACGGCGGGGATCCCACCACCCCCGCGGGCCGCCATGGCAGGGCTCCCACTGCCCGCCAGCGCCAAGCCCTTCTGCTCAGGTCGCCTGCTCCTGAGTGGCGGGGACACAGCTCTGGGATCCTATGGCCACAGATCCGTTCCTCACCCCTTTGCTGTAAAATGTGTTTCTTGGTCAGGAACATTGTGTGGGAAATTATAACATCTGAATAAGGCGTTCGGAAAGACTGTGGGCAACAGTGCTGAAGACAGCCCTATAGTAAGGGATGGTGACAAGTCCCAGACAAGCACCCACCCCGGAGAGAATAGCTCTTCCCTCCCCACCGTAGAAGAGCCCAGTTTTGGCCGGGTGCGGTAGCTCATGTCTGTAATCCCAGCACTTTGAGAAGGCCAAGGCGGGCGGATCACAAGGTCAGGAGTTCGAGACAGCCTGACCAACATGGTGAAACCCTGTCTCTACTAAAAATACACAAATTAGCTGGCGCCTGTAATCCCAGCTACTCAGGAGGCTGAGGCAGGAGAATCGCTTGAACCCGGGAGGCGGAGGTTGCAGTGAGCTGAGATCGTGCCATTGTACTCCAGCCTGGGTGACACAGCGAGACTCTGTCTCAAAAAAATAAAAAGAAGAGCCCAGTTTCCACTGGTCGCCACCGTGGCCACGCCCTGCAGTGACGCTGTGACCAGAGCCACCTCCATGAGAGAAAACGCTTGCTGGGGAGCCCTCATGTTCTCCCCAGTGCCACTGTGGCCACTCATCCCCAAGCTCTCGCAGGAAGGATGGGGCAGCTGGGAAGGCGGTGTATTGTCCATTCTCACATGGAGAGCCCCAGTGCCCCGGATGGTCCTCAGCATTCACAGGGCGCGGCATCCTCCAGCTGTGAGCATTGGATAGGCTGATGTACGCCTCTGCCCTGGCCACCCTGCCACGCCTTTCTGGGGTGCTCCTCCCTTCTTGATGGTCTTGTCAAACAGTGGCCGTCCACGAGTCAGTGTGCATCCATGCCTCTGGCCGTCTCTCCTCCAGTGGAGGCGAGCAACCCACTTAGTGTGGACATCCTGCTTCCCAGGGCGTGTCCCTTCCCCAGCACCTTCAGGACCACCCGTGCCTGGGATGTGGGCCCGCAAGCTGCTGCAGCCGCACAAAAGCCAGCCAGACACCCAGGGGCAAGTAGCACCAGTGCGCTGGCAGCCTGCAGCTCACCTGCTGAGCGGGTTAGGATGTGGCACGGGCCGTCACCGGAAGGCAGAGGGGCCCCCCAGCCTTGAGCCTCCTTTGCAGTAAGTGGTGCAGGGGTAGCCATTTCTCTTTCACTTCTCACTGTCTCCAGAACAGGAGAAATGTCCGGAGCTCAGGTCTGTGTGTGTTTGTGAGGCCAGAGGTCAGTGAAGCCTCACAAACTCAGGATGTGCTCCTCCTAACCCTCATGTCTCCTCCTCTTCCTCCTCCTCGCCCGTCCCCTCCTCATTCCTCCCACTGGGATATCGGAGTCAGAGAGCTGCAGGGGTAGAAGGGATGTGGGGGTCACACGGGCATCCGCTCGAGCCCTGCCTGGGCGCTGGAGGAGGGCCTGGCCATGTTCTGTTTCCTAGAAACTCTCGTTTGATCCTCCAAAGGGAGAGAAGGGACGGGAAGGAACAGAGGCCTTGGGTGTCGGCCTAATTCAGTCCCAGGGCCACCCCCACCTGCCATCCTTGAGGCCGCGGTGACTCCACATTGCAGAGCAGCTGCTGGCTGAGGCTGGGCTTGGCGGTGCTCACGTGCCCAGGGTGTGAAAGCTGCACGCAGCCCTCGTCTGGCCAGGTCCCCAGCTCCGACGCGCACAATGCTTGGCCAGTGTTTAACCCAGACAGCGTGATGCGCTCCACTTCATGCCTGGGGACGGATGTCACTCCTATTCCATGTCTTGTCTTTTCACAGGACTCACGTATGGATTCACGTGTGGACTCACATGGCTTTGTGTGCGAAGGACGGCTACACGGTCCTAAATGAGGCGGCCCACCCCAGCTCTCCCTCAGGTGGGGCTCAGCCGAGGGCAGACCAGGCCAGCCACGTCCTGCAGGGCGGGAGACACCCGGCCCCCTGGAGCCCCGTGCAGCCCTGACATGCCCAGGGCCCTGCTCACCCCACACCCTGGCTCGGGCACCCACCCCCCTGCCTAGAGCGGAGGCTTTCCCTGGGGCCTGGAGACCGCAGGAGAGGCAGGCGGGGCCTGTGGGGTCGTGTTTCTTCTCTTCAGAGTTCCTGAGTCTGGAGCACATAGGCACGTCCCCAGGGCCGCCCCTGCAGGGGCTCAGGAGTGGGGTGCTGGGGGGGGCGCTGGGGGGTTTTGTCAGAGGAAGTCCCCAGGGGCCAGGCCCGGTCATCTCGCTCCAGGCAGCCTGGGCCTGAGGCCCTGACCACTTGCCCTGCATGACTCAGGGCCCCCTCCGCACCTGGACACAGGGGCCCCACAGGCCACGCCCAGGCCACCCCAGGGTCAGGAACACAAGGCTACGCTGGGAAGTGCCAGCGCGTCACACGTAGGATCGGTGTTGCTTCTCTCTTCTCAATATCCACCGCGAATACCCCATTTTCCACATTTTCTGTATTAAACTGTATTATTTTGTAGTTAGAAAAAAGTTTTCTTTCTAAAGATGGCAGCTTCTGTCTCTGTACCCATGGAGTTAAAATCAGGAAGAGAATGTGGCTCCCGTCACGTGGCACCTGTGGTCAGGATGGGGGCACCCAGCTATAAGCCACATCATTTGTTTTCAGTCCCCGTCAGTTTCATGAGAAGTGGCAGCCGAGAGGGCAGCCCCAGAGGTGCCACCGGAGCTGACAGTGACACCACGGCGATGCCTGGCTGAGCTCAGGGCGGCAGCACACCCCTCCTCGGGACTGCCTGTGTGGGTGTCCCCTGTAAGGTGGCATTGCCTGGGCCCCGCCAGGCCACAGTTTTCCAAAGACTCCAGGGCTTGGCTGCTGCACCCAGCTGCAAAGAGGCCTGCTGGGAAAAGAGCTGAGGCCACGGGGAAGAAACGCGACCCCCACGGGTCCTGCTGGCCTCTCCAAGGCCCCGACCACTGGACGCAGAGGAAGATGGCCTTGCGCCAGGGTGAGATGGATGGAGACGGCCACGGGCAGCGCTGCCCCCAGCGGGGCGCACCTCACCTCGGACTGTGGGGTCCTCTCCAGAGCCGCCCATCTGGTCCTGAGACTTGGCCCAAGATCCACAGCCTGGCTCTAAGGAGAGCCTGTGCCAGGCCTCAGGGAACACGTTGCCGGGCAGTCACAGAAAGCTCCCGGGGTCCCCGGGGCCCATCTCAGTGAAGCCTGGGCCGGGGGGCGGGGGTGGAGAGCAGGGCCCTTCCCGCTGGAGCCTGGAGCCTGTGTCTCTGGGGCCCCTGTGGGGTGGGGGCCTCACAGCCATGCATTCAGGTGCCTGGTTCTTCCCCCATGGAGCTTGTCATATGTATGGCTGGTGTGCCAGAGTCTGAGGCCCTCTGTCCCGAGAGCCCTCGTTCTCCAGGCTCTAGGTACCAGACCTCCATCTGTGACTCCCTCAGGCGCCCACACTTTCCTGGCTCTCCCCCGCCACCTACCCCATCTGCTGGGGCCCTCGCAGCCCCTCCACATCTGCTCCTCCTTCCTCCTCCCCACAGAAGCCCTAGGGATGGTCCCAAAGCCAGGCCGGGTGTGTGACACCGTCTCCAGCTCCCACGTGCTCAGGGTCAGGGCGGGCTCAGTGGGGTGTCTGGCTGCTGCCTCTCACCCCTTCCCTCCTTCGGAAACACAGCACTGGGCCTGACATCCACCATACGGGACAATGGCTGGGCTTCTCCGGCCAGACCGAGGGGCTGCCCCTGCTGGCACTACGGGAGGTCACCCTGCAACACCCAGGATGCAGGAAGGATGCCCCCAAAGGAGCCCCCTTCTCCTTCTGAGGCCTCCGAGGAGCCCGGGGCTCGGCACAGCTATAACCCCTTAGAACCCCACTCCTCGGAGCTCCCGCTGCCTCCCCGGGCTTTCCCCAAACACTGTGCCTGCTCATCGTGGGCTCTGGGACCTTCTGGAAAAGAGGGAGCCCTTGTCTTTTCAGTGCCTCAGAGGCTGTGTTAGTTCTTTGCCAACACCCGGGCAGGAAGAGTCGAGTGGCGTCTGAGGGCTGGAAAAGCCGAGCCCCTCCCAGGTCCTAGCCTTGAAGGTGGCTCAGTTCCCGAGCTGGGCACAGAAGCTGCAGTGACTCAGGGTCCACCGTGGGATTGGGCCTCACCCTGGGCCAGGTGAGCCAGAAGGGACAGCGCTTTGAAGGCTGACCTCACGCAGGTCCCCGGGCCAGGGAGAGGCCACACCTGCGCCTGGGTGGTGGAGGGGAAGGGAGGAGGGGCTGCTCCCACTCTGAGCAGGCCCTGGAGGAGGATCAGGACAGGCCCTAAGGCACTGTTTCTCCCTCACCCCCATGGCCTTGGGAGAGCGTCCACCCCACTCCCTCCTCTCTCCCACGACCTCTGACCCTCAGCCCCTCCTTCCTGTGGGCCATGCTGGCTGGTAGGCTCCTCCCATGCCCACAGCGGTGGCTCCGCGCTGCCCCTGGGACTTCCCCGGCAGTGACCCTGACTCCTGGACCTTGGCCACCCATCCCAGGCCACACCCCGACCTGGTCCCTCCAAGTGTCCACCAAACCCTGGAAGGGAAACCCTGCACACCTGTGCCCCGGGGGCCGGGGTCTGCCCAGAATGCCTTGTCTTTCTTGCTCCTTTCACTAAATGATCTTTTCTTTTATTTTTATTTATTTATTTATTTATTTTTGAGACAGAGTCTCATTCTGTCGCCAGGCTGGAGTGCAGTGGCGCAATCTCAGCTCACTGCAACCTCCGCCTCCCGGGTTCAAGTGATTCTCCTGCCTCAGCCGCCTTAAGAGTAGCTAGGACTACAGGCGCGCACCACCACATGCAGCTAGTGTTTGTATTTTTAGTAGAGACGGGGTTTCACCATATTGGCCAGGATGGTCTCGATCTCCTGACCTTGTGATCCACCTGCCTCAGCCTCCCAAAGTGCTGGGATTACAGGTGTGAGCCACCGCGCCCAGCCTGAATGATCTTTTCAGGACCACTCAGGCCTCCAGCCCCAGGCGTCCACGAGGTTTACCTGTTTCCCACCCAGGAGCCCCCACCCTGCCTGTCCTCTGACAGCTGTGGGGACCTCACCTCAAGTGGGCTTCAAGGGAGGCCCCAGCACTGTGTGCGGAGGTGAGATCTTACCTCAGCCTCCCTCCCGGCCCATCCATCTCAGGTCCCTTCAGCGCCCCCGGCAGATGTGCCTGAGAACCTTGCTGAAAGGGCGCCAGGGTTGGGGACTTGGGGACTCACGGCCAGAAGAGCTCTCCCTGCCCCCCGCTGCCCCAAGGAAGGGCGTCCAAGCCCTGCCTCTCCCAAGGCCCACCTCTCAGGGGCAGCGGATCGGAATGGGGTGCCCGCCCGGGCAGGCACTGTGCTCCCGATGAGCTTATCAACACCACACGGTTCACCTTTGCTCGGCTGCGCTGCTGTTGGTTGAGGAAAAGCACAGAGGAGTTACATTTTAACATTTGTGATAGCGCAGCTAGCAGCTCGCAGCTCCTGTGGACAGCTGCTGGCGGGAGGGTGCCCAGGGAGTCCATGCTGGCTCCGATAAACCCGGCTCCCAGAGACGTGTGTCCTGTTGCCAGGCCTGCTCGCCCCAGGGAGGCTGTGGGGCACAGTGAGAAACGTCTCCGGCATGATTGCCATTGGTGAACTGTGAGTTTCATTCACCTGGTAAAAATGTTCCCCCAAACAGTGTTTCCTTGGAAGCACTTCCATTTCAAAATACAGCTGCGAAGTGCCTTGCTTGGCCCGTGAAGGTCAATGAGCCCACAGAAGGGGCAGAGACAAAAGGGTTTTTAATAACGCTCCTTGCTCTCAGCAGCCGCACAGGCTCTGTAAACAAGTCAGGCTTTGTTCCTGGGAGTCCACTGTCATTACATGGGGCAGCTCCATAAAGATACCAAGGCCAGCTCTGAGGCCAGGGTGCAGACCCCAGATGCACAGATGCTGGGCCGGGGATGCCCCTCACCTGGACAGGAGGACAAACTCCCCAGGAACCCTGGATGGGGGTGGGGCAGGAATGGGGTACACCACATGCAGCACCCAGCACCTGGCACCCAGAACCCAGAACCCGGCACCCAGAACCCGGCACCCGGCACCCGGCACCCGGCACCCAGCACCTGGCACTGCGCTCAGTAAGGCCTGGAGGACACCAGGGCCAGCCCCAGGGAAGAGGGGGAGGGCAGGTGGCTCTGTGGTCAGGGCTGGACAGAGGCAGGAAGGGGCAGGGCCAGCGGCCTTTGGGTAACAGCAAAGCTCCTCTTTGCTTGGTTTTCAAGCTCTGAGACCCCTCAGGGGCTGCTGCAGGGGGTGAAGGAGGGGCAAGAAGGGGCATGAGGGGGAAACAGGAGACAAAAGGGGAGCTCACTGCTCCCCCAACCCTTTCCGGGGCAGCAGACCCCCTCTGACCAGCTGTGTGTGCTCCACCTCCACCTAAGGCTTCCAGTCTGGGCTGCTAAATGGGGAGCCCCTGTCCCCACCCCAGGTGCAGCCCCAGGCTCCCAATAGGCTGGCGGGGCTGGAGAGCCATGGGCAGGCCCAGCCAGGGCCACCAAGGGTTCTGCACATGAGGGCGTGGAGATGATGAAGGGCTGGGTGCACACGGCCCTGGTGCGGGGCAGGAGGAGCACCCAGAGTCTGGGGGAAGGGCCTGGATGGGTGGGACGTGGGCATCCCAGCCGTGGGCAGAAACCGGGAGGCCCCAGAGAGCAGACTGTCTCACCTGGGGACGAGAACTGCCTGAGGACCCCGCAGGGGCACAGGTGCTAGGCAGGCAGAGCTCCTGGAATGTTCCACAGAGGCCGACCCCACTCTGCCCGGGTTCTCTTCGCAGATGCTCAGCAGGGTCACAGGTGCTTCTTGGAAAACCACAGGCCACTGAGAAGACACCTCCCCAGCTGATGGTTAATCACAAATCGTTGCTTAGAAACCATTTTACAAGATTCTAGAGGTGCTTGGAGGAGAAGCTCAGGGATAACCCAGGTGCTGCAGGGTCAGGTCAGGCTGTGGCCTTGGATGCTCCTTCTGTCCCATCCACAAACTCAACTTGGCACCTCCTGGGGCTGAGACTGGCACCCGACCCTCCCCTGCAGTGGAGGCCCCTGTATGTCCTGGGGTCAGGTGGACGGAGGTGAGGACCGCTCACGCTCTGGGGGTCAGGTGGACGGAGGTGAAGACCACTCCCCCTCACCGGGACCCACGGACGCTGTGCCCATATCCCAAGATCTTTCTTCTGGGCCATGGAGGCCAGGGGTGGCTGAGCTGCTAGTTTGAGGATCTGGGTTCATTTACTGACCAGGCCCTGGGTGGATGCTTGGGCCCCCAGCTGGAAGATGGGGCAGGTCCTGCCTGGGGAGACTCCTCTGGGAGAGGCCGTTGGGAGGGCCTTATCCTGGATGGGGCTGTGAGGTGAGCAGGGCCATTGGACTGGGCTGGGTTGTGGGAAGGAGACCTAGGGTCTGGTGCCCCTTGGCCTCCAGCCTGAGTGGTCTCTTTGTCCCCAGGACTCAGTTTCCTCATCTGTAGAATGAGGGCTGACCCAACCCGCCCTTTGTCACCAGGTACCTGGAGTGCCTGGAGCGCCTGTGGAAGCAGCTCCTCCCCCAGCTCCCATGAGGGAGTATCGGCATATACACGTGATATGTATGTACATCTGCACACGCATCAGGACGGAGTTGGCACACATGTGTAATATGCATGTGCATCTGCACGTGTTGGGATAGAGTTGGCACATATGTGTAACATGTGTGTGCATCTGCACACATGTGTTGGGATGGAATTTGCACATACGTGTGATGTGTGTGCATCTGCACACATGTCGGGATGGAATTGGCACATGCATGTGATGTGTGTGTGCATCTGCACATGTGTCAGGATGGAGTTGGCATATATGTGTAACATACATGTGCATCTGTACACGTCAGGATGGCATTGGCACATACATGTAATATGCATGTGCATCTGCACACATGTCAGGATGGAATTTGCACATATGTGTAATATGTGTGTGCATCTGCACACATGTCAGAATGGAATTGGCACATACATGTGATATGTGTGTACATATGCACACATGCATCAGGATGGAAAATGCTGAATTGGCTGTTTCTCGCCCCCATGGATGGTGAAATGAGGACGCTTCTCCTCTCCCTGTGTTTGTTCTGCATTTTCCAAATACGTTACAAAACTGTATTACTTTTATAATCACATAAGTTACAAAAACACACATTTACACTATTGTTATTTCTCTGACAATAACTAGGGGTGTTCCTTCCCTTTTCCCAGCTGTGCACCATAGAGCAGAAGGGTTCCATGGATGGGACCAGGGCTTCCAGGCAGGACTCTGGCCTCCAGGCCACAAGCTTCAAGCCGGCCGCTTCCAGGCCCAGGGCTTCTGGCTGGGCAGCCTCCCTGGATGTCGTCCACTCAGGGCCCCATCAGACACACTCTGTGGAGATGAGGTCGCAGCCCCTCTCTGTGCTTCCGCTGCCACCTGCTGATCTCAGCTGTTATCTTGACACAGAGAAAAGTCAAACTGCAGCCTGTCCCAGCTTATCTCTGGGTTATTTCCGCAAAGATCTACGCTTGGGTAAGCAATGGCTCTCCTGATAACCCAGCAGTAAACACAGCCAGGAATGTGATGCCCATGGGGGAGGGACAGTGCCAGTGCAAGGCCAGCGTCCCCTGGCTGGCAGGTGCCCAGAGGGCCACACGCACAGGTGTCCCACCCAGGGACCAGAGCCTCTGGGGCACGGCCCCTCCTGGGAATGCAGTGGCCCCAGTGTGCAGCACTCATGAGTGCCATGGGTGCCAGGAATGGGACTGTGGGCACTGGCCTCCTCTCTCCCCTCTGTCCTCTCTCCTCTCCTCTTCCCTCCTTCTCTGTCTCTCTCTCGCAATCTCTGTCTCTCTGTCTCTGTTTCTCTATCTCCTTGTCTCTCTGTCTCTGTTTATCTCCCTGTCTCTCTGTCTCTCTGCCTCTGTGTCTTGCTGTCTCTCTCCCCTGCCCCCCGGCCTCCTGCCCTGGTGGGTGAGCACTCTGCTTCCCCTTCCCTAGAAAGCAAAGGCAGAGGCAAGGGCAGGGGTGAAGGCGACCAGGACGAATGTCGGAGGTGGAGCTGACCCTGTGGATTTAGCTCCAGGCCTGGGGAGGTGGGAGGCCTCAGGGTCTCATGACTTAGGAAGCTGCTGCTCAATAACTTGGGCCTTACAAACTCGGCTCCTCCATGAAAACAAACCACCCCGTTCGGAACAAAGGTTACTTATCCGCGATCACGAGGCTCTCCATGGCTGCCCTCTTGGCTGCTGCCCGATGCCAGGTGCTGAGGGACGGGAGAGGCACCACCGATGAGCCATCGGCATCCCTGGCACCTTTCTCTGGCTGGGCATGGGGGGCATCTGTGCTTTCAGGATGTCTCTGCCCTGTCCTGGTGGCTGCCCCAGGACGTGGCACACCCACCCCCTCCTGCTTTTCTCTCCTGGGGCTGGCCCAGCCTCACACTCATCTTGCTGCACCTGGAAGTTTCCAGAAGGGATGGAATCAGGGCCTTGGGCCTCCTCAGGGAGACCTGTACTTCGCTGTGATAGCTCCAGCCACACCTCAGGTTGGACCGCCATGCTCCAGCTGGCAGCTCCTCCAGGGCAGATGCAGAAGCCCTGTGGCCCCGCTGGGGTGACGTGGGCCTTGGGGATGAGCCTCCACTGATAATTCTCAGGCAGGGATGGGTGGGAGGGCTGTGGAGTCCAGGATGCAGCAGGTCCAGTCCTTGTTGGGGAGCTTGACTGTGTGCTGGGGATGGCAGCCCCGCCTTGGCTGGCTGTGAGCAGATGGTGGGGGCGGCACAGGAGGACCAAGCCCGGCTTCCTGCTTCTTCCATCTCCTGAAAAGGCTCAGAGGCTCTGAAAGGGTGGTGCCTCCGAGGCGGGCCCCCTCCCTGCCACCCTACCCAATGGGAGGTCATTCTTCCTCCCTCCAGGGGAGCGAGGACCTGAGCGATGATTCCCACATGTGTGTCTCCTGCGGGCTTGGTCCCTGTGAGATGCCCCGGGGCCCCGAAAAGCCAAGGCCAGGGCACACTGGGACCCCTGCTGGCCTAGTGGCTTCCAAATGCTGCCCCTCAGTGAGGGCCCGGCTGAGCAGCCAGGTCATTACCAGTCTGCTGTGCCTGAGCAGTCCTCTGCAGACCTGAGGGTCCACCCACCACGCTGGGCTGAAGGCACAGCCGGAGGCCTCTGTTGCTCAGCACTGAGAGGTCCTGGCTGGGAGCTGAGGCCTCTGCCAGTAGGCTGGGTGGGGGCTGGGGGTGGCACAGTGGCTGGGAGGAGGTGGCCGTCCCCCAGGAGAGAAGAAGCCAGACAGTGTGTCCAAATGCAGTGCTGTGCCTGTGTGGGGCTGGGGCAGCTGCGGCCCGTCCTCGGTGTGCCTGGCCGCGTGGGTACCTCTGACCATGCTTTCAGGCTCTCCTCCTCCAGCCTTGAGGGTGCTGTGCCTCCTTGTCCCCTTGAAGGAGCAGGTGCTTGGATGTTGGAATGGTTTTGGCTGGCAGATACCGGGTCCCCAGCTCTCCCCCGCCAGCCTCAGCAGCTGTGGACTCTGCAGGTGCTGTGGAGGTGCAGCTGCCTGGAGGGTCCCTGGCCCATAGGACGTTGTCTTGGACAGTTGGGGGATGTTTGTTCCTGCAGCGTAGCCTCTCTTGTGCCGGCTAAAATGTCGTCTCTTCCAGATGATTTGAAAGATGGGGCATCTTATGTGGGAAACATCTCAAGCTGAAAGCCTGCCCCATTTCAATAAAATCTGAGAGGCAAAAACACGAAATTGATTAAGGGTCAAATCCCTTTTACAAAGGATTCCAGAAGCTCTTTGGTATATTTCAGCTGTATGTTGTTAAGCTTATGAAATTAGTGAAGGTTTTAAATAAATAATATTACCTACTGTGAGTGAAAGTTCAGTGAGTAGAAGATCCCTAATTCCTGCTGGCGGGAGCGTAACTCAGCTTTTTATGGAGAATTTTGTGATGTATGTGTCTACCCGGAAGATAAAGGCAGCCTGTGGCCTCATAATTCCCATCACAGCAATCCACCCCAAGGACACCATTGGAAATGTGGATGAAGTCATATGGTCAAGGAACACAGATTATAAAACTCTAAGTCTAGTTGTGGTGAACTGAAGCCAGTGTTGTAAAAATTATGCATGATGGACAGCTTGGGATTATTCCAGGATGGTAAAATTGGTTTAATATTTAACAAACTGTGGGCCAGGCGCGGTGGCTTGTACCTGTAATCCCAGCCCTTTGGGAGATCGAAGCGGGTGGATCACCTGAGGTCAGGATTTCGAGACCAGCCTGGCCAACATGGTGAAACCCTGTCTCTAGTAACAATACAAAAATTAGCCGGGTGTGGTGGTGCGTGCCCATAATCCCAGCTACTCAGGAGGCGGAGGCAGGAGAATCGCTTGAACCAAGGAGGCGGAGGTTGCAGTGAGCCAAGATTACGCCACTGCACTCCAGCCTGGGCAACAGAGGGAGACTCCATCTCAACAAACAAACAAACAAACAAAAAACTGTGTAATCACCTCATGAAGATAATGAAGAATGAAGAAGAACCATGTTTGGTTACCTCAAAAATGTAGGAAATAATTTTATGAAGTTTATCACCATTCATGATAAAAAGCAGAACATCAAGGAGGTTGAGGGCAATGGGAATTTCTTTTTCGGGATGAGCACGTTCCAGGGTCGATCGCAGTGACGGTCGCAGGATGACATGAGTTCCCGGAGAGCCACTGGACCATGGGCTTGAAGCAAGTGGATTCTACGGTGTGAGAATCAATAAAGCTCATGAAAAAATTAAAAGAAACTCTTAGTAAACTGAGAACAGAAGGAGGAGCCTTGAATCTGAAATGAGCTTGTACAAAAGTCTCCACCATACTAGGTGGCTCTGGGGGTGACGTGCTGACGGCTTCCCACAGGCGGGGCAAGGCCAGGAGGCTGCCGTGGGGACCCCACCCAAAAACATAAGAGGCAAAGGCGGCGGATCACGAGGTCAGGAGATCGAGACCACTCCTGGTAATCGGTATAACCCTCGTATTAAAAAACAAAAAATTTCTGTAGTCCCAGCTACTCGGGAGGCTGAGGCAGGAGAATGGCGTGAACCCGGGAGGCGGAGCTTGCAGTGAGCCGAGATCGCGCCACTGCACTCCAGCCTGGGAGACAGAGCAAGACTCCGTCTCAAAAAAAAAAAAAAAAAAAAAAAAAAAAAGATATCTTAAAAGGGCCGGGCGCGGTGGCTCACGCCTGTAATCCCTGCACTTTGGGAGGCTGAGGTGGGCAGATCACGAAGTCAGGAGATCGAGACCAGCCTGGTTAACATAGTGAAACCCCGTCTTTACTAAAAATTCAAAAAATTAGCTGGGTGTGGTAGCAGGTGCCTGTAATCCCAGCCACTCGGGAGACTGAGACAGGACAATTGCTTGAACCCGGGAGGCAGAGATTGCGCTGAGCTGAGATCGCACCACTGCACTCCAGCCTGGGCAACAACAGCGAAACTCCAACTCAAAAAAAAAAAAAAAGATATCTTTTAAAATCAATGGGTAAAATATTAGAAAAAGATTTTGATATAAGGTCAATATACAAAAAGTAATTGCGCTGTTATTGTCAAACCTAGACAGCGGATAGAGAGAGACTAAAAGAAACTATCTGTGGCAGGGCTGAGGCGGGCATATCATGAGGTCAGGAGTTCGAGACCAGCCTGGCTATCATAGTGAAACCCTGTCTTTACTAAAAATACAAAAAATTAGCCGGGTGCGGTGGTAGGTGCCTGTAGTCCCAGCTACTCAGGAGGCTGAGGTAGGAGAATCACTGGAACACGGGAGGCAGAGGTTGCAGTGAGCCGCGATCACGCCACTGCACTCCAGCCCAGGTGACAGTGCGAGACTCTGTCTCAAAAAAAAAAAAAAAAAAAAAAAAAACTATTTGCTTGGGAACAGGCGTTGTGAGGGGAGCAGGCGAACGCGGTCAGGGGGGCTCTAAAGGGAAAATGAAGGGGGTCGCACACGTTGTTGTGGAACAATTTTCCTTGGTGACAGCATCAACAGTGAGGGTGGCGTCAGTCCAAGGTTGGACAGGCAGTGAGTGTGCCGATGTCCGCAAAGAAGCATTTTGTGCAAGGTTGTGGTTTTGCAGTCTTTTCTGTGGTTCTTGTTGTCAGGCATTCGGGCGGGAGACCCCTCCCTTCAGGGCCTTCCCGGGCTCTGGTTTCAGCGGGTTCAATCCATGGGATTCAAATCTGACAGCTCTCACATGACGTCCACCAGTCAGGCAGGTTAGGAGATGGACATTTAAAAACAACACCATTCACAACAGAGTCAAAAGATAAATAAGTGGGAATAAATCTATTGAAAGATCTTCACGACTTCTACACAAAACTATGAAACGTTACCGAAGAAAGCAAGCCTAACTTAATAGAGAGATAGACAGTGTTCATGGTTTGAAAACCTTAACACTGTAAAGATTTCCACTTAAACTGATTTACAGATCTACAGATTCAATTACATGCATTTCCATTAAATTCCCAGCCGGCTTTTTTCTGTGGAAAGTTACAAGATTGTTATAAAATGTCTGTTGCTGAGAAAAAGAAAGTGGAAGGACTTTACCACCAGACACCAAGGCTTATCGGAAGGCCACAGGGAATAGGATGGTGTATTATTGGTGCAAAGTACACAAGAAGACCAATGAACAAAAGAGGAAGTGGAGAAGCCGATCTAACAGGCCTGGACATGGGTGGGAGGCAGGGGCGGCCTGCAGAGGCAGGAGGTGGAAGAGGAAGCTCCAGGGCCCGAAGGCGGGAGAGGTGCTCATAAAGCGCAGACGATTGGTCGGCTTACACTTGACAGTTTCTGTTCATCAAAAGATGTCATGGGGGGAGGAAAGGCTGAGGAGTGGGGGGAGGAAAGGCTGAGGAGTGGGGGGAGACGTCATAGGGGGAGGAAAGGCTGTGAGTAGGGGGAGATGTTTGAGGAACAGGACATTTTGGAATATGTCGAGAGTCCTGCAAATCCCCATGAAGAAATCAGCATCAGTAGCACACGGCGTGTGGACAGGTGTTCCTTGGGGCAGCCGATGGCCCGTGAAAGCCGTAGGTGATGTCCAGCGTCCCTGGCCACCAGGAAAACCAGAATTCAAAGCACCGAGACCCTGTCGCTACAAGGTGGAAAGGCTGGACGTCAGGGGTGGGTGTGGGTGGAGGTGCAGGGCCAGGGTCCAGCTGGACTGTTCATGGAAGTCACCTGCCTGCCCCTTTCCGGCCGGACACACTCGCCCCAGGAGGCAGCACCTCCCCTCGTGGGCGCTTACCTCGGAGAACTCCGGGCGTGAATGTGCGAAAGGCAGGAACAGACGTCCACGGCGGCGGCTTTCATCCTCATGGCGCAAACGGGACCCCTACCCCCAACAATGGAGCCGTGAAGGAGCTGCAGCCGTGGACCTGGAGCAGGCACAGCGAGCGAGGGTGCGAGGCCCGGACAGCTCTGCGTGGAACAGCGAGCCGCCTGCAGTGTCCAGCTCCAGACAGTGGCTCCTTTCTGGAAGTGGGATGGGGCCGAGGGAGCCGGGCTGCTGGGGTTCTGGAACATTGTGTTTCCTGCTCTGGGCAGGGGTTTGTTCTGCGGATGTGCTGCTTCCTGAAACTTCATCCACCTGGAGAACGACGCAGGTGCAGCACGTCCATCCCAGCAAGGCTTCTTGGAGGAAATGAAAGCCAAGGCTGCCGTGAATTTCCGTAATCAACGAGGGTGCAGCCGGTGCAGAGGGCTTTCGATGTCACACTCCAGATGGTATTTGAGAGAAAAATTAAACAAAAATTCAAACCTAACAATCTAAACATTTAATAAACAGAAACTCCTCATGAGATAATGTTTATTTTTGAATTTTTTTAACTTATTTTAAGTTCAGGGCCACATGTGCAGGGTGTGCAGGTTTGTTACAGAGGTTAATGTGTGTCATGGGGGTTTGCGTACAGATTATTTCATCACCCGGGTATTAAGCCTAGTACCCATTAATTATTTTTCCTGACCCTCTCCCTCCTCCTAACGCCCACCCTCCAACAGGCCCAGTGTCTGATATTCCCTTCTATCTGCCCAGGTGTTCTCAGCATTTAACTCCTACTTATAAGTGAGAACATGCAGTATTTGGTTTTCTGTTCCTGTGTTAGTTTGCTAAAGGTAATGGCCTCCAGCTCCATCCATGTTGCTGCAAAGGACATGATCTCATCCCTTTTTATGGCTGCATAGTATTCCACGGTGCATATGTGCCACATTTTCCTTATCCAGTCTACCGACGATGGGCATGTAGGTTGATTCCATGTCTTTGCTGTTGTGACTAGTGCTGTGAGGGACATAGTGTGTAGACGAGACATGATGTTCAATTTCCTTTGCTGAGCTTATAATAACTTGCTTTTGCAATAAGTTGTTTCCATAAACATGAAGCACACTGTTTCCAACTGCAGACCCCAAAGGACCCTCCTCAGGTCTGTGTGGACAAGGTGGATGGACACCTATTCTGCAAAGACCCACAACAATGGCCCTTCCATGTGCTCATCACGGACAAAGGTAACTTTGCACTACGTGCCCCAGGTGGCCTCTCCCGCCTTAAGGGAGGACATAGTTCTGGCTGCCCTGGCCTTTCTGATGAGTCTCAAATGCAACCCGGAACAGGCAGAAGCCCAGGGTAGTTCACCTGCCCCCAAGCTGCCCCAGATTTCAGAAGGGAGCTTCACTCCCTGACCCCCATCAGCAAGATGGTAGGGTTCTCCTGCAGCCCCTGGAGCTGGGAAGAGAGGGGCAGAGGTGGTGGGGACAAACCTGCCCCGGGGATGCCCCTGGGGCCCGCAGGCTGCAGGGCGTCAGATATTGATGAGGGCTCATAAGGCATCAGGCAGGTTCTGGGGGCTCAGGGCTCACCAGTAAACAGAGGCAACAAAGATTCCTACCTGGTCCCTCTTATGTCCAAATGGGGAAGAGAGAGCGTGAGCCCTTAGCCCAACAGCTAAACAAACTGGACAGCCTGTTGGAGGAGATCCTGCTATGCAAAGGAGAGGCAGGGAGAAGCGCAGTCCCGCTGCGTGGCCCATGCTTGGCCTGTGCTGACCAAGCCAACTTCCTGGGAAGCAGCTCTCAGCCGGCAGCAGGTGCAGGCCAGGCCTGTGGGAGGACCCTGCAGGGTCAGAGGCCATGCACAGGGCAGGTAGGACCCTGCTGGCCCTCAGGGATCATGACCTTTGCTCTAATGAACACTGAAGGTTTCTGAGCGTGAAGGACTTGGTGACCACCTGGGGAGTGCAGAAGCCCTAAGAGCTGCTTCCCTGGCCCCTGCCCCACCTTGGAGCCCAGAAGAGGACACCTCGTCTTTACCTGCCTCTGAGGAATGACGATCACAGATAGTCACCTCCCACCTCCTGGGCACGCAGTCGAGGGCCATCACAGACAGTCAGTCACCTCCCACCTCCTGGGCACGCAGTCGAGGGCCATCACAGACAGTCAGTCACCTCCCACCCCCTGGGCACGCAGTCGAGGGCCATCACAGACGGCCACCTCCCACCTCCTGGGCACGCAGTCGAGGGCCATCACAGACGGCCACCTCCCACCTCCTGGGCACGCAGTCGAGGGCCATCACAG
>NW_026652292.1:865906-1022210 GCF_009828535.3 Hylobates moloch
TCTCTCTGTCTCTCTCTTTTTTCTCTGTCTCTCCCTCTCCTTGTCTGTCTTTGTCTGTCTCTCCCTGTCTCTGTCTCTGCCTCTGCCTTTCTCTCTTTCTCTCTCTGTCTTTCTCTCTCTCTATCTCTGTTCCTGTCTCTGTCTCTGTCTCTCTTTGTCTCTGTCTCTCCTTGTCTCTGTCTCTCCCTGTCTCTCTTTCTCTATCTCTGTCTTTCTCTCTCTGTCTTCTCAGGTTCCCACCCTCCCCTCCAATCTGCACTGTGCTCGGAAGCCAGGCGTCCTTAAATGCAAACGTGATCTCTTCCTTCTGGCCTCCCTTTCTGAGTTCCTGTGTCCTAGGGCAAAGGTCAGGGGCCTAAACTTGCTCATCTCTGAGTCTTCATCTCCATTACTCAGTGAATGTCAGTGAGCCCGGTGCCGGGTGGAGGTGGGGGCGGGGGCGGCTCTGGGTCCTTATCACCCAGCGGTGCGGACGGAGATAAAGGAACCAGGAGGTTAGCCAGAAAGTCCCGTGCCTGCCAGGAAGTCCCCGGCTGTGGAGGGAGGTGGAGGGAGCCGTGTGGGCAGTGGGGGCAGGGGGCCAGTGAGGGCCCCCAGGGAGCTGAGCCCAGAGGCTGAACGGAGGCGACGAGAGGAAGGCCTGGGGAGGGGCAGGGTGTGGCACCGTCCCTGGCCCCAGGAAGGCCGGTCCGGGATTCCAGAGCTTGAGGTCTCCTGGATGGGAGAGACTTGACGGGAGGCCCAAGTGGGGGCCCAAACGGGCAGCGCCCGACAGAGGAGGGCCCCCCAACTCCCTGTGTGGAAAACCAGGAGAGAACCCTGCTCTGGCTTTGGAGACACAACCCGCGGGGAAGGATCCTCTCCCGAACTCCCTGCAAACATTCCTTCGGCCCCTCCTGGACCCTGAGGTCAGCCCTGTGGCTTCCCCACAAACATTCCTCCGGCCCCTCCTGGACCCCGTGGTCAGCCCTGCGGCTTCCCCGCATGGCCTCTCTGCTGGGGAGCAGGGACTCCCATCTCCCTCGCCGTCCCGTGCCCGGCACAGGACTGCCCCCCACAAAGTGCTCCACAGAAGGACAGAAACCCTGCAGTCACCGGGAAGGCGGGGATCTGGGGAGGCTGCAGGTTCCATGACGTGGGACCTCAGTGACCCCAGAGGGCCCTTGGGGACGAGGCTGCCCCAGAGGGTGGCTCTGGGTCCTGAATCTATGGCCGGGAGCTGGACTCTTCCTGCTCGATGTTCTCCAGCTCAGCCAGGGATGGGATCTGGGCGTCCAGGCTGGGGTTGGGCGGTGTGAACTGTTGATTATGAAGTTCATTACGAACCCCAGAATGAAACTGTGGCCCAGGGGGCACAGCCACGGGAACCCCGCTCTCAGGTCGATTCAGGCCACATCCCAAGCAGACATGGTTCCGTGGGGACTGGTGGGAAGCCGGACCCCCGAGCAGCCGTCTAGAGCCCAGAGCCCGGCTGGAGGGGCCCAGGGCCTCGATGTGCTTGGTGTGAGCAGACCAAGAGCTGCCCAGGGCCCCTGCTCCCGCTGAGCTCCCTCTCCCTGGACTGGGGTGAGGGCCGGGGGATGCCTGTGCTCCAGGGAGCTGTGGAGAGGCCCACCGGGCTTCCTGCAGATGGAGGTGTGCGGCAGCGGGGGGTGTTCCAAGACTGCGGCAGAGCCAGCGTCCTGTTTGTTTGCCTTGGTTCTTCCTCCCCGGGGGCGCTGGCGTTTGTGCACATTTGTGTGTGCGTTTGTGCAGGGGGAGGGGTGGCCAGCGCCCACGGAGCAGCCTCCGGTTGCCCGACGGCAGTGGGTGGCTCTGCTGGCCCCGGGGCCGGGCGTCTCTGCAGATAAGGCATTAACAGTCCCTCCGCGGACGCGCCCTGCAGATCTGCTGACGACTGGCTCCGTCCTGCCAGGTGCGTGGGGTGAGGTGCCAAAGGTTCTCTATAAAGTGCCCAGCTCCCGGCCCACGGCCACTCGCCCTCCAGCTTCTGCCCTGCCTGCTGTGTGCAGACCGTCCAGTGACCAGCATGGTGAGGCTCGTGCTGCCCAACCCCGGCCTGGACTCCCGGATCCCGTCCCTGGCTGAGCTGGAGACCATCGAGCAGGAGGAGGCCAGCTCTCGGCCCCAGTGGGATAACAAGGCGCAGTACATGCTCACCTGCGTGGGCTTCTGCGTGGGCCTTGGCAACGTGTGGCGCTTCCCCTACCTGTGTCAGAGCCATGGAGGAGGTAGGCTGGCCGGGCGGGGCTGCGGGCCAGGCTGTGGCCAGGGAAACACAGACACACGCAGAGGCCCCGGGCAGACGTCCTCCCTGGACCCTCCGCTCCCCAAGCACGGAGGGGAGAGGAGAAGCCACAGGGTGTGGGGGGAGCTGGGGCCCCCACGGGCCCCTGTGCCCGGTTCCTAGGCTGCTGGTGAGGAGATGGGCCTGGCCGGCACGGCCCCAGGACTTCGTGTGGGGCTCCAGGGGGGGCCCTGTGTTCCAGATTGGCAGTCCTAGAACGTTCTGGCCTGAGGGTGGGGCTGGGGGAAGGGTGCTTCTCCCGGTATAGCCCCTCCTTGGAGGACGCGGGGCCGAGCCCTCCTGGGCATCACATCTCATCCCAGCCCCACAGGCGGACACACCTGCCAGTGCAGGGAGCAGAGGAGGTAGCTGGGTTGGGGGCGGGTGACCCTAGAGGAGCAGAGTGGGTGGCCGGAGCCTGTGAACTCGGGCCTGGCTCTTGAGCCAGGTGCCTTCAGGCCTGGAGGCCGGGAGCCGCTGTGCCCACCCGACACACAAGCCTGACTGCTCCTCGTTCCTCTGGCTCCTGGGGCCCAGGTGGGCATGGCCGCTGCTGGCATGGAGGTGACATTTGTGTTCCTGTCCAGTGGCCCTGAGCATCTGCGAAGTGGCTCCCAGGCCTGGCAGGGGGCTGCACCTAGGACCCCACACTTGAGGTCAGCCTTGGGCTTGGTGAACCCCAAAGCTGCTGCCCTCATAAACCTGCTGCTTTCTCAGTGGAAGGTCCAGAAGGGCCGGGCACTCTCGGGAAACAGGCTTCCTGCTGCCCTGGGGCAGTTCACGGGGGGGGGCCGTGAGGGTCTCAGCCTCCGTTTAGAGGAGCCCACCCTCGGTGGGCCCTGTTCTTTCTCACCATGGAGAGCTGCTGTCTCACGCGGGCTTTGTGATGTGAAGGTTTTTAAAGAAAAACAGAAATGGGCTTTTCCTGAATCAGTTTCGCCTCCAGCGTTGTCAAGGAGTTGATCATTGCCTTGGGGGGGCGGGCGCTTCAGGAGCCTCCGGTCCAGCCTGCACTTTCCACTGGAGGCAGGGCGGGGGACCTCGGCCACTCCAATACTATAGTCCCTGACAGTCCCCAAGTCTCAGCTCACCAAAGCCTCAGGGACTTCCTGGCCACTGCCCTCACCCCCTCCCCCAGGGCCCTATCATGTGGAGAAGATCCCTGCGCTCACCCACACCTTGAGTTTGTTTAGCTTGGAGGAGAAACTGAGCCACAGGCACTGGGGACGGAGGGGCAGACACATGCCTCCTGGGAATAGGAGGGGTTGGGACTGCCTGAGCCTGCCTGGGAAGTTATTTGTCTTTGCACAGAAGGGCAAGTTCTAAGACGCGGGCTTGGGTGGGAATCTGATGGGGCTGCCAGCACCTCAGATAGTCCCGGCTCTGACACCAAGAGACCAGCCGCTGTGCATGGTGGAGCCTGGGAGCGAGCAGCTTTCAAGCAGCAGGTGCTGGCGCTGCACCCTGGGCCATGCTGGGGTGGGCAGGTGCGGGCAGCGGGCAGCGGGCAGCGGGCTCCGGGCAGGCAGGCCCAGGTGAGGAGGGCCGATCAGGGCTCTGGGATGTGCTGGGTCTCAGACGGTCCCACTCCTGGGGTGGACACCAGCAGGTCCTTCTCCCCAGACCCCAGACAAGCTGCCCCTGATCTGGCCCTTCGGCTGGGCCACCAGGTCACCTGCTAGACTCTGAGGGCCACTGTCACCTGGGCCCCCATCACCTGCGGCATCGCAGATGGCTCCACAGGGTTCTGGCAGTCCCTCCGGCCTGGAGGAACCCTGTGCCTTTTGGTCACGCTGTGGGGGCTGACTAGGACCCCCGCATACCAGACCACCAGCCTGAAAGCTGAAGCCCACATTGCAGCCAGAGGGACTCAGGCCAGGCGGGCAGGGCCCCGAGAATGGGAGACGGCTCTGCAGGCCCCCGGGTTTCCCAGCAGGGCACCCGTCTCCTGGTGAATCTAATCTGGGCTGTAGCTTTGCCACGAGGGAGCTTTCAGGGAGGCAGCTGAAAGGACCCGGGGACACAGGGTCCCCTCCTCTGGCTCCTGGGGGCCTCATGGGTACCAAAACAGTGGAGCAGGCAGCGTCCCGGGGAGGCTGCACCCACAGACAGCACACTCTCTCTCTATACATCTTAGTGAGGGCTCCAGCATGCATGCTGTGTCAGTGACACCAGATTTCCTAATGATGCGGGTCATCAAGACCAAATCGAGGGGAAGCAGGCAGCCGGGTCTTCCTGGTTCCCTCCTGGAAGCCTCCTGAGTGTTTGGGATCGTCCTTTGAGGTTAAAAACCATTTATGCGTGCCTCCGAGTCTCCTGTGTCTTAACACATTTTTCCCTCCTTGGAGAGCCTGTGCCAGGTGGGCAGGCTCAAGGGACCCTTTCCTGAGGAAGAGCATTTCCAAACTCAGCCGCCCCACTCACCTGAGCCACCTCAAGGGCGTGCTGCGCCTGGGCGTTCTCACCTGGGAAATGTGTGATGGCAGAGCCCCCCCAAGGGTGGTGTTAGGGGCAGGCGGCAGGTGTGCAGGAACAGCAACCGAAAGCCGTGAGGCGTGGTCAGCCAGGGCTCACCCCACTCACCCCCACCTGGGAGCACCACATCCTCACAGCGGGGCCCCACAGTGCCAGTGGCGCAGGCGGAGATGCATTCATGCCCACCTGTGTCTGTCCAGACACCTCGGTTGCCCCGTGTGTCCCCATCAGTGGCTGCTGACAGAGCCCACCCCACAGCTGGCCCCTCAGGGGCTGCCCCCCAGCTCCTCCGCATATGTCAGTGACGTGCACGTGAGCGAGGCGGTGTGCGGGAGCCTGAGGAGCCTCCCCTTCAAAGACCATGTGGCCCCAGCACAGCTGTTTCCAGCTGTTTCTTCTTTGCTGCTCAGTGCCTGGCCCTGGGGTCAGCTTTCCCCTTAGTCCATCTACAGCTAATTCTTAGCAAAAATCCATGCAACATTTACTTGGTGCCACAAACACCACCTGCCGGAGAGAGAAAAAAGGGGAAGCTTAGTCCCTGCGTGAGAACTGCAGCTCCCTCCTCCCACTCCTCCCTCTCCTGGTTTCCCACTTTTTCAAGGACAGACAGGAGGAACTGTTTCTGTGCCCAGTGTCTCTTTCCCTCTGGGTGCTTTCCATTTGGCCACGTCACCACTCCATTCTCTCGGTTACCTGCTTCCACCTGAGAGAGCCAACGTCTGCAGCGCCGCAGAGGGGCCTGGTTTCCAGGGACCTTCGCAACCATGTCCAGGCGCCCTGCACGGCCCCACCAAGCAGAACCACGCAGTGTCCCCTGGGCGCTGGCCGCCCCTTTCCTTCTCTCCTTCCTCTGCACCTCACCCCACACTAGGAAGAAGTCGCTGGGTTTAAAAGACAAATATTCATATTCTGGTGGCTTTAATTGTCAAGAATGCTTGGCTTTCCTTGAGTTTCTTGGGGCAGGGCAGCCTCCTTCGTTGGGAGCAAGGGAGGGCCTGGCTGCCTCCGGGCTGCGTTTGGGGTGGAGTGAGTGTGTGCCCCCCCACCCCGAATCCTCTCTGTTCACTGCTCGATGCTGAGCTTGAGCCCCAGGGATCGGGGATTTGAGGGTCTCCTGCCCTGAGGAACTTCCAGAAAGGAGAGCCACAAGGAGCAAGGGCAACAACTGAGACTCTCTGAAGAGGGGACACCCTGGTGGGGTTTTCAAGGATGAGTAGGAGTTTCTCAATGGAGATGGAGCGACAGGAAGACCCAAGAATTTAGGGTTAGGGCGTAGTGGAGGGAAGGGAGGGGTGGAGGGCACAGGGGATCATGCACTTGCTTTTTCCTGGTAGTTTTGTCTGGAAGAGTTTCAAATCAAGCTCTTGGGGAAAAAAATCGGAGGAGCAAATCTTTTCTTATTTTAACCTAATGAGCAGACCCCGCTGGGGTCTTGGGTGTCCCTGCAGGTGAGCCTGCAGCCCCCACCCCCTCCCGTGGGGACCCACTGGTGGGCGTCTCCTGCACCTGGCTACCATTCCCCTCTGCCTTTCATCTCACGATGAATCCAGCATCCCGCCAGCCCGCCCCACACACCTGGCTCTGCTTCTGCCACCTGCAGCTCCTGCTTCTGAAGGAATCTGTCCCTGGAGCCCCAGCTCAGAGAGAGGGGCCTGTGTGGGGATAGAGGCACTGGGCACCAGAGGGCCCTGTTCCACTCAACAGGCAGGCACCAAGTGGACGCAGAGGGAGGAGGAGAGAGAAGAGGCTTGGTGTTAAACTGGGAGAGGGAGGAGTGAGAAAGGCTGGCAGGGGCCAAGTGAGGAAGTCACAGCCGCCGGTACCCGGCTCCTCCCTCCCACCTCCACCTCTACCCACCCTCCCTCCTTCTCTCTCTCTTTCTCTCTCTCTCCATCACCCTGTCTCTATTTCTCTCCTTCTCTGTCCCTCTCTGTCTCTGTCTGTGTGTCTCTCTGTCTCGTTCTCTGTGTGTCCCCGTCTCCCTCTCTGTGTCATTGTCTCTGTGTGTGTCTCTGTCTCTCACACACGTGCAGTGCCATCCCCTGAGGACAGTAGTTTGGGGTCTGACATGGCCCTGCTGGCTGGGGAGACAGTGGCCGGGTCGGGGAAGGGAGGCACTGGGGATGGAATGGGGGAGCTCAGGGTTTAAGAGATTTGGTGGGAGAAGAACAAATGGAACATGTGTGTGCGGAAGGAGGGTGAGGGTGCCCGGCCTGGGGGGCGGGAGGATGATGGGGGCTTGGCTCTGCCGGTCGGGAGGGTGCAGGCGGGTGGGTCACCCATCCCTCCTGAGAGGCCCCAGGGACACGCAGCGTGAGGAGGGGCTGTCGCTGGGACCCCAGTGTCATGTGAGCATTCCCACAGCCCTCCCTCTCAGGGTCAGTCACCACGGGACAGAAAGGTGGCCCCCAGGAGACAGGACCCAGGTCGGGATCAGGCTCACAAGGGTTTGGGACCTGCACACCCCCAGGCCCTTCAGCCACAGCTGTGTTTGGAATTCTTGCGCTGTTGCAGCTGCTGACCTTGGTCCCAATGGCTGTCGGCTTCGCTGTGCTCACCCCGGCTGCAGCGTGGCCCTTCCGTCCAGCCTGGGGCAGGTGCGACGGGAGCTGCTTCCGCGTCCCCATAGCAGGGTGCTCGGGTTCAGGTAGGAGACGCACTGCGCGGTGTCAGGCCAGCCTCGGAAGCCGGGCTGAGTCGCCTGCACTCGTCTCTGCTGTTCCCTGACCCTCGTCCTTCTCCACCTTTGAGCGAAGGACCCACCGGTGTCCACGCTGCCCTGGCTGGATGGGAGCCCTGCCAAGGCTGTGTCCCTCCTCACCCTCTGCCGAGCACCTTGGGCACCATCATGATGCCCAGGAGTGGCTGCAGCTCATCCTGTGTGTAGCCTTGGGGCCTTGTGGCTGGGCTGGGAGGCCGTACGTCCACCCGCAGAAGGAGCGGTCAGGGCAGCCCGCTTGGCCGGGCGAGTAGAGTTCATGGGCACGGCCAGGCCCCTTCTCTGGGTGCTGGCTGTTGCTGAGCCCTGAGAGGAAGCTGACCTATGCTTTTCAGCTTTGGTTTTTTGAAAGAGACAGAATTTAAAGATGCGAGGAAATGTGAGTGTGAAATCCTTCTAAGCATCTGCGATTTTTCCTGAATCTCTCCTCCCGGTCCCAGGCTGACTCTGAGCCTCTGTGCCTGATGATCGCAGGAGCCACACGGCTTCCTCTCAGGATCAGCACATCCCTATCTTTTATCTATTTCAAACCAATTTTCAAACAAACAACTCTCCAGTCAGTGAAACACTAAAAGTGGCCCTCGGTTTAGACCATGAGCAAATCACCTGTCTCCTGGCTGTCAGCGCCTGGATAGTCCCACTTTGCTGCTATGGTTCTAGCCCAGACTGAATGACTACAATTTCACACAGATTAAATAGCATCATATTTCAAAGGTGATCTTACACTGTCCCACATTAGAGAATTAGCCCCAGGATGATGGCTGAAGGTGTCCTTTTAGGGCAAAGAGGTAGCAGTGCAGAGGTGGGTAGATCCTCCATAAGACAAAACCGTTGTCACAGCAGAAGCAGAAATGTCTCAACGTGGTTCTCATTTTTGCAATTTTTTATTGTTATTGAATACATATATGTAAAATTTGCCATTTTAATCATTTTTACATGTACAGTTCAGTGGTATTAAAGACCGCCATGTAACTAGCACCTGGGCTCACGTCCATCTTTAGAACTCTGTCTTAAGAACCAAAACGGTCCCCATTAAACCCTAACTCCCCACTGAGGCCACACACAATTGCCAGGAAACAGCCTCTCCCCACAGGCATGCCAAATCCACAGAACGTTCATTAAGCCAAGGAAGGACGCGGCAGGTGCAGCTGGCACAGGTGGGGCAGGGGTGGGCACGCTGCTGTTGGAAGCCCCTGGCTGGACAGGCAAAAGCAGCTCCTCCGTGGGACTCCTGGACTGCCAGGGGTGGTGGGGAGGTCGATTCCCAGGCAGCGGCTGTGGTTGCATGTTGGTCAGTGCTCGAGGGGCATGGACCACACCTCCCTTAACGACCGCAATGTCCCGAGGTCCCATAGGCGACTTCGGCCTGTGTGATGGTCAGGAACGTCCAGCTGCCCAGCAGTGCTTCTAGAACGTGGAGTCAGCTCTGGCCCTGATCCCATGGACTGGCTGCTCCATCTCAGCTCTGTTCCTACGTGGTGGGCCGGCCATATGGGGCTGCAAGGCTTGCTGTGAATGCCTGCTCCCGAGGGAGGCCTTCCTGCTCCCCCTGGAGCCGGCTGTCAGGCATGGCGGACTCCTCCCATTGCAGGAGCCTTCATGATCCCGTTCCTCATCCTGCTGGTCCTGGAGGGCATCCCCCTGCTGTACCTGGAGTTCGCCATCGGGCAGAGGCTGCGGCGGGGCAGCCTGGGCGTGTGGAGCTCCATCCACCCGGCCCTGAAGGGCATAGGTGAGTTCCTCGGAGCCACTCCACCCAGGCCCAGCGGTCACCTCTGCCGCGGAGCTGTTCCACCCGGGCCCAGGGTTCACCTTGCCGGCCTCAGTGCCCCTGCTCCTTCTTCCCTGTCTGTTTCTGGCGCAACAAAGGTCCCAGCTTCATCTCCTCCTGGAGGCCTTTGGAAACTCCCGGCCGCTCCTGGTCACCAGGAACCAGACAGGCCAGCAGAGGCCGCCGGAGTCCCTGGCAGCCCAGGGCCCAGGAGGGTCCAGACGCTGGACAGCAGAGTGACCACTCAAGCCCTGCCCACAGTGGCGCTCAGCGAGAGCCCAGGGCCCAGGAGGGGGCACCAGCCTCCTGTGTCCACTCCCCCACACCTAGTGAGGAGGTACCCCAGCACTGACATCCTGAGACATAGTCACTCATTTATAAGCTCTGGGGCCGAGGAGCAGACCCAGTGCAGCCTCACCAAGAGGACACGGCTCATTAAGGCCTCAGAATATGGGCAGACAGTGAAAGACGGAGGAGGAAAGGGCAGGGTCCACTCCAGAGAGGGGTCTGAGTCCAGGAGGCACCTGCCCTTCGGAAGCCTGCAGGCCTGGAGCAGAGCCCACACCCTCACCCCGGCCTCTCCCTGAGTCTCCAAGGCCTCCCTCCAGGCTCAGGGCAGTGCCCACGCCCTCTCGCTGAGTCTCCAAGGCCTCCCTCCTCCCTCTCTCTTCCTCTCTCTGTCTCTCCCTCTCTCTTCCTCTCTCTCTCTGTCTCTGTCACTCTCTCTTTCCCCTCCTATTCTCTCCCTTCCCCACTCTCTCTTCCTCCCCCCCCAGTCTCTGTCTTTTTTCTTTCCCCCTCCTATTCTCTCTGTCTCTTCCCCCTTCTCTCTCTTCCCCTATCTCCGTCTCTCCCTCTGTCTCTCTTCCCCATCTCACACTCACATATTCACAACACACATTTGGTTTTGAGTTTGAAACTTCAATAAAGCATGTACTACACAGCACACTTTCCATCCTGCCTAGCTGTCCCCAAATAATTGAGAACATTCCCCTCTGCAGTTTCTGTTGTCTCCCCTCTCATGAGTCCTCCACAGGGAAGGCTTTCCTGAAGCCCCCCCACCTGTCCTGGGCCATGGGGGCTTCCCGCTTTGGGGCAGGGCCAAGTGGGCAGTCCCCCCAGCCTGCAGGCAGCAACCAGGCTATTGGTACTTCAAAAGTTCTCTGCCAAGGCTGTGGCCTGGATGCACTTGCTGGAGGCTGCACTGGGCAGATGAGACCCATGCCTGGGGTGAGCCAGGCAGGCGTGTGCCAGGAAGGTGTGAGCCGGGAAGGCGTGTGCAGGGCAGGCGTGTGCAGGGCAGGCGTGAGCCAGGCAGGCGTGTGCCGGGAAGGCGTGTGCCGGGAAGGCGTGAGCTGGGAAGGCGTGTGCAAGGCAGGCGTGTGCCAGGCAGGCGTGTGCCAGGAAGGCGTGTGCCGGGAAGGTGTGAGCCGGGAAGGCGTGTGGAGGGCAGGCGTGTACAGGCTGCACCACGGCATCAGCTGCACGATCCCGGCCTGCACTGGGTCTGCCCCTCAGATTCTGGAGTAGCCCGTCCCGGCCATACCCTGTGCCAGCCCTGGGACCTCCTGCTCAGAGTGGGGACGGGCGGCCAGTGGAGGGCGTGCCTCGGCCCCAAGCCTCAGCAGCAGCCTCCCTACAGGCCTGGCCGCCATGCTCGTGTCCTTCGTGGTGGGACTGTATTACAACACCATCATCGCCTGGATCATGTGGTACTTCTTCAACTCCTTCCAGGAGCCTCTGCCCTGGAGCGAGTGCCCGCTCAACGAGAACCAGACAGGTGAGTCCTTGCAAGCAGTCCCGTCCGTCTCAGCTGTGGGGCTGCCGCGCCTCTCACAGCAGGCACGTGGCTTCACGAAACTCAGGTCAGGCGTGGCAGAAACCAGAGCCCCAAGGCAACAGTGTGTCAAAAAATGACAGCACGAGAGAAAAGGCCTTAGAAGTGGTGGCTCTCGTGTCGGGGGTGTGGTGGAGGATGAGGCCCTTGGGAGGAAAGTGTGGGAGCCCGGGGGGGCTGTGCCTGCTCTGAGGGCCCCCAGTCACCAGCCTGGAGCCTGGGGCTGCTGGGAGGCTGCTCCCTATTCTCCAGGAAGGGACGTGGTGTCAGGACTGCCGCCTCCCGCCCCATGCATCCCTGCGTTGCTCCACACAGGTGGGTCTGTCCTGCCCATGTGGGCCCTGCGCGCATTGCCCTCCCACCCCGGCCCTTCCAGAACCCTCTTGCCCAGGGAGGGAGCATAGGGGGCAGACCCTCTACGTGTGACATGCAGTCAGCTCACTGCGATTCACACGTGGCCCTGGGGCCTGAACGGCTTGGTCATCACTGGCTTCTGGTCCGACTAGCACAGCAGGGCCAGCGGGGCTTCCCTGCAAGCTACTGCTCTGTCAAGGCCGGCAAGATGGCCCCCGGGGTCATGTGTGCCTGTGTTCACATGCACGTGTGGGTATGTCACTGGTGTCAAGGCCTCTGGAGTGTGGCTGGCATTTCTTCCAGCTCAGGGCCTTCCATTCTCCTCCCTTGGGGGACCCGTACCGTGAGGTGTGTGAATGGCCCTCTCCCCAGGGTATGTGGACGAGTGTGCCAGGAGCTCCCCTGTGGACTACTTCTGGTACCGAGAGACGCTCAACACCTCCACGTCCATCAGCGACTCGGGCTCCATCCAGTGGTGGATGCTGCTGTGCCTGGCCTGCGCGTGGAGCGTCCTGTACATGTGCACCATCCGCGGCATTGAGACCACCGGGAAGGTACTGCCTGGGCCCGGCCAGGCTGCAGAGGGCGGGTGCGGGCAGCCCTGCCTCCGGCCGGCTGCACTCTAAAACCCAGCTCTGGGGGTCCCGGGCTCCGCCTTTCCTCAGACCCCACCAAGAGAGCTGCCTTTGCCCTTAGGCCCACTGGCCTGGGCGGGAGGGGCCCTGCCTGCCCCAGGTTTCCTGAAATGACCAGACTTGGGGCCCCAGGAACTTGGCGTTGGCCCACACGACACTTAGCGTTCTGTAGGAGTAATACAAACTGCCAGAAAGAGTTAGACGATGATGATGATAATGATGACAAAACAGGAAGGTGGAAATGGAAGAGTGAGGCTTGATCTTCCCCTACGTGGGAATCTTTGGTACGAGGTCCAGAGCGGCCAGCCCTTTCTCCTGGTGGGCCGGCAGCCTGGGAGGCCCTGCCCCGCTCCCCACTCGTCCCACATGCCCCACCCCCCGCAAGCCTGGCCCCCCTCCGCACCATCCCACATACCCGGCCGCCCACAGGCCCTGCCTCCCATCCCCACTGGTCCCACATGCCCGGCCCCCCGTCGTCCTGGGCCCTCTTCCCCAGATGCCCCAACCCCCGTAGGCCAGGCCCCCCTCCGCACCGTCCCACATACCCGGACTTTGCAGGCCTGGCCCCCCATCCCCATCCATTCCACATGCTCCGCCCCCCGCAGGCCCCGCCCCCCACGGCCCCTGCCCCCATCCCCACCCCTCCCACATGCCCTGTCCCCTCAACAGGCCTGGCCCCCTCCCCACCCTTCTGGCGGCCCCGCTTCCCCCATGCCCCGCCCCCACGTGCCCCGCCCCCCTGCCCGCCCGGCCCCCCCCATCCACGTGTCCCGCACCCCGCAGGCCGTGTACATCACCTCCACGCTGCCCTATGTCGTCCTGACCATCTTCCTCATCCGAGGCCTGACACTGAAGGGCGCCACCAAAGGCATCGTCTTCCTCTTCACGCCCAACGTGAGTCCCCGAGGCTGCCCTGGGCCCAGACCCCGGGAGAGGCCTGGCTGCCCTGTGCCCCCGCCAGCTTCAATACCAGCTCTCACCCACGGGGACAGGCAGCCTGCTGCTCGACCAGTCCCAGGCCTGAGGAGGTCAACGGGGCCAGCGAGGGCAAGGCCTGTCCCTGGGGCCTGGGACAGCTTCTGGGAGGGTGGCTTTGCCCTGTGAGCCAACGGAGCCCCCACAGGGAAGGCATAGCTGCCACCCCAGGGGGCCCTGGCTTGTCCTGACCACCCCGATAGCCTCAACCCTCCCCAGCCTCCCTGGGAGCACACCCCCCCAGGTCCCCATGGCCCCATCTGCACCGCGAGTGGCTGAGGGTCTCCATATGGCACAGGTCACGGAGCTGGCCAACCCGGTCACCTGGCTGGACGCGGGCGCACAGGTCTTCTTCTCCTTCTCCCTGGCCTTCGGGGGCCTCATCTCCTTCTCCAGCTACAATTCTGTGCAGTGAGTGCGGGCGTGGAGGGCCTCAGTTTCCCTCTCAGTCCTGGGGGGGATCTTGCTGGGAGGATAAAAGACAAGGTGGAAAGCGCTCTGTGGCTGTGTGGCCGGGGCCTTGCTGCCCCGATGGGCCCGTTCCCTCCTGCTATGGGTCCATGCGAGCTGAGTCTAGAGTGCAGCGTGTGGAGGAGGGGCAAGTCTCCCTGCGAGGAGGGCCAGGAGCCGGGCGCCTGCAGCTTTCCCCACACCAGTCCCTCCACGAGTCTGGTGCAGACCCCTCCTGTGCTCTCCCCAGTTCCCTGCTCCACACCCACATCACTCCCAGCCCACCCCTGGGCATCCCAGGCCCCCAGACATGTGGCGCCCCCGACGCCCTCCACGTCCCCTACCAAGGTCTGATCCTTCCACTGCCCCTTCCCCGCATACCCACTGTGCTTCTCAATGCCCGGGGAAGGGTGCATACCTTGGAGTCCCCAGCAGCGTCTGGGAGGAGCACAGCTGGTGTCAGTTAATTTCCACTCGCATTTATGAAGCACCTACTGTGTGCCCGACCTGGTGCATCAGGACCTGCCCTCAGTGACCTGTGGCTCTGCAGATTGACAAGAAAGTGCAGAAATTGTCCTCTGTGTGGTGACCAGAATTTCAGAGCAGAAGGGGCTGGGGGTGAGGGAGGACTCCTAGGGGTCAGGGTGGCCCTCCAGGCTGGGAAGGTGCGATTGGAGTCAGACACAGGGGACCCTCAGTGCAAGGGGGCAGGGCCTGGGTAGGGAGGGCGGGCCCTGGGTGTGAGGGGCGGGGCTGGGCAGGGAGGGCATAGCTGGGGCGTGGCTGGGGCTTGGCAGGTGTAGAGTCTCCAGGCAAGGAGGGCTGGGGTGCAGAGGGAGATGCACTTGGAGGCACCTGCAGGATGGGGTTGGGGGCAGAGAGGGGGTTGGAGGGACAGAAAGGACCCTGGAGTCATTGTGCGAGCACTGGGTGGAGCAGTGAAGCCCCACGAAGGCCTCAGAAGCTCCCCTGGGTGCTGAAGGCAGGTGCTAGGAGGACCTCTGGGCACTGCAGGCAGCTGGGGCAGGGCCGAAGCAGGATTGAGGACTCTGACTTTTTTGTGGAGTGGCTGAGGTGGAACTGAGGGTGAATTATTTTTATAAAGCTTTATTCAGATAACTTGAATACCACACAACTCCCCCATTTGGAGTGCCCAGTTCAATGGTCTTAAGTACATTCACAGAGTTGTGAAGCCAGCCATCAGCACTGTCCAGTTCTAGAAGGTTCCAATCAGCAAAAGCTCCAAGTATGTTAGCAGCCGCTCCCCAGTGCCCTGTCCTCCTGCCCCAGGCGAGCACTGATGCGCTCTCTGCCTCTGTGGCTGTGCCTGGTCCGGACATTTCCCGTGAATGGGGTGGCCACATTGCTACAGCCCTATGTCTGATCCTTGCATGGGGACACAACATCCTCAAGGCTCATCCCATCACAGCCAGCATCAGAGTGCCATTCCTGTTTAGGGCTGAGCAATATTTCATGGTGTGCGTGGGCTATGGTTTGTGCATCATCCATCTATGGCCACGTTTTGGCTATTGTGAGTCATGCTGACATGAGCCTGCGTGTACGCGTTTTTGTGAACGCATGCTTTCGTTCTTCTGGGTGTGCACCTAGGAGTGGAGTTGCCACGTCATGCGGGCCTCTGTGTGCAGTCCTTTGAAGAGCTGTCAGGCTGTTTTCCACAGTGGCTGCACCACTCATGTTCCCACCAGCGTGTAGGAAGCTCCAGTTTCCCCATGTCCTCACCAACACTTGTTATTGTCTGACTTTTGTTTCTGGCCATCCCAGCAGGGGTGTGGTGAGGTCTCACTGCAGTTTAACTGGCATTTCCCTGAGACTAACAGATTTGGCTTTTGATGGAAGCATCTGGAAGGATGGTGTCAGCATCAACCGAAATGGGAAGGGTGGAGTGAGCTGGCTGGGTTGGGTCAGGGAGGTCAGGGCTTGAGTTCAAGACACGCTGAACACAGGGTACCTGTAGGAGATGATGAGGTCTCAGCTGCCGAGCAGCTGGACAGGACGCCTAGGGTGGGGACTGGGGGAGAATGGATGTGATGTCTTTGGCCTGGAGCTGTCCCTAGAGGCTTGATGGAAGTTACTGCAGGCACAAGATGGGGAGGGAAGAGACCTGAGCTCTATAAACAGAGTGGTCTGGGGAGTCAGGAGCAGTCATAGCCCTGGGCAGCCCCTAAGCTGAGGCCAGGTCAGCAGGGGACCAGGCACTGCCCTGGGGGCACCTCTGCATCCCCTGAGCCTGCTCGGAGTGGGGCAGGGGCTCCGACTGCCTCCCTATGTCACTCAGTGGCTCAGCCTCTTACTCCTGGGGCTGGCGCTCTGGGCAGGACGCAGATGCTGCCCTGTGCTGTGTCCTGACCAGGACCTCATCGCCAGCCACCATGACACTGGTCTCGTCTGCAGCAACAACTGCGAGATGGACGCGGTGATCGTATCCATCATCAACGGCTTCACGTCGGTGTACGTGGCCATTGTGATCTACTCCATCATTGGGTTCCGCGCCACGCAGCGCTACGACGACTGCTTCAGCACGTGAGTGGCCGTCCCGCAATCCTGGTGCCTTGGGCTGCGCCTCCAGGAAGCCTCCCAGCCTCCCTGGACGGTCTCGATCTGACCTGCAGGAACATCCTGACCCTCATCAACGGGTTCGACCTGCCTGAAGGCAACGTGACCCAGGAGAACTTTGTGGAGATGCAGCGGCAGTGCAACGCCTCCAACCCTGCGGCCTACGCGCAGCTGGTGTTCCAGACCTGCGACATCAACTCCTTCCTCTCAGAGGTAGGTCTGTTCTGGAGCTCGAGGCAGGGAGAGGACACCCCTTGCTGGCACCTCAGAGTCCGGCCTCCCCTGGGCCCCTGGCCTGTGGAGGACGCAGATGCTGAGCTTCAGCCGGGAGGCCCAGCTCCCACTGTCTGCTCTGCCTGGTGTCCAGGGCTCTTCGGTCTGGGGCGCTGGTGTCTGCCAGTCCACGAGATTTCACTTCCGAGGTTCCTGTTACACTCAGAGGCATAGGCTCAGAGGCAGGAGCCGGGGAACACCATGGGCTGCCCCTCCATTCTCTCCCATCAGACACACAGAACACCCCCTGGGGCCATCTGTAATATGATGACTTCTATCAACATTGAAAGAGTTTTTGTAGCTGTTTTTGAACTTGTGAGGCCACCAGGACAGGTTTTATTTTGGACCGGTCGGCGAGGCTCAGCCACGCTGATACTGAGGATACTCCATGTAACAAGTGTTTTTGAATACTATTTCTATAGTTAACGAAGTTTAGATGCTGTTATAATTAAAGGTCAACATTTGCCGATTTTAATTATGCAGTGTTCTTTTGGGGAGCCACCCCATATTTTGTGGGCATGAGGCACTTCAGGGCCCAGTGCTGCTTCTCCAGTGGCCGCTGAGAGAAGAGCTGGGCAGAGCGAGTCATTTCCGCACCAGCTGGAGCCAGGCAGAGGGCTCCGCGGCCTCTCCCGACCCTGTTCCACCAACTGCAGGAGGCCTCCAAGTGCAGGATGTGCAGGCAGGAAGGACCCAACGGGGCCGTCTGGTTTCAATGTCTTTTTTATTTTATTATTTAATTAAAAAAAAATTTTTTTTTTGAGACAGAGTCTTGCTCTGTCGCCCAGGCTGGAGTGCAGTGGCACGATCTCAGCTCACTGCAAGCTCCGCCTCCTGGGTGCACGCCATTCTCCTGCCTCAGCCTCTCTACTAGCTGGGACTACAGGCGACCACCACCACGCCCGGATAATTTTTGTACTTTTAGTAGAGACAGGGTTTCACCATGCTGGCCAGGATGGTCTCGGTCTCCTGACGTCGTGATCCGCCCGCCTCGGCCTCCCAAAGTGCTGTGATTACAGGTGTGAGCCACTGCGCCCGGCCTAAATGTCTTTTTTAAAAGCAACTTTAGTGATGTATAATTATGCACCGTGAAATTCACCCATTTTCAGTGCCTTGCACAGCCACGTGCAGCACCCCCGTCCGTGCCCACAAGGTTTCCGTTTGCTGTTGCTCCCCACCCCTGGCATCCCCAGGCACCCCCTCTGCTGCTCTGCCCACCTGCCTTTTCTAGAAACGCCACAGAAAGAAATCCCATGTGCGTGATCTCATGGCAGGGCTGCCCTCGGCAGTGCCATTCCGAGAAGCACCAGAGTTGCTTCAGGTTGGCGCCTCCATCCTGGCGCCTCCTCCTGCCTCCTCCCACTTCCCACTCTGCACTAAAGAGCAGCATGCCTTGTATGCATGTGCTGCCACCTCCTTCTGACAATTTCCTTTTAAACTCTTCAGAGCCCTCCACAAGCCATGTCCTGCTGTGTAAGGGGTTCCACTCTTGCCTCTGGAACTCACATAGATGTGTTAAGCGGCCGTGGAGGACCCTGTCTTCGGATGGGTCCTTGAGTCCTGCCGTATCCAATCCCTGAGCCAGTTCCCTGCAGGGAGCCCCAGGGAGCTGGGCAGGTCCCTCGGCCTCATGGGTGGAGGTTTTTCTCCAGAGATTTCGCAGCTAGGACCGCTGATCACCAGGACCGTGATGGGCCAAGTCCTGGTTCTCGGTGATGGTCTGGGACCAGACACAGGAGCACGAGGTCAGCCCTGGGGCCTCCGGGTGGCGGCGCCTTGGTGGTTCTTACCCAAGAGGCTGTCTGTGGGCACAGCCTGCTCTAACCCGGCCATCGGCCACCTGACTTCCCAGAACGTCCAGGGCATGCGTTTATTAACAGGCGACTCGCGTAACACCTCGGGTACGTGGCTCAGCGCACCGGATCAGGGCTGTGCAGGCTGTGAGATCTCAGAAGCTCCCTGTGTTGGGAGAGCCCGTCTGTGGGCAGAATGGGGCTCTGAGTGCCGCTTGGTGATGGGATCCACGTGCTGGTCCTGATGCATAGTTCAGCTTTTGAAAATACACTTTGGGCCTAAAACACAAGATCTAGCTATTTCATGACAGCTCAGACCTGCCCGCCCCATGCTGCGTGGCTTGGTGATGCACGAGACCTCGGGCGGGGAGGAGAGGGAGCCCATGGAGGGCAGAGGCCCTGGTGACTGTGTGTCATCCGTGCAGGGCGTGGAGGGCACAGGCCTGGCCTTCATCATGTTCACCGAGGCCATCACCAAGATGCCGGTGTCCCCACTGTGGTCCGTGCTCTTCTTCATTATGCTCTTCTGCCTGGGGCTGTCATCTATGTTTGGGAACATGGAGGGCGTCGTTGTACCCCTGCAGGAACTCAAAATCATCCCCCCGAAGTGGCCCAAGGAGCTGCTCACAGGTACATGTGCAGTCGGGTGCAGTCCCCATGGCAATGGTGCCACCTGTGGAATGGCAGCCCCCAGGTGTGTGAGCAGCTCTCTCCCCGGCCGTGTGTGCAGCCCCCGGGTATGTGGGCAGCTCTGTCCCTGGCCGTGTGTGCAGCCCCCGGGTGTGTGAGCAGCTCTGTCCCCAGCCGTGTGTGCAGCCCCCGGGTGTGTGAGCAGCTCTGTCCCCAGCCGTGTGTGCAGCCCCCGGGTGTGTGAGCAGCTCTGTCCCCAGCCGTGTGTGCAGCCCCAGGGCGTGTGGGCAGCTCTGTCCCCTGGCCGTGTGTGTAGCTCCTGGATGTGTGAACAGCTCTGTCTCCCAGCTGTGCGTGCAGCCCCCAGGTATGTGGGCAGCTCTGTCCCCAGCCGTGTGTGCAACCCCCGGGTGTGTGAACAGCTCTGTCCCCCAGCCGTTCATGCAGCCCCCGGGTGTGTGGGTGTGTGAGCAGCTCTGTCCACCCGGCCTGCAGGCCTCATCTGCCTGGGGACATTCCTCATTGGCTTCATCTTCACACTGAACTCCGGCCAGTACTGGCTCTCCCTGCTGGACAGCTATGCCGGCTCCATTCCCCTGCTCATCATCGCCTTCTGCGAGATGTTCTCTGTGGTCTACGTGTACGGTGTGGACAGGTAGGGGCCACGGTGGGGACAGACGCCTCTAATGCAGAAAAGCCAGGTCACAGGGCATTCCTGTGAGTGAGGACCCGGGCCGTGTTCAGGGTACGGAGGGAGAGTCTATGACGCGGGGCCTCGGCCGGCCACAGAGGCTGGTGTAGGCCTGTCCTGGCAGGAGCGGAGGGCATCAGCAGGGCCCTGGCATGCCGCTAATGGGAGCTTTGTGTTGCTGAAAGCCGGGAAGCCTGGTGGAGCCCAGACCTTGGCAATGCCCACCCAGAGAGTCAGAGCTGCATGCTCGAGGCCACTGCAGGGCCCACCGCCGGGGATGCTCCTTGTGTGTGTGTGCAGGGGGAGGGGTGGAGGGTGGGGGGAGAGCTTTATTTCCCTGATGCTCCAGGCCTCTTTAGGGCAGAGAAGCTCCAGCAGTGTGGTAGAGCCTCAGACAGGGACTCTTGGTTGGAGCCACCACAACTTTAGAAATAATCAGACAAGGCCAGGCACGGTGGCTCACGCCTGTCATCCCAGCACTTTGGGAGGCCAAGGTGGGCAAATCACTTGAAGTCAGCAGTTTGAGACCAGCCTGGCCAAACGTGATGAAACCCTGTCTCTACTAATAATACAAAAATTAGCCAGGCATGGTGGTCCATGCCTGTAATCCCAGCTACTCGGGAGGCTGAGGCAGGAGAATCACTTGAACCTGGGAGGTGTAGGTTGCAGTGAGGGGAGATCGCACCACTGCACTCCAGCCTGGGTGACAAAGCGAGGCTCCATCTCAAAAAAGAAAAAAAAAAGAAGAGGAAGAAAAGAAATAATTGGACAGACTCAGTTAACATCGAGCAGGCACAGCCCTGCAGGCTCCTGGCTTGGGAAAACCCCAGCAGTGGGGTTTGCAGGACGCAAGGGCGGTAAGCCCTTGCCGGGTGTGAGGTGCATGCCTAACCATCTAAACGTGGAGCACGTGGGACCAGCTCCTCCTCACACGCTTCTGCGGGGACCACGGGTCCCCACCTGGACACTGCAGGCCTGGGACCGGCTTGGGTGTAACCCTCTCCCTGCCCCATCCTGATTTCTGCAGACGATAAACTCCTTTGTGCAGAAGAGGGATCAGCAGAGGATGGGAATTGAGCCATAGGGTGGGGAAGGTGTGGGGTTTTCCAACTTCAGGGTGCTGCTAAGGAAGGAGAGGCTGGGGGTGTCTGGTGGCGTTCCCTCCTCCAACACCGCATTCTGCACCGGTGACCACCTCAGATGTGGTGAGAGCGAGGCACCTCTGACCATGGGCAAGCTGTCAAGCACCGGCTGGTGGCATCATAGGGCAGAGACAGCTGCTGGCCGTGCCCACAGAGGGGTCTGCTTGAGGAGGCACCCATGGCCAGGAGGGAGGGATCAGGCCCTGGCGAGGGGAGGCCGGACACCTCGCAGCACGCCATCTGTTCGGGTAGCAGAACGCACAGAAAGCTTGGCGAGTTGAAGCCCAGCTGGTGGCAGCAGTGACAGCTGTCTCTGGCCTTGGCAGGTTCAATAAGGACATCGAGTTCATGATCGGCCACAAGCCCAACATCTTCTGGCAAGTCACGTGGCGCGTGGTCAGCCCCCTGCTCATGCTGTTCATCTTCGTCTTCTTCTTTGTGGTCCAGGTCAGCAAGGAGCTGACCTACAGCATCTGGGACCCTGGCTACGTAAGTGCCCCGGCAGTCGCCTGGGGTGGGGAGAGGAAGGGGGAAGGGGAAAGGGGGACACTCATCCACACACATGGCGCATGCACACACAATACACACACCCACATACGTGGGCACACACACTCACACTCAGGTGCAGTCCAGCCACCACCCCACGCATCGTGCTGGTTCCCCCCTCCCTGACACCAATGTGTCACGCCATCCCAGGAGGGGGGTGGGTGGGCTGGGAGTTGGGAGGTAGGGGAAAGGGAAAGCTGGAGGAGCCCCAGGCCACCCTGTCCGCCCCACAGGACGGGAGGTGAGAGTCATGGGGTGAGGGGCCTTTGCCCCAAAGTGAACCCCGCTGGCTCCCGAGATGCCTACTCACCCATGGGGCTCTCTCCCCAGGAGGAATTTCCCAAATCCCAGAAGATCTCCTACCCGAACTGGGTGTATGCGGTGGTGGTGATTGTGGCCGGAGTGCCCTGCCTCACCATCCCCGGTTATGCCATCTACAAGCTCATCAGGAACTGCTGCCAGAAGCCAGGGGACCGTCAGGGGCTGGTGAGCACACTGTCCACAGCCTCCATGAACGGGGACCTGAACTACTGAGAAGGCCCATCCCACGGCGTGCCACGCACTGGTGTCAGGGAAGGAGGAACCGGCAAGACCTGTGGGGTGGGGGCCGGGCTGCACCTGCATGTGTGTGAGCGTGAGTGTATGCTCATGTGTGTGAGTGTGTTTATTGTACACGCATGTGCCATGTATGCAGATATGTATTGTGTGTGCATGTACATGCATGGGCACTGTGTGAATGTGCACGTGTGCGCACACATATACGTGTGTGGGTGTGTGTATTGTATATGCATGTGCCATGTGTGCAGATGTGTGTCATGTTGTGCGTGTGCATGTACATGTATGGACATTGAGTGTGCAAGTGTGCATGCATATACATGTGTGTGCAATACTTGCTGCCCATGTGTGCATGCATGTATATATGGACATACATGCCTGTGTTGTGTGTGGTGTGCATATGTGTGAACACACATGTGTATACGTGCACATGTGCTCGTACAATGGTGTCCACATGCATGCATGCATGTATACCTGTGAGTGTATCTACATGCATGCAATTGCGTGTATGTGTGTTCTGTGTGTGTGTGCTTGCATGTATATATGCACATGTGTATATGTGCATGTATGCCTATGTGAGTGTGTATATGTGAGCATGTGTACATGTGTGTATACATGTGTGTTGTGTATATGTGTGTGTCTATACCTGTTTGTGTATATGTGTGTGGCGTGTGCTCGTGTATGTGCATATTCAGGCAGGTGTGCATTTGTGCATGCCTGTGTGTGTGTATGTGCGCATATGGACACGTGTGGATATGCGTGCGTACACATCAATGGGATGCATGCCTGCCACTCAGGGCCCAGCTACCCTCTGTGTTTGTTCTTGCCACAGTCACGGGGTGCATGTGCAGAGGGGAGCAGACCACTGGGGACGTGCTGCGCCCTGCACATGCCCAGGGGAAGCAGAAGCTGCAGCTGGGGTGGGGGGCAGCACCTCTATGCTTCATCTCTGTGGATGGCAGGAGACAAAAACACAGGTTACTATCTTGGCTCCTGGGAACGACACATGCTGCCCACCTCCACCCATCCCCTTCCCTTTGGTGTTGACCTTTGACCTGGGGGTTCCCAGGGCCCTGTAGCCCTCGACCGGGAGCAGCCTCTTGGAAGCCGGAGTGGGCAGTTGCTGGTGATTCTGAGAAAACTTGGCCACGTCTTCCGGGGCCCTGCCTCCAGTCGGCCCCTGCGGAGTCTCTGCGTTCTGGCCATCTCCCGGCTTAATGAATGCCAGCCATTTAATCATTGCCTCTGCCGCCACAAATAGATGAGCAGTTAAATAAAACTCAACTTGGCATAATTCAAGGCAAATACCACTCTGTGCATTTTCTTAAGAGGACATGAGCTGTGTGAATTTTTAGCCAGCCTTTGGAAAAGATGGGTTACAGGGTAACTCAACCCTGGCTGCCATCCTTGGGCACTCTGTGTGTCCAGGGCACCTTGGAGGACCATGCAGCCCCCAGAAGCCTCCAGCCCCTGCACCACTCAGTGAAGCCCAGCCTGGCGCCTGCCCTGCCCCCATCACGGGATGGGCCCCCATTGGGATTCGATGTTCCATCTCAGCCAAAGGCAGTCGGCACTTGGGACATCTGCTTCAACGGACAGGTCACCTCTGCTTTGCACGAAGAATCTGAACGCTTACATTAAACTGATGTTCTGAGAATTCCTATGGACAGGTCACCTCTGCTTTCCATGGAAGATTCTGGATGCTTACATTAAACTGATGTTCTGAGAATTCCTATGGACAGGTCACCTCTGCTTTCCATGGAAGATTCTGGATGCTTACATTAAACTGATGTTCTGAGAATTCCTACGGACAGGTCACCTCTGCTTTCCATGGAAGAATCTGGACACTTAACATTAAACTGATGTTCTGAGAATTCCTACAGGCAGGACTGAAAGCCTGGTGTGTGCCAGTGTGATGTTCCACCCACAGAAACCTGGTCACAATCTTCCCTTCCAGCACCCCATCCAGCAGTGACTGCACACACTGAGTCCTCCTACCAGCATCTTCCACCCCTGCTGACTGTCACTGGGCCCTGGGATGTACAAGACTCCACAGCAGCAGAAGTGGGAGGAAATATCACAGCCTCTGCCCTCGGCTGTGATGCCACCGAGGGGCTCGCTTGCTGATGGCTTCAACAGGGTCTCACCTCATCTTTTCCTGCTCTTGGACCCTCAATCGAGAAAATTCCCATCAGTGCCCCATTAATATGCTGCCCTGTGGCGTCCGCCCAGGAGGCCCTGCCAGGCGTGCACAGGTGTGCATTGGTGTACCCTGGCATGCATAGGTGTGCACTGGTGTGCCCTGGCATCCATTGGTGTACCCTGGTGTGCCTGCCATAGGACCCTGTGCGGGAGCTCCCATCCCATCTACATCTCCTGATTCATGCGTTGTTTCGTAGGTTTCAATGTCTCCGTAAATGTGGTAGAAATGCAGGTTCTATGGGCATATAGTGTACGTTTCTAAATAAATCCCTTCTATTTAATATTCTCACCCTGAAAGTTACTGTTGTCCAGACGTAGAGGGATGAGTGAGCCAGTGACCTCAGAGGGGATTGTGGGGATGGCAGGTCCAGCTCCTGCCTCCTCCTGGGGGTCTGGCTTTGGGGGCTTGCTCTGAAGAGACCATGGCCCAGGCCTGTGGCCTCGTGACGGGGACCAACCAGCTCTTCTCATCTTTCCTGACACTTCCTCTCACTCAAATAAGAACCTTCCAAAAATGTGTCCACCTGGGCCCCTGCCCTGGGACTCATGGATCTGGAGTTGTGGCCACATGGTTGAGGGGTGCAGTGTCCAGTGGAATGGGGCAATTGCGGGCCTGGGGGCCCTTGGCCTGTCCCTGGCGGGAGCATCTGCAAGGAGGAGCCCCAGAGTCCAGGGAGCACTGTGGGGAGCTCCTTAGAGCTGAACTCACCCGGTGTCAGCTCATCAACTCTCCACCCACGGACAGGGGTGCCCTGAGCACAGGAGAGGACTCAGCCCTCTGCCCCCACACACGGTGGGTGCCTGTCACCCTGTCCTGCCCAGCGGCCTGAGGGCAGCAGTGGGTGTGAGGGCAGCCCCCGGCCTCCCAAGAGCAGCCGAGAGGATCCCTGCGGGCATCCGGGCTTCGGGTGCAATCTGATCTGAGTTGTGTCTGACAGTGACAGAGTGACAATCTACAATTATCTCAAGATCAAAAGGTTAAATAAAACATAAGAAATTTAAAACAATTAAAATATGCCTCAGTCTTGGGACTCCTGGTGTCCGCAACAAACAAACTTCAGGCTGTCCTTGCAAACGGTCCTCATGGTGCTGGGGGTGGTGCCAGGCCCGGCGTTTGCCCGGAACACAGAGCGTGAGAGAAGGAGCAGAGGACGTGGGTGCCAGGGAAGGACCCCGGTGTCAGAGCCAGGGCCTGGGCCTGAGTTACCCATTAACGGCACTCCACTGGTTTTCCTTTAAAGAAATGAATAAATACAACTGCAGGGGGTGCTGCTTGTGGTTTCCAAATGCTGGCAGAGGCTGGAGACGGCTCTCTAGTGCTGGGTGTGGAGTGAGGCACCACCCTCGCCCTGAAGCCTGGGGCACTCAGTCACCATGGCTCATGCCCCAGAACCAGACCTGGCCGCCAGTGACCTCGGGGATGAGAGGCCCAAGTGGGACAACAAGGCCCAGTACCTCCTGAGCTGCATCGGGTTTGCCGTGGGGCTGGGGAACATTTGGCGGTTCCCGTACCTGTGCCAGACCTATGGAGGAGGTAAGCACCCGCCTGCGTCCCGGGGCAGACTCCTAAGCAGCGGAGGCCATCTGCACCCTGACCCACCAGGCGCCTGCCACGCATCCCCAGTGCTTGGGCAGAGTCACTCCTTCTGGAAACCAGGGTGCACCATTGCCCACGGCAGAGCCAGTCCCCTCAGGGCCCACCTGCGGTCTTCCGGGACCTCAGGGCAGCTTCACCACTGCCCACAGCAGGGAGGGTCCAGTCCCCTCGGGGTCCGCTGTGGTCTTCCAGGACCTCAGGGCAGCTTCCTGCCAGGCGTCAGGTTGAATGGGCCACCCTGCCTGACCCACACACTACAAGCAGTGAGCGCTCTTCCATTTGAATGTTGTCTGTTCTTTGAAGAACACGCAATCCGCTCTGGGTTTCCTCGCCACAGCCTTGGTGTGTCCAGACATGTGCTCAGGTGCCCTTCCCCGAGGTTCTTTGAAGGAATTTGGGGGCCCACCCCTCGCCTCCCTGGCTTTGGTTGTCTGGGAGAGCCCTGTAGGGGGTGCCGGGATGCTCAGAACTGTCTGGGTGACTTTACTGACCCTTGGACTCGCCACCCCCAGAAGTGCATTGGTGACTGAATAGGCTCCCACGCACCCCGAGCCTCCCCTCACCCTGTGCCTGCTTCTCTTCATGCAGGGGTCACACTCTGCTCACCATGTGGGGACATAGGAGACAGGGACAGGCATGAACCACCGCTCTCAGGGAGCCAACGTACAACATCACCCATCACCCAAGGACACCCAGGTCTTCCCCAGGCGCCACGGGCAGGGGCTTCCCAGGCCGCAGAGTCCTCCTCAGGCCAGGCCGGGCTGCTTGGTCAGCCTGTTCCCCGGGCCCTCAGCTCCTTCTCTGAGACCCCCGCACAACTATCCCTTGTTATAAGGTTACTCCTTTAAAGGGTTTTTCCTCCTGCTTAAGAAAAGATTCTCAACATGCAGAAAATGCTGGCAATGTGCACGAACGGAAAAAACAAAAAGAAACACCCATCACCGCCACTCTCACGGCACTGGGGTCTGTTTGAGGGTTTGGGGCTGGAGAGGGCGCGTTGGGCCTTGGATCTTCTCCTCATGAAAGAGTCCCCTTGAAGGCATTTCTGAAAGCACCAAAGCCCTAAAGCAGAGGGCAGAGGCGTCCCTAGCTCCCAGGGCCCTGGCTGTCCGCGCTGCGGCGTCCCTGGCTCCCGGGGCCCTCACTGCCTGTGCTGTGGCTCGGTCTGCTAAGAGTCACCAGAGCGTGCAAGGTTGTGGGGGCAGCAGGCTTCACGCAGAGCTGGAAATGCCGGCCAGTGCTTTACCCACCGACGCCTCGTTCGCCAACGCCTTGCCCACTGATGCCGTGCCCGCCGATGCCTTGCCCACCAAAACCCAGTTACCATTGCTAAGCGCCTGCAGTGTGCTGGAAGTGTCTGGCACTAGCCTCCCCTAAACTCAGCTGCTCCACGCTGGGGCAAGGCTGGGGAGGCCCCCACCTGCGGTGCTGCTGAGGAGGGAGACCAGCCCTGCCCACCAGCTGCGCGGGGACTTCAGGGCTGCTCCATTCATGAACGACTCTGCCATCAGTCTCCTGATGCAAGCCACAGGGTCGCACGTCATGAAACATCCGAGTTTATTTAACTCACGTGTTTCCTAAGGGCCCTGCCGTCAGCATTCTCACCCCACCCATGTGTGAACATGCCCTTCACTTTGTCTCACTGTGAGGATCACTCATTGATGATTTTGAAAACAAGATATAATTAAGAAGCAGGTACTGTGCAGCTTTTAAAATTTGCATATACCCATGACTACCAAAGGCGAATATTATTTGCTCTCCCATTCATAAATATTTAACTACATAAGTGTTCTCTTCAAAGCTAAGACTTGTAAAGCAACATTGTAACAGAATGTAGCAAAACGTTGCGGTAAAGATTTACAGTGATTTTATCACATCTATGACATTTCATGGCAGCTGCTTTATTACATATTCAGCGCCTTTAAATCAAAGGAACGTAGACTCGTAAATGCCAAGCGACGGGTTCAGGCCAGCTGCCCGGGACACTCTAACACTTGCTGTGGTTTAAGCTTTCATCCCAGGAAGCTTTTATGACTAAGCTGGTGGCCCTGGGCTGGCTGTGTCCACACAACTGAGGTCACTCATCAAGCACGCCCCCTCTGCACTACTTCCTGCCTCCAGTGTTCAACCGACTTCTGTATCTCGTAGGTGCTGCTGAGATCTGTGGATTCTTGCACCAAAAACCACACTGTATTAATTACTATGGCTTTTTTGTAAGTCTCGACGCCTAGTAGTAGAGCAAGGCCTTTTTTTTTTATTCTTTGAAATTTTGCCAGCTGCCACTTTTCCTCTGAGCTTTGCACCAGGTTGTCAATTTCCAGAAGAGATTCTTCGGTGCTCCCTCGGCCCTGCCCTGCTTTCTACACTGCCTGGGGGGAATTTCCACCTTGACGGCCTTCACCCCTTGGAGGCAGTGCCCAGACAGTGGGGGCCGGCACTGGAGCACCGTCTGCATCCTCCGGGCTGCCGGCTCGGTCTCCTTTCTGCCTTCCTGCAGGTCTCTCCATCATGACCCGGGGCGTGTCTCTGGTCGATTCTCAGCAATCCCTGGCTTTTGCCGCTGCTCTGAGCAGAGCCTGCTTCTCCTCTGCGTTTGCTCAGTGGCTGTACTGTGGCCTCTGCATCTCTCAGCCTCGGTGCAGTGGGGTGCAGGTTTCTCTCGATCCTGCGTGGACGATTGTAACAGCAGCCAGCCGTTCACAGCCACCTTTCCCGTCTTCAGCAGACACCACTGCGTCCTCCCTGCTCATTAATGACACTGCTAAACTTCAACTAATTGTTGAAACTAGGAGCTGCAGCCTGGGCAACATAGCGAAACCCTGTCTCCATAAAAAATATAAAAATTAGCTGGGTGTGCTGGCGACTACTTGTAGCCCTGGCTACCCAGGAGGCTGAGGTGGGAGGATGGCGTGAGCCTGGGAGGTCGAGGCTGCAGTGAGCCATGACCGTGCCACTGTACTCCAGCCTGGGTGACAGAGCAAGATGCTGTCTCAAAGTAGACACCCAAAAAGGAGTTGTGTAGACATTCTTCCCATGTGGAATCAACCTTTCTTTCTTCAAATTCGGAAAAAAATGCATGGACTGACTGTCTCTTCCCGCGCGTTCAACGTAAAGGCTGCCCAGTGAGACCCGTGCCCACGGAGGCCAGGGAAAGTGCCTTTCGTGCTGGGCTTGGGTTGGCCAACAGAGCCACCACCCCCAACCACAACACTCTGGTTGGTTTTTTATTTACATTTACGCCCACATGGCAGTCTAAATATGGCTTTAAATGCATCCGGTGTACCACAGAGTGGACGCTCCTACTTTGTGAAGGTCCTAGCTGTGGCCTCAATCTCGTATTCACAGAAAACCTTCTCATCTCCTCTCCCCTAAACACAGCAGATTCAGCTTCCCCAAATCAGTCACAGACAGAAGCTCACTTCTCCCCAAATCTTTCCCTTCGATGATCTCGTCAGGGTGGTCTCTGCCAAACTGACCTCAGCCTGGTCACCTGAGGCCCCAGCCCAGGCTCGATGGCCCTCCCCACAGAGCAGGGACCAATGGGGCCCAGGGCACCTGCTGGCCTGGAGTCTGCAGTGCTCCAGGGATCCCATATCTGGACAGTGGATCCCATATCTGGAACCCGGAGCCTGCTCACCGCAACGTGGTGCCCACACCACCCACATCTGTCCTCCACCCGGCCACTGTGTGCCTGAGGCCTGAGTGTGGCCACGAAGCCACTACTGTGGGAGGGGTGGCTGGTCACACACCGGCTGCGAGACCTCAGGTGCAGGCTGGAGGTCGGGGGGAGGAGGGGCTCCACGGTGCAGGCTGGGGGTGCTCCACGGTGCAGGCTGGGGGTGCTCCACGGTGCAGGCTGGGGGTGGGGGGAAGTGATGTTTTCACAGTGCAGGCTGAACAGGGGAAAGGTAAGAGGGGCTCTCATGGTTCAGGCTGGAGATGGGGGAGGGAAAAGGGGCTCTCACAGCACAGGCTGGAGGTGGGGGAAGAGAGGCTGGCTTGGGGGTGTCCCCCATTCACATGGGAGCCTGGCCCTGAGCAAAGCAGGTATGGTGATTCCCTGCCATGAGCTCCCTGGGGTGTCCTGGGTTTTGTTCCCCTTTGCTCCAGGCCCTGGCCATGGCTGTCTCCACCCTAGCAGGAGGCATCTTGGGGTGTCAGGTGCCTCCACCTGAGGCTGACCCCGTAGACCTCAGCTTCCCCTCTTCAATGCTTGTCTTTCTGCCGCTGTGTAAATGGCACGGATAAGAGCCGTCCCATTCCCACATGCTGGCCCTGGAGTCCTGTGCAGAAGCCAACAGGGGTGAGGGCTCACCTCCCGCTCCAGGGCCTCCCTGTCCCCGTGGCAGTCACAGAACATTCTCATGGTGACACAAACCCAGAGCAAGGCTGTGTTGATGACCTGAAAATGAGCTTCTAGAAGCTGGACCCTGCCTGGCAAAGTGGAGCTGACAGGAGACGCCAGGCGCGGAGACGCACGGCGGGGAAGAGTGCAGGCAGCTGGCACCCATGTAGGTCAGCGTCTTAGGGCAGAAGGCCTGAGGTCGGTGCCACCCCGGAGCCTGTCCCAGCACCTATGCATGCAGGTGGGGAGGAGTCAACAGCCCTGGGCACAGAAGTGGAGCCGCACAGAGACCCAAACTCGTGCACATATGGTGACTCGCTTGGGGAACAGTGCAGCTGCCGACGCTGTGAGGCCACCAGGAGGACTGAGACGCAGTGTGCAGACCCAGGGGCCTCCTCGGCAGCGTAGAGACACCCACGGAAGAGCCCGTGGAGGAGTCCGGGAGAGCCAGCATCCTCCCAGCAGGTCTTGTAGGCAGCAGCTGAACTTAGAGGTCAAATTGCAGGAATCGATCGTGCCCAGCTCTGCCGCTGGGGCCAGGAGGGTCTGTGGACTCCACGGGAAGCCAGCCCTGCTCGCATCCTCAGCACCAGGCCCTGGCACCTTGTCTGCCCCTTCCACTGCGGGTGCCCCAGGCAGAAGGCACGGCCATTCATCTCTACTGGGTGCTTCCACTGGCTCCAGGAAGTGGAGCCGGCCTGTTCCTCCTGCCCTGGGGCCCGTAGGGCCTTCATCCTGCCGTGCCTGTGGGCACCCCCATCATGGTGCTGGATGGAGGTACAGAGGCCCGAGATGCCAGGATGTGGGGGGACAGGTCCAGCCCTGATGCAGCTCTCAGAGTCTCGGTCTGAGACACCACTCTTCTGCGACGTCCCATGAGCAAAGATGGTTCCAGTTCCCAGGAGAGCCCGCCAGCCGCCCCGGGGTCCCCGTGGGAACAGAGCAGCCCGCCAGCCGCCCCGGGGTCCCCGTGGGAACAGAGCAGCCCTCAAGCCGCCCTGGGGTCCCTATGGGAACAGAGCAGCTCACGCCATCTGTTGCATGAAGCTCCAACAAGAGCAGCATGAAGCCGGGGAGCCAACAGGCGACCTCACACAAAAGCAGCCAGACCTCCTCTGGTGACTGGGGTGTTTGAGAAACATGCTCAGTCAACACTTTATTTCTGCAGACTCATGAATTTTCAGAAAATCACATTAATGAAAGGAGCTGTTTTCCCATAGGGAGGCTGATGGTGGAGGCTTTGAGTGATTCCGCCAGGCCCCTGCATGCCTCCTTCCCACAGAGGCTGAGTCCCCACTGCCGGTCACAGCAGCCCCCAGGAAAAGGCAGGTGCCGCAAACAATGCTGGTCCCTCAGCAAATGCAATACAGGGGTCATGCTTAGACCCCAAGTCCTAGTCCAGGGCCGGCTGCCTCCTTTCGGGCCCCCTGCTCCCCTCCAGGGCCCTGCTCTCTTGATCAGAGGTCTCAGCAACTGAGCCGAAATCAGAGGCAGGATTTGGCAACCCGACAGCACCCCGAGGGTGTCTCCGCCACCCAAGTGGTGCCCCCAACATTCAGGTCCCGTCTGCCCCTTGAAGACCACAGGTGGCTCCCCCGGCCCACGCCACAATCTCCACCAGCCCCCAACCCTGGGCAGGTGCTGACCACCTCGTCCTCACAGGGGCCTTCCTCATCCCCTACGTCATCGCACTGGTCTTTGAGGGGATCCCCATCTTCCATGTCGAGCTCGCCATCGGCCAGCGGCTGCGGAAGGGCAGTGTCGGCGTGTGGACGGCCATCTCCCCATATCTCAGTGGAGTAGGTAGGCTACCGTCCTCCTGTGCCCTGACTGAGGCTGCCGGGGACAGGGCCCTCCTGGATGAGAGGTGGGGCGGGGGCGGGTCCATGCCTGTGGTACGGAAGTGGCCAGGCCAGGCCAGCGGGCGGGATGGCAGGGAGCCCTTGGGTGTGTGTGAGAAGCAGCGGTGACTTGGGGAGAATCAGAAATGGAGACCGTGTGTGCCGGGACATCCCGGAAGGACCTGGAAGCTGGTGTTGCCATTTGCGTGTGAGGTGTGAGGGAGGCCTGGCTTTCAGCCACGCCCTTCAGCATGTGTTATTTTATGTTGTTATTTTGTTTTATTCTCACTGCTTCTGGGCAGAGGGAGCTGGGAGGAGCCCTGGGGCTGCCTGACATGGTCCCTGTCCACAGGGCTGGGCTGTGTCACGCTGTCCTTCCTGATCGGCCTGTACTACAACACCATCGTGGCGTGGGTGCTGTGGTACCTCCTCAACTCCTTCCAGCACCCGCTGCCCTGGAGCTCCTGCCCACTGGACCTCAACAGAACAGGTGAGCTGGGCGCCGGCTGCTGTGTGGGTCTGCACACGGCCAAGAGAGGCATGCGCTGCAGTGTGCCCGGCATCAGAGCAGCTGCGGGTGGCGGATGCTCACCGCAGGGGGAGGGCTGGGAACCGGTTGCTCTGTGTGCACATGCACGTGCCTCGGTCTCCCCAGGAGCATACGTGCAGTCCAGTTATTGTGACCTCCACGCTGTCCTGTGCTTCCCTGCCAGGTCTGGACCACCGAGGTCCCCTTGCAGCCATGTGCATGGCATGGTCATGAGAGGGCACTGCCGTTGTTAGATTTAAGACTTTAGGCCGGGCGCGGTGGCTCACGCCTGTCAACCCAGCACTTTGGGAGGCCAAGGTGGGCAGATCACTTGAGGTCAGGAGTTCAAGACCAGCCTGACCAATATGGTAAAACCCCGTCTCTACTCAAAATGCAAAAATCAGCCAGGCATGGTGGCGGGCACCTGTAATCCCAGCTAGCTGAGAGGCTGAGACAGAAGAATTGCTTGAACCCGGGAAGTGGAGGTTGCAGATAGCCAAGATCATACCACTGCACTCCAGACGGGGTGAAAGAGTGAGACTCTGTATCAAAAAACAATTGAACAAACAAACAAAAAACAGACTTTGGGTCCAGCCCTCAGCCAGGAGCTCCATCTGGGGAGATCCTCTAGACATGAATGACAGTTATATTTTCTTTTTTTTTTTTTCTTTTTTGGGACAGGGTCTCCCTCTATCGTGCAGGCTGGAGTGCAGTGGTGCGATCATGGCTCACTGCAGCCTCCAACTCCTGACTCAAGTGACTCTCCTACCTTCACTTCCCAAGTAGCTGGGACCACAGGCAAGTGCCTCCACACCCAGCTAATTTTTTGGACAATCTGCCCGCCTGGCCACAGCCTCACTTTCTCCCCAAGCACCAGCCAGTCACACACTTGACACATGCAGCCGCTCTCCATCCAGTGCTTCTGTGCCACCCTTGGGGGTCTGGGATGGTGGGTGGCAGGAGGAAGTGAGGGGACCAGCTTTACACGGTGACAGTGATGTCCAAGGGGCTGCAGGCTGCCCCGGCTCAGCAGGGCTCATAAACCTTAGCAAAGTGGAGCTTCCCTTTGAGGTTCACTCAGCCTGTTCATTTTCACAGCCACATCTGTTTCTCCATCTCAGCCCTGGGCCCAGAAAGAAGTGAAAGGGCACCTCAGCCCAAAAGGGCAGTGTTACAAGCAGCCCAGGGAAACTGAGCTCAAGAGCCACATGGTGAGGGTGCTACACTCCGTAGCCAGCCTGTGACAGGCCCCCGGTTTCAGGGTTCATGGAGGAGTGCCAGGGCAGCAGCGCCGTGAGCTACTTCTGGTACCGGCAGACACTGAACATCACAGCCGACATCAATGACAGTGGCTCCATCCAGTGGTGGCTGCTCATCTGCTTGGCAGCTTCCTGGGCAGTCGTGTACATGTGTGTCATCAGAGGCATTGAGACTACAGGGAAGGTGAGAGCTGGCAGGGCCTGATCCCCTCTCTTGCTTCCTCCAGCCCCCAAGACCCCTCCCCATTGACCTGTGTTCGCTTTGTGTCTACAAGCTCTTACAAGGTGCATAAACATTTAGGATTGCAATGTCTTCTTAGGGAATTGATCCCATTATCACTGCGAAGCAAGCTTTTTTATCCTGGTGATATTCTTGGCTCTGAAATTGAGTTTGTTTTAAAATAGCCACTCCGGATTTCTTTGGGCTATGTTAACACAGTGTATTTTTTCCATCCTTTTTCTTTTAAACTTTTTGTATCTTTATGTTGAAAGTGTTTTTCTTGTAGACAGCATACAATTGGATCTGGCTGTTTTAACCAATCTGACAATCTCTGCCTTTTATTTGGGGTGTTTAGAGCATTTACATTTAATGTGATTATTGATATGGTTGGGTTTAGCTCTGTCCTCAGATGTGTTTCCATGTGCCCCATCTGTTTTTTTAATTCTCGTTTCCCTCTTTCTCTAGGTATTTTTCAGGATCCCGCTCTAACTCCTTGGTTGGTTTAGCTTTAACTCTCTCTTGTTATTCTAGTAACTGCTTTAGAGGTTACAGTCTACATCTCTAGCCTGTCATGGTCTATCATTAAGTGATCTTGGGGCATTCTATGGTCATTTAAGAATGTCATTGCATTTGATCCCATTTCCCTTCCCAGGCTTTGCGCTATTGTTGTCATACATTTTACTTATAACATGTTATATAAACAGCAAATGCACTGTTATCAGTTTTGTTTTAAACAAGTGATTATCTTTCAAAGAGGCTTAAATAATGAGAAAAACTGTATTGATGTTCACCCATGTGGTTTCCATTGGGAGCAGCAGAAAAGACCAGTAGAACCTGAGCCTCCTACTTGCCTGGGCCCCTCAAGCAAGAAGAGTCCTCACCCTGTATTCTTGAGTGTGTGCTATCATCTCCAGTCTGTCATCACACATGTGTGGATTCTTTTCAAATGACAGCACTCAGTCCATGCACCCTGGACCGTGCCTCCTGACCTGTGGGCCTCAGACACAGGACCCCAGTACCCCATGCCCTGTGCAGTGTCTCAGGACCCCAGTACCCCATGCCCTGTGCAGTGTCTCAGGACCCCAGTGCCCCATGCCCTGTGCAGTGTCTCAGTGTGCTGAGGTTGCCATTCCTCTTACGTGGAGGGCAGGGGTCTTCATGCTTGAGAGGACTGGAATTACTGAATTAGACAAAGCAGCCAGCCAGAAATTCCAAATAGTCCTATTATAAAGGCCCTTAAAAATGCATCCCAAGCTGGACACAGTGGCTCACGCCTGTAATCCCAGCACTTTGGGAGGCTAAGGTAGGCGGATCACATGAAGTCAGGAGTTCAAGACCAGCTGTGCCAACATGGTGACACCCAATAAAAAAAAAATTAGCCAGCTGTGGTGTTGGGAGCCTGTAATTCCAGCTACTTGCAAGGCTGAGGCAGAAGAATTGCTTGAACCCAGAAGGCAAAGGTTGCAGTGAGCCGAAATTGGGCCATTGCACTCCAGCCTGGGCAAGAGAGTGAGACTCTGTCTCAAAAAAAAAAAAAAATGCATCCCAGGTGATTCTGCAGTCAGTCTGTATTGGAGGAACTGAGGAGAGGAGTATCCATCTGTAGATGCTTTTCCATGTGGACGCCTAGTGTGCAGACCCTTGTCCACAGCTGATGAGAAGTGGGAAACAGCTGTATGTGGGCAGAAGGGGAACAGGGTAGGTGAAGCCAGGTGGGGGCATGAGGATGGGAGGAAGAGGACTCTGGCCACACAGAAGGGCTGAGAACTTGAGAGTGGACAGGAGGGAGGCCGGAGAGGGGACCAAAGAAGGGAAAGGATATAGTCAGAAACGAGGGTGGCCAGGAGAGAGGCATGTGGAGGCGGTAGCTTGGGAGAGGGAGGCCAGGGAGGGGGTATGGCCCAGACCCCTCTTCAGGGCCCAGCCCCTTTGCTCAAAGGAGGCCTGAGTCTCCCAGATGGCCAGTGCTCCATGGGGCACAAACATGTAAACGAATGTGCATGTGACCGTCTCTGGTGAACCCCAAACCCTCCGAGCTTGCCCTGAGCCTGCCCCCCACCATCCCCCAAGGTGCACCCCCATCCGTCCTGGTCGATCCCGTACCAGAGGCGGCTACTCTGACCACAAGGGCGGTGTCTGGAGCCTGCCTGCTTCTCTAAGGCTTGTGGACGGACCAGAGGCCATTTCAAGTCTCATGACTCAACCTTTTCTTTTAAGGTGATTTACTTCACAGCTTTGTTCCCTTACCTGGTCCTGACCATCTTTCTCATCAGAGGGCTGACCCTGCCGGGGGCAACAAAAGGACTCATCTACTTGTTCACTCCCAACGTAAGTGGGTCTTGGATCAAAGTTCAGGGCCTCCAGCACACACATTTCAGGGCCGTGGCCAGCAGCTCCCTCCCTCACCTGGGAGCGTGAGAGGCCAGGAGCCGCTCCAGCAGCTGGGCTGCCTGGTGGTCAGGGGTGAGGTTGGCCCAGGATGGCACAGGAGGAGGAGGGCCTTAGGAAAGAGGTCAGGTTTGGAGTGGGCCTGGAGGAGGACTTCGATCTGGGGCAGGTGGACTTTGGCACCTGTGGGACACCAAGTGGACATGGATGTGAGGGGTCAGGGGAGGAGCAACAGGGTTCAGGGAGAGGCTGGCTGGGGACCAGATGTCCCTGCTCTGAGCCCGCCTCCACCAAGGGCCTTGTCCAGCTCCATGCACCCCACCAGGGAGCTACAGGAGCCAGAGCCTGCTCCAGGAGCCTGCACGGCTTCTAGAGCATTCCGTACTATCCCAGATCACAGCACTCCCTGCCTGGCGTCCCGAGACAGTTTCCAGGGTCTGGTGTGGGAGTGGGCACCTGGGCATGGGCACGTATGCCCGGAGTCCTAGCAGAAGACAGAGGACACCTTCCCAGGTCCCCCAGAAGCAGAAAAGCCAGGCTCCGTGCATGGCATCCCTGCCCTCAGGACTTCAAATCACCCAGAACTGCCAGGTTAGAGAGGTCACAGTAAACATGCCCACGCAGGAGCTGCTCAAACCCATCTCCAGCCCCGAAAACCCTGCCAGCTACGTTCTCACGTGGGCCTGACAGCCACCGGCTCATTCGGCCACGTCCCGGACAGGGGCCTGGCATTTGCCGTGTCCAGAGCTGCCACTCCACACCTGCACACCTGCATGGTCCTACCCTGTTCCTGGTGTCTGTACAGGTCACACTTGCTCACGAGTGTCCCCAAAGCCGCCTTGGGAACATTCTGGAACAGTCAGGGCCACCAGCTGGTGTGGTTTGCCTGCTGAGTGAGACGCTCTCCCTGACTCATTCCAGATGCACATTCTCCAGAACCCCCGGGTGTGGCTGGACGCAGCAACCCAGATATTCTTCTCTCTGTCCCTGGCCTTTGGAGGACACATCGCTTTTGCAAGTTACAACTCACCCAGGTAGGCAGCCAGGTTCAGCTGTCCAGCCAGAGAAGCTTTGGGGAGATGCCTTGAGCACTTCCTGATCTCAGGATCACACTATGGATCCAAGGGTGGCCTTGTGTGAACCTGAGATAAGAACCTCACGCCACGGCCTGGGGCCTCGCAGTAGCTCCCAGCACGTCCGGAGCTGGCTGCAGGAAGACAGCCTGGATAATCACACCCAGGAACCGGGGTGTAACTGGGCACGATACCAATCAAAATGCACATGACACATGGGGCCATAAAAGCCTCGATGGTCACCTGAAATAGACTCAAGGCCCATTGGTGGCGACGTGAGCAGGTACTGCTTTTATGATGTCCTAATATGCACAGAGCACTTCAAAGTGCAATTCCACGGATCATAAAATGCATAGCCCAGTGCACTGTGATGAACCTGAAACAAGCCTTATTTCCTGTGGCTGCCAGTATTTCTGCCCCCTTCAGAGGCAGGCAGTTTGCATGAGATGGGAGGGGCACGTTGGTCCCTAGGCAGCTCTGCCCGCTGGTGGCCTTTAGGGAAGGAAGTGCCAGCTGGGACGCCAGGGAAGCTTTAAATGTTTGTGATTGACATCTTACTTCCTTGAACTCACACTGGAGCTGTGCTGATGTGCGTTTCTCCTTTGGAGGTGATTTTCCAAAACATCTACATTTCAGATCCTCCATGAATGCCCTGCCTTTCAGCTTCCTGTGGGCCCAAAGGCCTTGGTCGGGGTGTGAACGGGTTTCAGACCCTTAGCAACCTTGAGCTGGGGCTGCTGGAGGAGACTGTGGGGAGGGGTCCGAGGCCATCCTGAGACTCCAGGACTGGCAGCAGCAGCCCCTGGGTCAGAGAAGGGGCACCCCAGGCAGGAGAGACGGTCAAGGAGGGAAGCCCCCTCCTCATTTCCTCCCCTGGGTGAGGCCCAGTTACCGCCTGCAAAGCCCGTGATGAGCGTGTGTTTGTGCCCAGGAATGACTGCCAGAAGGATGCAGTGGTCATCGCCCTGGTCAACAGCATGACCTCCCTGTACGCGTCCATCGCTGTCTTCTCCGTCCTGGGTTTCAAGGCAACCAATGACTACGAGCACTGCCTGGACAGGTGAGCACAGGTGCCACGCCGGGCTCTGTGGGGCACAGCCACCAGGCAGGTGCCCGTCACACCGAGAATCCCACGGCATGAGGAAGGGTGGCGTGGGCACATTTCATTTCTGTAAGGTGTGGAGTGAATGGTGTCCCCAGAAGGCCACTTCCACCCAAAACTTCAGAATGTGACCTGGTTGGAAAAAGGTCTTTGCAGATGTAATTAAGTAGGATTGGTCCCCCTGGAGTAGGGTAGGCCCTAAATCCAATAACCAGAGTCCTTATAAGACGAGTAGACAGACACAGAGGAGGAGGCTACGTGAAGACAGAGGCAGAGGTCGCAGCACTGTGGCCATGGCACCGGGACGCCTGAAGGTGCAGAAGCTGGAAGAGGCGGGAGGAGTCTCCTATGCAGGCTCAGGAGGGGCGTGGCCTGGCCACACTGGGATTTCAGATGTCACAGTTCTCCAGAATGGGAGAGGATGAATTCCTGTGGTTTTAAGGCACCATTGCTGGTCGTTTGCTGCGGTGGTCCCAGGACCTGATGCAGTTAGGTTGTCCCCTGCACAGGCAGCTGCCTCGTCAGACCCACAGCCTTCTTAGAGCACCCGACTTGCTTGTGAACTACCTTCAGGCAGGTCCTTGAGAACCCACTGGGCAGATAGCATGTCCCTGCAACATGGGGTGACTCTGACCCCACCAGGGTACATCTGGCAGCATATGGAGACATTTTTGATTGGCCACACTTGTGTGAGGGGTGTGCCTGGCATCCGGCGGGTGGAGGCCGCGGATGCTGCGCAGCACCCTACAGTGTCCAGGACAGCCCCACCCAGAGAGTGACCGGCCCTGAGTGTTCCAACCCCAGCCTCCCGTGCTTGGGAGCAGGGCAGCACGTCAGCACTGCACCCGATGGCACTTTTCAATAGGGACGTCACCAAGAAAACGCACACGAAAGTGGAAAACGGCATTCACAGGCCACAGAAAGGACAGTGGTTTACAGGATAAGCCGGGTCAGGGAGGGCAGTGATTTACAGGATTTACAGGATGAGCCGGGTCAAGAAGGCAGAGCTGGGCTTCGTTCAGCCCCAGCCGGGAACGTGCCTGGCGGGCAACTCCGATTTCTGCTCACTCTGAATGTCGCAAATAACCACAAAAGTGCACAAATATTGACTTGGGGTTACAAGCACATCTTAGTGAGCGGGTGGATAAGGACCAGCCACGTGCACAATGCCCTGCGCCCTGCAGCCCAGGCTGGCCTTGCATGCCACACGGGGCTGGAAGTGAGGGGAGGGAAGCCTCTCTCTTCAGGATTGTTCTAGGAACAGCTGGAGCCCCAAAAAGGTGTTTGCTGGTATAGATGTGCCCCGCCCTTGGCTGTCTGTGCTTGAACCTTAAGCCCCGAGGACAGAATGAGCCTTTGGCAGTGGAGACAGAAGGGCGGGCAGGTGGGCTGAAGTCCTCCCAGCAAACCTTCAGAAGCCCAGGTCCTTGTCTGCAGGGCAGCCCCTCACGGCGAATCAGGACCCACCTTCGAAGTGAGGAAGCTGCCACCACCCCCATCCCCTTTGCACTCACCGGGGAGTGCTCCCCTTCCAAGCCCAGGGGGGTAGAGAACAGCTTCTCCCCCAACCCGGCAGTGTGCATGGAGTAAACCGTGCCCCCACCAGTGCCGCCCTGTCACAGCACAGGCGTCCACACGATCCCAACAGGGGCAGGAGGCGTCCACACGATCCCAACAGGGCCAGGGGGCGTCCACACGATCCCAACAGGGGCAGGAGGGGCCCGGCCTCCCCAGGGATGCTGTTCTTCCCAGCACCAACCAAGGGTTTCTCTGGATGTGTTTGGGAACCAGGGCCATGAGCCCACAGTCCTCTCTGTCCCCACAGAAACATCCTCAGCCTCATCAACGAGTTTGACTTCCCAGAGCAGAGCATCTCCAGGGACGACTACCTGGCTGTCCTCATGCACCTGAACGCCACCTGGCCCAAGAGGGTGGCCCAGCTCCCCCTGAAGGCCTGCCTCCTGGAAGACTTTCTGGATAAGGTACCTGCACACCCCCTGGGGTAGCCAGGCGGGGCCATCCACAGGAGCACCAGGGCCACACTGGCTGTGCCCCACTGCCAAAGTCTACAAACAATTCCCACAGACCCAGGGCCAGGGCCTGTGAACCAAGGACCCTGGTCTGTCTTTGTCTCAGGTTGCCAGGCCTCCTGGAAACCCGAAGCCCCGGGGCAGCTGTGTCCAGCAGACACTGCACCCAGCAGTCTTGGGGGTTGGGCTGACCTGAGAGAGTGGGCATTGCTGGTGCCCAGACCCCAGGAGAGGGGGTGGCCAGCATGAGGGTCACAGTGCCAAGGCATGGCTGGAGTCCAGCCACACTCAGGGCCAGTGGATGCCCAGACCTGGGGGCACAAGCAGGGGTGCACATCCAGGAGGCAGGTGTGGGATGCATCTTAGGGTACCTGACTCAAGGCATAAAAGGCCCTGGGTTCTAGGCCCAGCTGCCTGCTATGGGTTATTAAAGGGGAAGGACCCTCCCCTGCAGAGTTGCGCTTGCAGCCTGGTCTCCCAGAAGGCATGGCCAGCCCTGAGCCACCTCAGCCCGACACCAGGAGGGGTGATGTGCACTCGTGTCCTCGGCCTGGGAGAGTGTGTGTCCTGCAGGCAGGCGTGTGTGTGTGGTGGAGGGTGTGTGTGCATGGCCCGAAGCCTGGGGCTCTGTGTATTGCAGAGTGCCTCGGGCCCAGGCCTGGCCTTCGTCGTCTTCACGGAGGCCGTCCTCCACATGCCAGGGGCTTCTGCGTGGGCCGTGCTCTTCTTCGGGATGCTGTTCACCTTGGGGCTATCAACCATGTTTGGGACCGTGGAGGCGGTCATCACACCCCTGCTGGACGTGGGGGTCCTGCCCAGATGGGTCCCCAAGGAGGCCCTGACTGGTGAGTGCACAGCTCGGCCGCCCTGGAGGACCCGTCCCCAGCATCTGGCCGTCCACTCCCACCTGCTGTCCAGACGCCCCTCTTGGATGGAGAGCGCAAGGGGCTAAGCCTGAGTTCCGGGAAAGGCTGAGCCAGGCTGCTCCTTGCTGACAGCCATCATGGGAGAGCCGAGGGTCGAGGGAGGGTCAGGGCTGCCCTTCCCCCACGGCCCCAGAGGCCACATCCCCCATCTGCAGCAGGAAAGCAGGTCCTTCCTGCTCCTTGAGCACAATACAGGAAAGAGACTGGGGAGGGCAGGGATGGAGGGTGGGAAGCCCAGAGAAGTCTCCAGCCCAGGTGCCCTGGCTCTCCCCGCTGTCCCAGGGCTGGTCTGCCTGGCTGGCTTCCTCCTGACCCTCCCCACACCTCCACCCCCCACCTCCTTACCCCCCACACCCCTCTCCCACTGCCCCAGGGCTGGTCTGCCTGCTCTGCTTCCTCTCCGCCACCTGCTTCACACTGCAGTCTGGGAACTACTGGCTGGAGATTTTCGACAGTTTTGCCGCTTCCCTGAACCTGCTCATGTTGGCCTTCCTCGAGGTTGTGGGTGTCGTTTATGTTTATGGAATGAAACGGTGAGCTGCTGCCCCACAGAGCACTCCTCTGGGACCCACCAGGGTGGGACGCGGAATGGCTGCCGGGCACAGGCACAAGCCGCAGCTGCCCAGACCGCTGAGAATGTTCTGCCCTGGGGAGCTGCTGAGGCACCAGAGGGTGCAGGCTGGAACCCGGTTAGGGTCCGGTCCTCGGCTTGCAGTGGGTGGACCTTCCACAGGCCATGTGGAGCCTGAGCCCAGCATCTGGTGCAGGTTCTGCGATGACATTGCGTGGATGACCGGGAGGCGGCCCAGCCCCTACTGGCGGCTGACCTGGAGGGTGGTCAGTCCCCTGCTGCTGCTGACCATCTTCGTGGCTTACATCACCCTCCTGTCCCGGAAGCCACTGAGCTACAAGGCCTGGAACCCCAAATACGTAGGTCCTTCCGGTGGGAACCTGGGGAGTCCTGGGGCCCCTCGGGCTCGGTCTGGCCCCCATGGTGCCATCCAGTGCCCAATGACCCATGCGGTACACATTCACGTCCTAGTGACAAGGTGGCGTGGTCACTTCTGCCTGGCAAACTGGGAAGCCGGGGATGTGAACAGGATGGCCCCTGAGTGCCCGCTGGGATCAGAAATGGCATCGGGGTGACCATGGGCAAGCGCCTGGTCAGTGGAGTGAGAAACTGAGCAGTGCCCAGAGCCCAGGGACCCCACACGGCCCTGGAGCTCCTTCTTGGGGATGTGGCTTCATCCTCCCCACCTGTGTCCTGCCCATGTGGCATAGGGACGGGCAGCTGGACAACTGCCCATTCCTGGTCTGTGACAAGAGATGTCGTGCACAGACCCCTACTGCCACCCAGTGGGTCAGTTTGGCTGGAGGCCGTTTCCATACAAGAGCCTCCGGAGGAGGGATTGAATTGCCAGCCACCCTCTGAAAACGCCTCAGGAGCTCTGAGCAGCGCCGGCCCCTGACATACCGCGTCCGAGTCCCCGCTGGTGGCCGCTCAAAACCTCACCATGCCACCCCGTCTCAGGAACGTGGACGCCACTCCTCCCCAAACGTGTCTCGGAAAGTCCCTCCTTAGCAGAACACCAAGGACAGGTGAAGGAGGAGTGACCGTGTATTTTTGAAGAATTTCCATGGTACCTGCAGCTGGGTGGGTGGTGCCACCCAGTGTATAGGGGAGAAAGCTGGGGACACAGCCTCCAACGATGCCCAGTGGGTTGAGGCCATGTAGCCCCTGTGGTTCCAGAACACGACACCTAGGCCTGCCTGGGAGAGTCCCCAGCCCCAGGAGAAGCTCAGCCCAGGTCCTCAAACTCCTGGCCCAGGGGAGCGGTGGTGTGCGGCCACAAGTCCTGGCCACTGCTCTGGCCGCGCCTTTTCCATTCCCACCCAAGTCCGGGTGGGCAGGTGGCTCTTGCCCCTTGATTGAGGAGCAGGGGGGTCAGCCTCACGGCCCAGGGTGGCTGGCGCCAGCTAGTGAGCCCGTGGTCCCGCAGGAGCTGTTCCCCTCGCGTCAGGAGAAGCTTTACCCGGGCTGGGTGCGCGCCGCCTGCGTGCTGCTGTCCTTGCTGCCCGTGCTGTGGGTCCCGGTGGCCGCGCTTGCTCAGCTGCTCACCCGGCGGAGGCAGACGTGGAGGGACAGGGACACGCGCCCAGACACGGACACGCGCCCGGACACGGACATGCGCTGAAGCCGCCCGGAGCGGGCCGGGGGCGGGACCTGCATGGGCGGGTCTGTGGGTGGGCGGGGCCCCGCCCCCGCCCATAGGGCCGACCCCAATACACCAGTGACTCGACCTTGATGCGGCTGTGTACGCGCGGTTACTGCTTTCCCGACGCCCGGGCAGGGCTGCAGACCTAGCCCCCAGCGCTGCTGCTTGGGGCCCGCCCCTAGGGAGGTCTCGCAGGGCCCCGGCATCCCTGCTGAGCCCGCGGCCTGGGTGTCCGGCAGCGGCTGGGGTCCCTGCGCTTGACCGGGCTGGCTCAGGGATCTTCGCAGGTGCGGGGCTCCCCAGTCTCACAGACTGAACCTAGCCTGGCTGGTCTCTGGGGAAGAGCGGCCGCCCGGGTGGCTCAGGGGGGCCGCCTGCACCCCGGTTCCAGGTTCCAGGCGGGCTGTCCCCCTACAGCTCGCAGGCGGCAGGGGTACCCAGGGCAGATGCTTCCTCCTGCCTGGGAGCGGGGCCGTGGGGTCTGGAGTCTGCAGTCTGGCTGACCCTTCCTGACATTTCTGAGAAACACTGTAGGTTGCCACTTTTATTTTCCCAAACTGTCAAATTGTATTAAGGAGGTACCAAAAGGCCCCTGCTGTCCCGGGGCAGAGGGGCGACAGGCAGGAGCTCGCTCACGTGGGGCAGTCACCCGCGCCCCAGGCGCCAAGCGCACTGTGCAGCCCCGTCCAGCCCGCCCTGCTCCAGAGTACCCCGGCTCCACGGGCCACGCGCCTGCTTCCCTCCTCCCTCTCCCTCTGTTCCCTCCTCCCTCTTTCCTCCCCATCCTTTTTCCTCTCCTCCTTCCCCCGCAACAGCACCACGGAGCCAGGGATCAGGTCTCTGACTCGCCACACGGAGGGAGGCCCCACAGGTCCTGGCTTCCTGCCGCCGGGAGGGGCCCTGTGAAGACCCAAGACACCTGCTCCCGCTTTTGAAAAGGGCGCCAAGCCAGGCAGCACTGTCCGTGGTGCTGAAAAATCCCACCATCAAGGCGCGGCCGCGGTTCTAAGCGTCCGTTACACGCATTCTTGTCGGGAACCGTCCTTGCCCACGGCCAGCCCAGAGTAAACAAAAGCACGTGCACCGCCACCCACCTGTAGATAAACTGAGTGCTAAACATGCAGTTAACGCTGGTGCACCCTACCCAAGCGCATCCTGAGCCCACAGCGGGGGGAGCCGCCCACCCAAGCGCATCCTGAGCCCACAGCGGGGGGAGCTGCCCACCCAAGCGCATCCTGAGCCCACGGCAGGGGAAGCTGCCCACCTAAGCGTGTCCCGAGCCCACGGCAGGGGAAGCTGCCCACCTAAGCGTGTCCCGAGCCCACGGCAAGGGGGGAGCTTCCCACCTAAGCGTGTCTCGAGCCCACAGCGGGGTAGCCGCGCACCTAAGCGTGTCCTGAAGCCAGGCAGTGGGAAGCCGCCCACCTAAGCATGTCCTGAAGCCAGGCAGTGGGGAGCCGCCCACCTAAGTATGTCCTGAACCCAGGCAGGGGGGAGTTGCCCACCTAAGCGTGTCCTGAGCCCACGGCAGGGGAAGCTGCCCACCTAAGAGTGTCCCTAGCCCACGGCAGGGGAAGCTGCCCACCTAAGCGTGTCCCGAGCCAACAGGGGGGAGTTGCACTTTGTCCCTCTGTCCTGCAGTCGTGATGTCCCCCACACCCGTGGTAAGGCAGGGGGACTTGAGGATGAACATGTCACAAAGGGAGTCCGTCCACTGTGAGATGGGGCTGCTGCAGAGGACAGTCTGGCATCCCCAGTTCAGCCTCACAATCTTGTCGCAACTCCATGCCTCGGGCCTAGTAGCCAGCCTCTTCCATTGTAACTGACACAAACAAACTCAAACCAAATGGCCTTCACCAGCTCTCAGAACTGGCCAAGTTCGGGGTGGGCTTCTGGCCCTACTGGACCCAGGAGTTCGAGGATCCACGGGACTATCTCCCCTCACTGTTCAGCTTTTTAAAGTAGGGCATCTCCATGACCGTTCCAAAATCCTTTTGGTTCATGATCTGGGTGAGATGCTCCCCCTTCAGAGTCTAGACATCAAATTGCAGGGAACAGTGATTGCAGAGCCTGGAGGGTGGGGTGGCGGGAGGGATGGTTCCCCAAAGGAAAGCCTCCAGAAGCCAAAGCAACAGCTGTGTTCCATGGTGTTACCAACCCACAGACGCAAAAGGTGAAGTAACCTGCTCAGAAGCCAACACTGCCAAGGGGCGTGTGTCCCAAAGGCAGCTCTTGGGACACCTTCCCCAACTCACCATAGGGCCTGCAAGTCCTGTCGTTGACCCAGACAAGAAAAACAGCCAGCTGTTGGCAGCAGTGGTGCTGACAAGCCACTCAGACCGAGGTTACATTTTGCGTCAATACCATACTTAGAAAATAACTAGGATGTGAGCAGGTGCCCCCTGCTCCCATCCTGGATCAGACTTTTGGGTGTAGCACATCCTAACGAGCGCTGGGGCTCTGCCCAGCACTCTGAATAGGAGGAGCTGGAAGCAGCATCATCTGTAGCCCCACCCTGAAGCTTCAGAGTCCTTGTCCAGCTGCCGAAAAGGGAAGGGGTGGGGGGGGCGGGACAGAGAGGACACAGCGGACGCTCAGCCCTCCAGAAAATGCCATGCCACCCATGTGCCTGATGTAGCCATGGATAAAAATGGGTAGAAAGGAGGAGGGACAGAGGTGGCCCAATAGGTGATGATGGGTGGACAGATGGACGCCCCAAAGGGAGGCAGAGGTGGTCTGTCCCATCACATTGCCAAGGTTGTTCAGGGACGGGGGCTGAGGCCTCATGGGCTGCAGAGGTACCCGAGCACCATCGAGGGAAGGGGAGACCAGGGCCAGGCGGTGAGAGCAGAACTGGATGGACTGACCCTGCATGGCCACGCCCCATACTCAACACCTTCAACTTGTCCCTCACCCTTGGGAAAAACACTCCAGGGGCAGGTGTCTCAGACTGGCCAGTGTCGGGACAGGAGTAAAATGCTCCTATCACCTGACCAGAAGTGGCTGGAGCAGAGGAGCTGTAGCTCCACCGAGCCCTCCCCTTCCAGGAGCAGCCGTGTTGAACTGGAAATAAAGCCAGCTGCAAATGAGGCCAGCCGGCCCCGGAGATGGACACAGCTCCCGTGACTGTGGCGGTCATATGAGGACAGACTGTCCTGTGAGCTGGTTCCTGGCAGAGGGTGAACCCAGGGCTGCTTTGCCAGGCACAGAGGAGTCAGGGAGCACTTGATGGGAAAATGAGGTTCAGGGCCCAGTTTTCAAAAGCCGGATGGGGCTCATCCTCAGGGGAGAGCCTGAGGTCACCAAGAACCAGGGAAGAATGCACGAAGGACATAAGTGCAGAAGGAGAAGTGAGGTGGGAGGTCATGGAGGGCACAGTCAGCACTGGAGCTGCCCCAGGACTTGCCCACCCGGCTCCAGGGGAAGCAGCCTCTTCCAGCAAGGGTGGGCCCGGACCTGACAGAGAGGACCCCACTGCCACGGCCAGGGAGCGTGAGTCTCCCATCCACACTGGGGGCCGGGGATGCACAACTCCAGGTGGCGAGCCCAGGGCTTCGTGCCGTGTCAGAGGAGAAAGCCAGTCAGGCTCCCTCCCGCAAGACTTGGTTCTTTCATGCCTGCATGAGGCTGAGGTGAGGCCCAGGCCTGTCGTGATGCTTGCTCTCTGGGGCCGCAGAAGTGGGACCATGGAACCTGTGCATCCAGATGGCACCGCGGAGAACTGTCTGACCCTCCCGCAGGCCACAGCGGAATGCGCAACACCAGGCTCCACAAACCTGGGTGACCTGCACTCGCTGGGGGCCCTGGTCAAAGCTGGATCCAGGGTGAAGAGGCTCCATCCCTGCCCATCAGTGTGAGGACCCCGCCAGCAGCCTTGGCCATTGGAGCTGGATGGGCACAGGAGCTCTGCTGCCCCAGCACGCACATTTCATCATGACCTCAGGTGACCAGTACGCAGGGAGGCTAGAAGCCCCACTGTCTCTGTTCCTCTCTCCCTCTTGGCAGCAACTCCACCTGAGCTGTCCCCACACGATCCCCAGGGGTGGGCTAAGAGTCTCATTCTGAGAACTGTCTCTGTATTCATTTTCCTGTACTGGTATTCCATTTGCTGCTGTAACAAATCACTGGAGCTTAGTGGCTTAACACAAATGCATTACCTTACAGCTCTGGAGGCCGGAAAGCTGAAATGGGTCCCACTGGTCTGAAATCGAGGCGTGGGCAGGGCTGTGTGCCCTCAGGACGGGGAGGATTGCTTTTCCAGCATGGAGCGGCTGCCCCCATTCCTTGGCTGGGGGCCCCCTCCTCCATCTCAAAGCCAGCAGTGGCCAGTGGTCCTTCTCACGTCCCCTCTCTGACTCTCCCCTGCCTCCCTCTCTCACTTCTAGGGACCCTTGTGGTCGTATCAGGCCCACCAGATAATCCAGGATGACCTTAAGTTTGGCTGACTGGCAGCCGTGATTCCACCTGCAGCCTCCACCAGCCTCTGCCATGCGGGTGACACATTCACAGGTTCCAGGAGAAGGACGTGGGCATCTTTGGGGAGGGGCTGTAATTGTGCCTGCCACAAGTGCCTGGGGCTTCTGAAACCCACCAAAGTTTGGCAAGCCCCCTGCACAGCATCCTTCCCAGGCGAGCACCTGGCACCAACATCGAGGGTTACAGCGGGTGCAGGACCAGCAGGAGCGTGGGGCTGAGGCAGGAAAATAACTACTCCCTTTCAGGGGTACTGGCTGGTGTCACCCACAGCCTCCACCCTTGCCTGCTTCTCCTCCCTTTCTGCTTTGAACTCACTCGCTCCATACACGCTTGTCTGTGGAAGGAAGCTGCTTGAGATGAAGTTCAGGCCTAAGGAAGTCCAGAGAGCTGAGGTTTTCCTTTCCCTTTAAAACTTTATTGTTCTTCTTCTCCTTCTCCTTCTTTCTTTCTCTCTTTTTTTTTTTTTTTTTTGAGACAGGGTCTCTGTCGCCCATCGCTGGAGTGCGATGGTACAATCACAGCTCACTGCAGCCACGACCTCCCGGGCTCAAGCTATCCCCCCATTCAGCCTCCCAAGCAGCTGGGGCTATAGATGCTGGACACCACGCCCAGCTAACTTTCTGCATTTTTTGTAGAGATGGGGTCTCCCTATGTTACCCATGCTGGTCTCAAACTCCTGGCCTCAGACAATCCTTCTGCCTCGGCTTCCCAAACTACTCGGATGACAGGTGTGAGCCACCGGGCCTGACCTTACATAGTGGTTTTTAAAAGTGCCAGGCAAGGGCAGTGGCTGACACCTGTAACCCCAGCACTCTGGGAAGCTGAGGCAGGAGGATCACTTGAGCCTGGGGGTTTGTGGCTACAGTTAGCCATGATTGTGCCACTGCACTGACAACCTGGGTGACAGAGTAGACTCCATCTCTAATAATAATAATAATAATAATTAATAAAAAGAGACCAATCAAAAAGTAGGTGCTTAGTGAGTTAAGCCATATCAAAGCAAATACCTTTTTTAAGGATCTGATACTTTAGCAAAAGATGTAAGTACTGAGTAAAATTTCAACAAGAAACACCTGGAGAAACAGGATTCTGGAGCTTTGTGGAAGGTGATAACTGAACAGGGGCCTGACCTGTTGGTCTGTGATTCAAACCCAGGTGTGCCTGAGCAGTGGCCTCTGCTCCCAGGAGTCCCGGCCCTGTTCTGTCCAACCTTCCACTGAGGTCGTCCGCCCACGGCGCCTGGGGCCGCTCCCTTCCGGTTTGCAGGGCAAAGGCGCCCCCAGGCCGGCTGCCAAGAGCCCCTCCTTCCTCACAGCTCCTATACGGGGGCTCCGGGCGCCAGCATGCATTTACGACAGTCTGTGGACTTGGGCCCACCATAAACACATTAGGTTCGGTCACTCAGACATTGTCTGAAGTAGCAGCAATAAATGAGGCCATATCCAGCGGCCATAAGCCCCCACCCCGACACCAGGCACATCTGGGCTGCACTCAAAGCAGAGCCCTGTCCAAGGTGCACTCAGTAGGACCCGGCCATACCATGGGGCCCCACCAGGGACCTGCTGGAAGGCTCCGGGGCCGCTCACGCCGGGCCCTCGGTGTCGTGTGGCCCAAGCCAACTTCTGAGGAGGGGCTGTTTCTTCACCCCAAGATCGCGTCCCTCTAAGCCGCCCCTCCTGTTCTCTGCAATCCTTCCAGTTCCTTCTGCCCGAGGAAGGACGTGTGTCCAGCTCCACTGCGTGCCTGGCGCCCGCCCTGGGAGATAAGTCTGGATGAGACTGGGAGATAAGAGGATGAGAGACCATCACCAGCCCCACCTGGACGCCTCCTGTGTCTACACCCTCCACCGCCCCACCCCACCCCCCTTCAGAGATCAGAATCCTGGTCCACACCCTCCACCGCCCCACCCCACCCCCCTTCAGAGATCAGAATCCTGGTCTACTCTGAAGAGAATAGCCAGAGGGGGAATGTGACTTTCAACCTGAGTTGGGGGGCTGAGGAGGAGGGATCCTGGATTTCATACAGGATGGTGTCATGCCCTGCCCCCCACCTCCATGAACACTGATGGCCCGGAGGGTGTGCACCGGGGAAGCACATCCGGATCCACGGCTGCAGGTGGGAGGCAGGGGAGGAGGGGGCCCAGCCAGGCTTCCCCATCTTCCCTGCCACCCAGACCAGCCCCCCCCATCATCCCTGCCACCCCGGCTGGGCCCCCCTCACCTGTCACCCCAGCTGAGGCCCCCATCATCCCTGCCACCCCGGCTGGCCCCTCCATCATCCCCGCCGCCCAAGCTGGGTCCCCAGCATCCCTGCCGCCCTTTGGACCTGGACTTACTGTTCCCTCTTCCAGGGTGGGGGCTCCCACTGTCTACCCCCCACCCTCCTTCCCCTCCTGCCTCACAGCATCAGAAACCTCCCAGGCCCAGCCAGGCCATGGGACTGCACTGACCACCACCCCGTTCACTCATACGCTTCTGTAAACGCATGCAGTGGTGTCTATGCAGTGCACATTAGGATTCAAACATGAGACTTTTTTCAAAACTGAAAAACTCAAATATTCAGTATTTTACTCCCACAGCCCCCACAGTGTGACCCACAGGGACCCCCGTCCGGGTGCAGGGTCCTCGCCTGTGTACAGGGCACACCTTTGGTCCAAATTCCCAGAGCTCCCAGGGTCCTTCTCAGGGTCTCCACCTGGATGGTGGGGGTGGAGGGCAGAGGAGGGCAGGGAGAGGGGTGGACAATGGCAAGTCTGGGGAGGGACTATTCCCGTATAGGGAGTGGAAGCCGGGCTCCTGGCAAGGAAAAGCTGGCCCTGGGGTGGAGCCTAGCGCCAGCCTTTGGGGAAGTGAGGACGGCAGGTGTGCAGGACACTCAGGCCTCAGCCGGACACTCGGCCATCAGCCAGACATGCAGGCCTCAGCCAGACACTCACTCAGGCCTCAGACTCCCAGCGGTGTGGGCCTGGGTGTGGGCCGCCCCTCCCTCCCTGGGACGTAGAGCCCAGCGTGACAGGGCTGCTGGTGTCCACTCTCGGCCCTGCTGTAGGCGGGCGGCCATCAGTCCAGGATGGTCTTGAAGTCTGAGGGCAGTGCCGGGTTGGCTGCGGCCTCCAGGGCAGCCAGCGTCGTCCCCGGGAGCTTCCGGCTCAGCTGCGTCTGGGCTGCGGGGCCAAAATCAGACTCTGTTCCAGAAAAGGCCAGAGGTGGCATCCTCTAGCCCTCCTGGGACGTGTGGGCGGCCGGGCAGGCAGGGCCTGCACCTCGTGGCCCTGGCTGGTGGGAACCTCAGTGAAGGAACAGACACCCCTCCACCGGGGCGAGCAGGCAGGCAGCCCGGTGACGCTGGAGCGGCGGGGTGGGGAGAGAACTTAAAGACCCCAGGAGCTCAGGACCCCATGGGGGTATCAGGGCAGCAGCCAGGGCAGAGGCTGTGAGAGGACACAGGTCAGGGGTCAGAAGGCTCCCAAGGGTGGGGAGGCATCGCCCCTGGGATGGGAAGCAGGGGTTCAGGAAGTCGTGGACCCTGCCAGGCTCTGTGGCCTGGGGACATCAGCGTTTAATCACTTAGGGCTGCCAGTGTGGCTCCAGGCCTCCATGGTCAGGCCCCGGGCGTCTGCACTTCAGCAGCATCTGAGGCTGCTCGCCCCGCACAGGGCGTTCGAGGATGACCCCTGGGCAGGCGGGGCCCGTACTGGCCTCCACCCACACTTGCCTGTCCTGAGTGACCCCAGGAGTGGCACGTAGGTGACGCGGTGTCGAGTCAGCTTGAGCAGGAAGGCTTGGTGGCACAGCCACTGCACGGCCTCGGAGGGCAGAGGGCCAGCAGCACCCTTGGCCCCTAGAGACATCCCTGGGGGAAAACAGAGGCTGAGGAGTCACAGGCCCAGCCCAGCTCCCCTCCCGGGAGACACCGGAAAGCTGCCCACACCCGACGGTCTGCGGGGCGGCTCCATCTCCGGCCGCCCCAACCCAACCACCGCAGGAGTCACGACTGAAATGTTTTCTTCGGCTTCTCCAAGTGAAATTTCCACAACACCGAAAGAACAGAAAGTAAAAGCTGTTAAGCTCAGGACCGAAGGTTCGACATGGCTTGAATTTCAGACGGATCAGAAACCTCCCTGACACTGGACAGAGTGTCCGAGGCAGAGGACAGTGACCGGGAAGCAGAGGACAGCCCGGGGCTGTGCGGTGGTGATACACGGCCTCTGCTCCTCAGAGGGGTGGGGTGGCCTGGGCCCGGCCTCCTCCTAAGCCCCTGGCCTGGGTTTGCACAGGGGCCCTAAGTGCCATGGACGGGAGACAGCCCAATCCCACCATAGGGCAAACAGGAGAGGCCAGGCCCCCCGAATCCCACCATGGGGCAAACAGGAGAGACCAGGCCCCCCAGCACTTCCCCAGGCAGAGCAAGGTGGGAAGGACGGCAGCTCTCAGGCAGCTCCTGTCCCTTCTATCAGGTGCTCTGCTCACCCCACAAGAGGGCGGGCAGACGGGCCACTCGGTGGTTGGGTTAAACCACTTCACGACGCGAAGAGGGGTGAGAATTTCCTAAGCCCAGATTCACTCAGTCTCCTGAAGCACTCACACCAGCAGGCAGGCACTGCTGCCCCTGAGGCCAGGCACCTGCGCATACCTGCGTTCTTGGCTTTCAGGATGGAGTAGCAGAGGGAGGCCGTGTCAGAGATGACGCGCAGGAAAAATGTGGGGTTCTTCCAAACTTGCTGATGAAATGGGAGCTGCAGCACACACGCGTGGAACCTGAGAGGATGGCGGACAGCGTCAAGAAGAAAGGCCTCCTAAGCAGACAGTGCTCATGGGTGTGGGCATGGGCCCGCCAGTGCGTGGGTGCATGCATGAATACACATGCATGGGTTTCCTTGTGGGCACAGGTGCACACACACGGATGCATGCATGCCTGTGTGTGTGTGCTCGTGTATGCAAGTACCTGCGTGTCCGTGTGCGTGCACAGGTACACTGTGCGTTTCTATGCACCATCTGTATGAACACACATGTGGAGACTGAAGCAGCTCCATGCTGGATGCTAACCCACCATGCTGGCTTCTAATTAGCCTGTTCGGGGAAGGCCTCTAAGGTTTCCAGTTTATCCGTTGTTCCTTGTGTACCAGCAGGTACTTACAGTAAATCCTGCCCTTCATCAAACAACCTTGATGTCATCGTACATCAACGTCCTGCGCATCCCTTCTGAGCCACCTGCCCCTGTGGTGCATAAACCCTGGGTCTGGGGTGATGGTGCGAGGACCCATCATCTCATCTTACTGACACTGAGACACCGACTTGGCTTCTGTGCGCAGGTTAAGTCCCTACTAAATGTTTCTTTCCAAGAAACTGCATTTGTCAGTCTTTTTTGTTGTTGTTGAGACGGGCTCTCACTCTGTCACCCAGGCTGCAGTACAATGGTGCAATCTCAGCTTACTGCAACCTCCACCTCCTGGGCTCAAGCGATCCTCCCACGTACTGGAACTACAGGCGCACACCACCATACTCAGCTAATTTTTGTTTTTATTTTTCATAGAGATGGGGTTCTACTATGTTGCTCAGGCTGGTCTTAAACTCCTGGGCTCAAGGGAAACTCTCGCCTCAGCCTCCCAAACTGCTGGGGCTACAGGTGTGAGCCACTGCGCCAGCCCTGTCGGCCTCCTTCTTTGGCCTCTTAGCTTCCTGGGACTTTGGGGCAGGTGTGCATGGACCTGGCCACCGTGAAACAGCACATGTGCACATGTGCTCATATGTGCGTGTGATCAGGGCACCCGTGTACGTGGTATCACCCACTGCCTAAGACCCCCGTGTACCTGGTCTCACCCACTGCCTAAGCCCCTTCTGGAATGACCTGAGATCACACCAGTCAAGCCAGCACTCCAGTTTCAGCCTCTCAATAACTCTGCTGAGGTGGGATGTCTTTTCCCCATTTAGCAACGAGGGAAGCCAGGCCCAGAATGTTTTTTAAACAAACAAATAAGCCTAAGGTCCCAGGATTGCCACAGGGCCACGCTCCTGACCCAGGAGGGAAATACCTAGCATGGGTGAGGGGCTCGCTTCCAAAGGGAGAAACACCTGCTAGAGGTCGGGGTGTCCGCCCCCAGCCAGTGTGGAGGCGCGGCCAGCACGGGCCAGGAAGGCTGAGCCCCAGCGGATTTGAATCAGACCCCACCCCCAGCGCCACGTGGACCACCACAGCCTTGCCCACTGCAGCCTGGCTGCCATGAAATTGGGGCCCAGCTCTCCATTCTCCCACTCCTGCCTCGAGGGAAGGGGATTCCTGGGCCCTCCACGTGTCTGGCTCTGTGTTTGGAAACGGCCCGTGGCCCATCGCACCTCGGCCTCCTCAGGGCTACCCAATCAAGCAACTACCCAAGGGCCCCCACACAGGTGGGGAAACTCAGCCGCCCTGCCCTGAGCCCAGGCCCTCTACGGGAGCTCCTCAGAGCCAGGGACCCTGGTGGGGAAATGAGGACAAGGCTGACCTGAATATGGGAGGAGCAGGTGGCAGGTCACGTGGCCCATGCCTGGGAAAACTCTGACCTCATCATGGCCCAAGGAGGCCCCAAGCACGCCAGCTGGACCCTGGGGTCAACCACAGTGTCAGACACCTCCAGTCCTCAGTGGCACCTGTATCCAGCACACTCCAAGGGTTTCCAGAAAGGAGTCAAGCAGCTTGCACGAGGGCCCAGGCACGTGTCAGGGAGATGCAAACGAGGGACGATTTGAGGCAGAGAGAGAAGGCAGAGAGGAGGGCGGTCTGAGCCGGATGCACCCTGGAACTGAGAAAGCCTGGTCCCAAGCCTCTGGAGCCGGCGCAAAGGCGGTAACACAGAGCTGGGGCTCTGCCCTCGCTGCCAGAGCATGAAGGCGCAAGCACTCGGGTTAAAAACCATTTTCGTGGTGCGACCTTGTAATGGAAAAGTCTCCCGTGAGCCCTTGCTGGGTTTCCACAATAGACAACGACCTCATTTCACATCAGGTGTGCACGGTAATCCGCGCAGCCCTGGCCCTGGGTAACACAAATGCTCACACTCATTCCCAGCCCTCGTGGGGCGAGGGCTTCGGCCTACTGGCACTCGGCTCCCAGTGGCTTGGAGACCTGTTCAGGTGGAGGCCTGGCCTGTGGTGCCCGACTGCCCTTTGGTACAGCCCAGAGGCTTGTGCCACCACCTGCCCTCACTCCAGGCAGAAGCTGGCCCTGTGGCCTCCACAGATTGGCCCTTCCCTCTGTGATAAAGTTGTCGATTCTTGGCAGGGGGGCCCCCTGACCAGCCAGGACAGGGAACGTTCTAGGAGCACAGCCACGCCCAGAGCACAGGTGCCGGCTGGGCTGCGTGGGGAGCCACAGCTCTGCTGCACCTTCCCAGGAGCGGGGCCAGTGACCCTCATCTGCACCCACCTCGGCCCTCTTTGCTCTCTAGACCCCAAATCCTCCCGGCATCTGATCTCCCACCTACTGTTCAGACACCTTCCCAGCCTCCTCTGCTAAGACTCCCCATAAACATCCCTTTACCCCATGCCCCTCCTGCCCTGGGATGGCCTCCATGACGTCCCACGGCCAGTGCACAGGCACAGCAGGGACACCTGGGGCCACACCGGCTCCTACCACTACCCAGAGATGGAGAACAGGTGCTCTGCACAGAGCCACGTGAACACAGAACTGTGCAGAGGCAGCAGCACCACCGAAAACCTAAGACATTCCTTGCCCCTAAAACCCAGGAGTTCCAAGGTGAAGCCCTGGGTCAGAGGCGAGCAGAGTGCGGAGGGTCCCTGGAGGCTGGGCCTGCACCCCCTTGGTGGCGGCTCACCTGTACGCCTGCAGCAGGAGGATCTTGTAGATGTTGGTGCACACCGTCTGGAGGCTGTTCACCTAGAGTCACCAAGAAAGAGTGAGAAACGGCAGAAACCTCTCTGGGATTTTAAGTTTTTACTTTTTGCCTTATCATCCATTCAGATAGAACAAGAAAGAGGAACATTTTGACAAGAAACTATCCCTCTTCCCAGTGAAATCTGGCCTGGCCCTCACCCAGCAGCTGTGAACCACCCTGGGGGAGTCAGGACTCTGTGTTGTCTGCCTGCCCGAGGCTCAGCCAAGACAGGAAGGAACCAGGACAGGGAGTGGACGCGGATGCCCACGGGAGAGGGGGAGTGGACAGAGATGCCCGGACCACAGGAGGGGAGGATCAGATCCCACAGGAGAAGGATGGACACAGATCCCACAGGAGAGGGGAGGACAGATCCCACAGATGCCCACAGGAGAGGGGGAGTGGATGCAGATGCCCACAGGAGAGGGGGAGTGGATGCAGATGCCCACAGGAGAGGGGGAGTGGACAGAGATGCCCACAGGAGAGGGGGAGTGGACAGAGATGCCCACAGGAGAGGGGGAGTGGACGCAGATGCCCACAGGAGAGGGGGAGTGGACACAGATGCCCACAGGAGAGGGGGAGTGGACATGGACGCCCACAGGAGAGAGGGAGTGGATGCAGATGCCCAGATGAGACAATGCCCTCAGGGCTGCAGCTTCAGAGCATCAGCCCACCAAGGCCCGGGACCCCATCTCACCCCATAAGGAGGGGCACTGGTGCTGAGGACCTAGCGGGGTGAACACAGGAGCCCTCAATACGTTATGTGCACGCATGCTACTCACACTGCACACCCACGCCCATGCACCTCACGTGAATGCCCACACGACTGCACGAACACACATGCATGTCAGGTATGCATCTGCATGTGCACATTCACACTTGTGCCCTTGCACACCTGTGCACACACTGCCATGCCTTCATGTACACACATGCACAAATGTATGTGCTCACGTGCATATGCCCACATGTGCACTCTTACGTGCAGCCAGTCACTGTCAGTCTTGCACACACACACACATGCTTGCGCACATGCCTCCCGACCTCCGAACTCTGTGCTGACCATCAGCCTGCTCACCTGCAAATCCAGAAACAGGCTGTGACACTTCAGCCGCAAGACCCCAAAGAGTTTGCGACGCATGTTCCTCCCAGCCTTGAAGCCGCGGTTGAAGGTGAGACTGGCTCTGATGGAGGTCCGGGCGTAGCTGAGACACAGGGGGGACGTCAGACACATATGCCTGCCCCACACCCAGCCTCCTCCTGCAAAGCTTGCTCCAAAGCCCCTCCTGCCTTCCTCCCACTTCCTTGTCCTACCTGGGGCATGCGCTGCAGCCCGAGGGGGCTGGGTGCTCACTCCATGGACTCAAAATGCTACACGCCATCCGGACCCTGCACAACCAAACTCCACCAGGACCTGGCTAGTGATGTTGAGTGTATCCAAACCTCACATGGTCGTGTGTGTGCACTCATCATCTGCCCTGATGAGATCTGCACATAACTCGGCCAAAAACACATAATAAACCGTGGAGCCCTGGCTCCCAGGCGTCCCTCGAGTGGGCACGGGTGTGACTCAGGTTTTTTTGTGGAAGAACACCGAGTCGGGCGTGGGGAATCTCACTGTGTTTGAATCTCAGGGATGGAAGAGCCAGGTGGCGCCAGCTAAACAGGGCTCCAGTGAGTGCACGTGGCACACACGGTGTCTCCGGAGGGGCAGGACGGAGGCATCCCATCGATGTCCTCCAGGGCCTCACCACCACTCACTGCCCATGTACATCCATGTCCAAAGATGAACACACATGACATCCACGGCACGCTCCTGGGGTGTGTTCTTTTACATCCAGCTTTGAACACTGCTACATTGAAATAAACATTTTGTGCCATTAAACATTCTTCAAAAATTCTTTGAAAACTTGTTTAAAGGCAGAGTAAGTTTTGCGATGCATAATATCTGCTGAGCTCTGTATTTGAGCAGGTTCGTGACTTGCTGTGGCAAGTCCCCCTGCCTGGAACGCTGGAAATGGTAAATAAGACCCGTGATAATGTCTGGTCACTTCAGAAGTGCAATTACTGGGAAGACACAGGACATTGTAAGGACTTCCATGCAAACGAGCTGCTTTCCAGAAAAGTCTTTCCATCTTGCCTCACCCTGATGCCGGCTCTTGGCAAGCCCAGAAAAGGAGCCAGCATGAGGGACGGGGACAGGTCTCGCTGTCAGTTTCACATGCGTTTCTTTGAGGGATGGGTCTGTCAGTTTCATGTGCATTTATTTGATGCTGCTGGTAGGACCTTCCCAAGTGTGCATCAGACGTCCATTTCTTCTTTCACAGCCATCCCCAACACGACCTTGGGCTCCGGCTCGCCCTGAGCCTGTGTGTCTGACTTGTGTGGGGTCCTTGGGCAAAGCGAGGTCCCCAGAGCAGGAGGCCAGGCTGTAATCACGCATGCCCCTTGCCAGCTGGGTGACCGACGGCAGCTGCTCCCCTGGAGCCTTTCCTCCTCTACCTCTCAGATGGTTAGGAGAACAAAGTGAGAGGATGAATGTGCAGGACCTCACAGGGCGCCTCAAATAAATCATGTGCAAAAACGCTCCAGGGAATGGCCATTTTCACTGTGGCTCAGGCAAGCTGAGTTTCTCTGCAGTGAAAGCAATGCCCGTTGCCTCACTGGTTTCATCCGCCTCCCTGTGTGTCCTTCCCCAACACCAAACCAGGGAATGTTCACCTCCCTTCCCTTTGAGTCTTTTGTTTCTGTTGCTGGTGTTGTTTGCATGTATCTCCTCTTCTACCTAGAATCTGCTCTGGTATATGTTGTAAAGACACAACTTATTTGCTTCCAGTCAGTTTTCTCAGAAAAAAAAATTAAACACACACTCTCTTTTCCATCAGCTGTGCCACATGCCACATTAACACACGTTTCTGAGAGACAGGGCTTCTGTTTTATTCTATTGTTCTGTCCATCAGTTCTCACCACATTCTGCCATCTGAGCTGTGGTTTGGGAGACTAAAATCTGCACAAGAAAATTCCCATCTTACCACTCTTCCTTTTTCGCTTTTCTTAATCATTTTGCCTGTTTTCTTCTCCCAGATGCCCTTCAAGCCTTTGCTGTATGCTTCAGACACAGAGGATGTGAGTTCATCCTGAGTATGGCGAACCACTGCCTCCGCTGCTGAGCTTTTAGAGCCACCTCTGCAAGCAGGCACTCTGACCAAGTGGCCTTTAGGAGCACAGAATATTCTGGCATTGAACCCACATCTGATGACCTGATGCCCACCCATCCTGCACTAGCCTCTGTGGCTTTGCAATGTGTTTAGAGAGAACCCATTTTCCTGATTTGTTTGTCTGTCCTTTGTCCTTCAATAACATTCACTGATGCCGTGCCAGAGGTTGGAACCAGGGGTGCCTGTCCTAAAAAATACATTTCATGGGGAGCAAAATAAGCAGTGGACAGTTCACAGCTGACTGGTATGGCCAGCGCTGCAGAGGTGCCTGGGAGAGGTGAAGAGGTGCTGGGAGCCCAGGAAATCTGGAAATCACCCAGACAAAGCTAGTGGAGGCCAGGACCAGGTGAGGCTGTGAGAGGCAAGCAGGGACTGTGGGGAGCACAGGGGACCGGCATCCTTGTGGGGAGGGAGCTGCAACAGGGACATGCTGGGCACCATGCACAAGGGTGTCTGCACCTGCCACTCCCCCATCATGAGGGCATCCACACCTGCCGCTCCCCCATGAAGCAAACCCCAGGGAGCATTCTGGAATGAGGCCAAGTCCAGATCCGGACTGTTCAACTCAAAATGACAGGACCCCAGTTTAAACCACTGGTTTAACAACCATCCACCACTTATTTCTCTTCCCATGAAGCTGTGCCTTTTAGAGGAAGGCACCCCCAGTTCCAGCCTCTAGCACAGCACCAATGAATATTATTGAAGGACAGAATAAAAAAACACCTGTCCACTATGGTTTTGGAATGCTGATACTTTTTACTTTTTTTTTTTTTTTTTTAAGATGAAGTCTTGCTCTGTTGTCCAGGCTGGAGTGCAGTGGTGTGATCTCGGCTCACTGCAACCTCTGCCTCCTGGGTTCATATGCTTCTCCTGCCTCAGCCTCCCGCATAGCTGGGACTACAGGCGTGCGCCACCAGCCCAGGCTAATTTTTGTATTTTTTAAGTAGAAATGGAGTTTCACTATGTTGGCTAGGTTGGCCTCAAACTCCTGGCCTCAAGTGATCCACCCACCTCGGCCTCCCAAAGTGCTGGGATTACAGGTGTGAGCCACCTCACCCTGCCTAGAATGTTGATACTTTTTACTCATACAAGAAACAGCACAGATTTCTGCATCTGTGTCCATCTTCAATCCATTTGTGTCTGAGCCTGAGATGGGGCCTTGAGCTCTCGGGCTCAGGGGAAACGAGACCCCAGAATTTTGTAGAGACCCCCCCCCACACCACAGCCCTGTCCCCTGATGGGTCACACGTGATCATGAACTCATGGCATCCTGTAGACTGTGGACGAGCCTCGGAGTGTGGGCCTCACAGTGGAGAGACTCACGCCCAAAAGGGCCCTGAAGTCTCTGGGTTCAGAGAGACTCATGCCCAGCAGAGCCCCAGGGTCTCAGGTTCAGAGGGACTCACGCCCAGCAGGGCCCCGGCATTTCAGGTTTGGAGAGACTCACGCCCAGCAGGGCCCGGGTGTCTTGGGTTTGGATCCAGACTGCTTTCTGAAGACACCTCAGTGCTCCCGGGTCTCCTTTTACCAAAATAGCACAGAAAACTGCTCCCCTTGTGAGTACCCACACTCCCACAGAAAGACGCATTTCTGTTCAGCCCTGGATGGGACGAGGGGCACCCTGTGGCCTCTGACCCTTTGGGATTGGCAGTCGCCTGCCCCACATGGAAGCAGGGGTGGACAGGATGGCCCTGCAGCAGCATCTGCCCTGGCCAGGCACAGGCTCCACTTCCGGCCAGGTGCGCTCACCTGGAGTAGTCACTCTGCACCTCCAGGGTCCGGGTGTCCAGCAGCAGGCCACACCAGGGGAACAGGCCGTGGGCCGGCAGCTGAACAAAAGCCGTGCCGCCCAGGGCCGCGTCTTCTACGGGGAAGTTCACCACTGTCTTCCGCAAGTTCACCACGCAGCCATACTCAGGGACACCTCGGACCAGGGTCCTAAGGCAGAGGGGCAATGTCAACCCCAGGATGCGGGGCTGTCACCCAGGAGGTGCCCTGACACCCTTGTTAAATGCTTTGGAAAACCCCAGAGAAGTGGTGATTTGGAGCAGGGTGCTGGGCCTGGCAGGAGCTCTGAGGAGCCTGGACCCAGCCCTGCTCCAGACTTCGGGGTGCTTGCCCTGTCTCCTGGGCAGGACAGGTAGGTGAGCGTGCAAGAACCTGGCCTGGACCCGGGACACCCAGGACTCAGACGGGAGGTGCAGCCCCAGTGGCCTCTGTGATGGTCCATCTCATGTGTCCCCATGGCAAGACCATGATCCCGTTATAAAGACTCATCTGTGGTCCGGGGCAGACTAAAATCTGGACAAGAAATTGCCACCATCCCACCTTCTTTTAAGACGTTTCTCAACGACTTTGCCTGTTTTCTCCTAGATGCCCTGAAGGCATCTGCTGTGCTTTAGTCACAGGGGAGGGTTCTGAGTTCACACTCAGGTGTGGGACCCAGCTGGGCTGTGAGCTGGGCAACACCAATCATCAGCTTCATGTCAAAGAGGTTCCCTCACCCAGTCATAGCCTCAGCTTCACGTCAAGGAGGTTCCCTCACCGAGTCATGAGCCTCAGCTTCACATCAAGGAGGTTCCCTCACTGAGTCATGAGCCTGAACTTCACATCAAGGAGGTTCCCTCACTGAGTCATGAGCCTGAACTTCACATCAAGGAGGTTCCCTCACTGAGTCATGAGCCTCGCCCACCCAGCTCAGGGAGCTCCCCTGTGCCCGGCAGTGTCTGCTCCGGCCTGGGCATCCCCTTCCCTTCCTGCGGCCTCTGCTCTGGCCCCGAGCGTCCCCCTGCCCTTCCTGTGGCCTGGCCCTGGGACCTCGGCCGGCTGCTCAGCTCCCCTGGTGCATTCCCAGCTCCCTGCGGCCACCCCTTCCTGTTACATGGCTGCCGACTCATCTCCTGAGACAGAGTTCTGCCCCCGGTGGGACCCCAACATACACTCTGAGCCACTTCCCTGGCCAGCACCCTCAGGAACTTGCCACACAGAAGCAGTGTTCCCCGTCTGCTCCGTTCCCTCAGCAGCCTCAGGCCTCCTGAGCCCTCAGTTGCCTGGGACCTGGGCTCATCCTGAGAGAATCTTAGTGGATTTAAATGTGTGCGTCCTGCTGTGATTTAAATGTGCACGGCCTGCTGTGCCCTGGGCTGCGGCAGGAGGAAAGCCGGGCGTGCCCCCAGCCCAGGGCGGTCCTGGAGGGCGGACTTGGAGGGTGGACCTGGAGGGCGGACTTGGAGGGCGGGTCCAAATGGGTTTTCACAAACACAGCCCAGCAAAGCACCCGAAACCACCCATGGCGGCCACATTTTCTGAGGGTTCCGTTTACAGCTTTAAAGGTTTCTCATCCCTCGTCAAATCGCACTTTAAAGCAAGCCCACGGGCTCTGTGGGGCGCCCTTAAGGGGGGCCACATTCGACAATCCCCTGTGCTGAGGCCAGGTTCCCTGTGCCTGATTTTAGTTCGAGCCACAAAAATCAATTCTGAGACCTACTCCTCGCCATCTCTGTGGTTCAAGACAGCACCACTCAGCAAATCCAAATTCTCCCGCCGATCCCAAACAACCCCTGGCGGGAACGTGACGGTAGCGAATGCTGTGGGTCAGCTCACTCGGCAGCTGCTGCTCTCCGCAGGCTCCGGTGCACCCTGGGGAGGAGGCTGCCGCCTCGGCCCTACAGGCCCTGTGCACAGCTCCTGGGGGTCTCACTGGGGCCCCAGGAGCCGCCACACTTGACTTTCCAAAGAGCAGCAGGAGCTGGGTCACCGCCTGCACTCACCATGTGAGTAACCTGGGCGCCTCTCTGCAGGACCAGGGCCCGCACGGCTCCCACTCTCTCCCGAAGGTGCCCCTGTGCCCCCAGGCCTGGGCGCACGGCCAAGCGCCTCCGCTCTTGCACACCCAGCACCGGCAGAGAGAGAGGACTCAGCGGAGACAACGCTGCGGTGCCGGGGCAGGACACGGGGGGCTCAACCCTGCGAAGCCCACAGGCCGTGGAGGTCCCCACAGACACACGGCACGGGCCTCACCTGAGGAAGGCTTTTGCGTGGGTGAGGTGAGGTGTCACCAACAAGAAATCATCCACCAAACGCAGGAGCAGCCTAAAATAAAGGAAAATACACATGCAAGGTTAACTTTACACTTTTTACCTAGTATCTGTCTACAAGGGACTGAATGTCAAACAATTTACACAGGCAAAAATAAGTAACGTTTTCCAAAGTGGTTAAATCAAAAACTTAAATTTCTTTCCAACAGACGTGCTCTCTACAGTTAACTGCTACAGCAATTCCTCATTCATTATAAGTACTCAGTGTTTAGCACCGGCTTGTGCAATTCTGAGCCAGCTGAAGATGAACAAAGGCCATCAGGTGCGGCCCCAATTCTCAGACTCTTAGGGAAAAATAACTGAAGACAGTAAGAATGCTGGGGCCGGGAACCTCGCCCCTTCTGAGCCATGTGGTGCCCTTTACCAGCATGGCAGCTGGTTATCAGCCGAGCATCATCCGAGACCCAGATCCTGTCCACAGGAAGCTGGGCATGGTGCACTGTGTGACCCTCAGGCCCAAGCCTGGCGCCCTGCGGCCATGGACCACAGGTATCCTGTCCCAGAGGGCTGACCAGTGTGCCGCCAGCTCGAGGACACTTCCCTCCAAGTCCCAGAGCAACCTGTGTGTACAAGAAATCTTTGTTTCTGTTACATAAACTTATTTCAATCTAGAACTTGAACCTTAATGAAGAAGAACCTTGATCCTGTACATGCTATAATTGGAGCTAGAGTTTCAAAAGATGCACAGGAAAAGCCGGAGACTTCGAGAGAAACGGCCATGTGGCCTGCAGGCTTCCTGACGCATCCTTCACTAACTGTCTGCTTGTTCAGTGATACTATTTTCAAAAAAAGTAACTGCTGTCCACATCCTCTCCAGCACCAGAACACTTTTACACTGTTGGTGGGACTGTAAACTAGTTCAACCATTGTGGAAGACAGTGTGGCGATTCCTCAGGGATCTAGAACCAGAAATACCATTTGACCCAGCCATCCCATTACTGGGTATATACCCAAAGGATTATAAATCATGTTGCTATAAAGATACATGCACAAGTATGTTTACTGTGGCACTATTCACAATAGCAAAGACTTGGAACCAACCCAAATGTCCATCAGTGATAGACTGGATAAAGAAAATGTGGCACATATACACCATGGAATACTATGCCGCCATAAAAAAGGATGAGTTCATGTCCTTTGTAGGGACATGGATGAAGCTGGAAACCATCACTCTGAGCAAACTATTACAAGGAAAGAAAACCAAACACTGCACATTCTCACTCACAGGTGGGAAATGAACAACGAGAACACTTGGACACGGCGGGGAACATCACACACCGGGGCCTGTCATGGGGTGGAGGGAGGGGAGAGGGACAGCATTAGGAGAAATATCTAATGTAAATGACGAGTTAGTGGGTGCAGCAAACCAACATGGCACATGTATACATATGTAATAAACCTGCACGTTGTGCACATGTACCCTAGAACTTAAAGTATTAAAAAAAAAAGTAACTGCTGTCAACAAAAGTCAGCTGAATTGAACCACATTAGGTTGGCACAATATTTAGGTGTGTGTGTCCTTGGGTGTAGACCCCATGCAAGTGGGATGGGCAATGGGCTGAAGAGGCGCCCAGTCCAGGCCACCTGTCGAGGGCCTGCCAGGAGATGTGGGGCCTCAGGCTGCACCAGCCCCATCTCCCCGAGGACCCTAAAGGAACCCGGGTGGATGTGATGGAAGCTGGTGTGCTTCCTCGGTGTTGAATTCACATGCTCATCATGCAGGGCAGCGGCCTTCCTGCCTGCTGAGCCCTGAGGCCTCTGGACATGACTGCTGGACAGAGCCTGCATGGAGCCCACAGTCCACAGTCTGTGCAACCCCTCCCGTGCAGCTTCATACCCAGGAGGGGCTGCAACCGTGTCTGGTTCCTCAAGACAGAACAGTCATGGTATCCAGAGCACCAGGAATATTAACACTGAACGCGTCAAAAATAAATCAACCCCCACCCAAGCCCCCCCCCCCTCCCGGGGAAGAGGAGGCCTCACCCGTCCCGCCGAATCCCCGCAAACAGCTTGTTCTCCATGTCGCCATAGCACAGGCTGCAGAGCAGCGTGGACAGGATGGAGCCCTGCGGGATCCCCTGGCACTGGACGTAGGACCTGGGGTGGGAAGACACAGGTGAGAGATGGGCAGGGCATGTGCTGGACATGTGTACACTCAGAGCCACACACAGACACAGACCCTCATACACACCACCGATATGTCTACCATTCAGCCGGCAAACACCTCAGAAACATACCAGACGAGACCTCTGAGCAAACAATCCCTGCTCCCCACTCTCACCGTGAACTGGGGCGGCTTAAACAGACCCAGCCACAGGTGTGACCACATCCTTGCTCTGAATCATCAAGGCTTTCTTTCATTAAGGTTTCTTAAATCTTAGAGTTTATTCACAGAACCAGACACTTGACCCAGAATGAATGCTTCACCGGACTCCTTTTTTTTTTTCAAAGAATTTACCCACAGGGAAAGACTCATGGCCCTACACGTAGCAGCTGTGTGCCAACAGATACAACCTTGCCCCTAGTTTCACCACGACCAACGAGATGCAGAAACTCTCCAAACAAACAAGGATGCCAAGGGTGCGTTTTCAGACAAACAGTGAGAGCAGAATAGTCCCTTGGAACCTGAAGGTGCACGCAGAAGGCATGGCTGCCACGCGACCCTCAGCTATCCCCAGAGCCCATAGGACGCCACTCCTGTTGCTAAGAGACACTTGCAGCCCTACTGCAAAGACAAGACCTGTTATTTTCGGGAAGCACTGTAGGTGGTCACCTTAAAAAGAGGCTTTCTGGCCGGGCGTGGTGGCTCACACCTGTAATCCCAGCACTTTGGGAGGCCGAGGTGGGTGGATCACCTGAGGTCAGGAGTTCGAGACCAGCCTGGCCAACACGGCAAAACCCCCTCTCTACTAAAAATTAGCCAGGTGTGGTGGTGGGTGCCTGTAATCTCAGCTGCTCGGGAGGCTGAGGCAGAAGAATTGCTGGAACCTGGGAGGTGGAGGTTGCAGTGAGTTGAGATCGCGCCCCCGCACTCAAGCCCGAGCAGACAACAGTGAGATTCTGTCTCAAAAAAAAAAAAGAAAGAAAGAAAGAAAGAAAGAAAAAAAGAGGCTTTTCTTGCTGGTGCAGATATCACTGATGGGCAAGAGGACTGCGCTTTTTGCACAGAAGCACACGCACCAACTCTAGGACTCCCGCCAGCCCAGCAATTCAATGCAAGCAGATACGCCCCTGTGAGCACACAGGATGGGAAACTCTCTCTGTTTTTAGTTTCTGGGGCAACAGGTTTTGAAGATGTTTTTATTCAGAGGCCAAACTGGACCACGATGGGGACTAGAGCTTCGGGCCTGTCTGTGTCCTCGGGACAGGACAGACACAGTCCCCTCCTGTCTGTCAGGGCATGAGGACACAGTCATCGCCTCACATTCCGCAAAGCCCTGCCACACGCGGATGGCACGTGACTTGATCCATCTTAATAAAATTCGTGGCCAGGAAGGAGGCCCGTGGTGGCTTCTCTGGGGAGGTGACTTTGTCAGCGGCTTCTGTGGGCCTGGGGGCTGCTTACACACATGTGCACACGTGTCCCTCGGTCAAAATTCACTCTGCTGCCATATGCAATTTGTGTTTTTCCAGGATATGTGTACTACTTAATATTTCTAATTATACTTTAATAAATATTATAATTGCTTATAATATTAGTGATTACTTATAATGCAATAATTAATAGTTATATTTTTAAATAAAAGCTTCCGAAGCTGTGCACAGTCCTGTATCTGCTGGAGACGATCCCAGAGAGAGGCCTCCACATTCCACCTGACTGCGGATGACCTTGAGTGTGCACGAATTTCCTCCGTGCTACCACTCTCCCCAGGCACACGCAGGGTCGCAGGCAGACGCCTGCCGGCAGGTGTGTGGTTTTACTTAAAATCCAGAGGACGTGATGTGGCACCGGGCACCGTGGCTCTACCGCCGTGAGTGTGGCTCACCCAGTGGCTGTGTGACAGCAGCTCTCCCAGGCCGCCTGCCCCATGGCCAGCACAGGCCCCCTGAGACGAGCAAACTACACGGTCAACCCCCCACTTTCCAGATGGGAAATTCAGTCACAGAGAGAAGAGCCCGCGCCCTCGCGGGGGTCACGCGACAGGGACGGGAAGTGAGAATCAGATAAAATCCTCTTGTATCGGGAGGGAGAGGTAAAAGCGTGTGAGGGCCGGGTGCCCAGCGTCAGTAGTAACTTGGAGCTGCCAAGCTGCAGGCTCAAACGCTCAGCCACACACCCGACCCAGACACACCCCCCGCCCCCGTCCTCCACACAGGAGCGAGTCCACGCCCCTCTTGCCGTTTCCAGGCCTCACGCGGCATCTGCTCTGCTCCGGCTGCGGCAAGCCGAGCCACGTTCCCGGGCCCTCGGGAGCCTGCAGCCCAGGAGCCGGAGGGGGCAGGGGCCAGAAAAGGAGACTCTGGTGGCCCCGGGGAGGACAGCAGTGGGGAAGGGGCAGGACAGAGGTGAGCAGAAGCCCTGCCAGCCCGCCCACCCTCCCGCAGGGCAATGGCACCTGGCCACCCACCCTCAGGGCAATGGCACCTGGCCACCCGACTCACTTGCCCCTGATGCGCACAGCGTGGTGGCACACGAAGCGTAGGAAGACGTCGAAGAGGCCACTGCTGGCCTCATTCAGGGAGAAGCTCTGGGAAAGCAGACGGGAGACACGTGGGAGTGAGCCGGTGGGCGCCGAGACAGGCAGGACCACATGGCCAAGACCCCCCGTCCCTTTTGGGGTCAGTGTTTGTGATGAAGTGCGGGGCTGGAATGCAGGGCCATCGTGGGCTGGCCGGGCCAAGTCTCTGCAGACACACACGGGCTTAGGCAGAGCGTGTGACATCGAACATCTCCTCTGGGCCACCTGGGTGTCCAGCTGGGCTCACACCTGCACAGCCCACCGTGGCCCAGATGGCACACGTGATCCAGGAGTTGCTGCCCAGCTACCAGGCACAGGGTCTGGGTCCCAGGAGCCCATGCCACCCCCACCCCCACCCTGGGAGCCAAGGAAACTCGCCCAGAGGTCTCTGAGCCTCACTCAGTGGACACGACTATCCCCTAAAGTGGAGCAAGTGCACAACAGGCATCTTCAAAGAGCCACAGGGGCCACGGGAACAGACCCAGCACTGAGGGGCCAGCTCGGCGGGACGCGGCTCAAACACGGCCTGTCCTCCTAAAGGAGGGGGACACCTTTCCTTTGGCCTCAAGATCAAAATTGACAGAGAAGACGTTTAGCAAATCATGAACAAAGCCACTATGGAGCTGGAGAGAGGCCGTGCGGTCAAATGTGAGCAGGTGCCCGAATGCAGCAGCTGTCACAGCCTGGCATGGCCCAGCTCAGATTCCACCAAGGCACACAGCTCATCATGCCCCCACCACAGCTCATTCCCCCCCACTGCCCCCCAGGGCCAACAGTCTGTCTGGTGATGAGCCCACTGATGCCCCAGGGGAGGACCCACTGCTGGGAGTCCGTGCCCAACCCTGTGGCGCAGTGCCCAGACCTGCTCGATGACGACGGCATCCCTCAGCGGGCTGGTCTCCTGCAGGTGAGCCACGAACTGTCGCATGTACGGCTGGAGGTCTGTCAAGGTAGAGACCTGCCGGCAGAGGAGAGGGCATGAGCCACAAATGTGGCCTGCCCTGGCCAGAGCTGGACACTTGTTTCTTCCAACCAGGACGTGTGGACCTGCGGCCAAGCCCGGTGGCGGGATGAAGCCCAGGGAGCGCCTGAGGAGCTTCTGTTTGGGAAAGGGGGGCCGGGGGGCTGGGGACACAAAGTAGCTACAGACACACCTGGGACTCCAACTGCAGCCACCACCCATCAGACCCCCATGACCGACCGCCATCCACAGTCACCACATCAGACCCCACGACCAACCGCCATCCACAGTCACCACCCATCAGACCCCCATGACCGACAGCCATCCATAGTCACCACATCAGACCCCACGACCGACCGCCATCCACAGTCACCACAATGGACCCCACGACTGCCATCCACAGTCACCACACACCAGACCCCACAACCTCCATCCACAGTCACCACAACAGACCCCACGACTGACTGCCATCCACGGTCACCACATCAGACCCCACGACCTCCATCCACAGTCACTACACATCAGAACCCACGACCTCCATCCACAGTCACCACAAATCAGACCCCCATGACCTCCATCCACAGTCACCACACATCAGACCCCACGACCTCCATCCACAGTCACTACACATCAGACCCCATGACCTCCATCCACAGTCACCATATCAGACCCCGATGACCGACCTCCATCCAGAGTCACGTGGCACAAGTGGCGCTCGAGCTCCCGGGCCTCTCCAGCCCAATGCTGGGGGGATTGCAGGGATGCAGGTGCAGCCGCAGCACAGGCAGGAGAAGAGTCTGGAGATGCGGGAGAGAGACCGGCACCCCCACCTCCTGTTCTGCAGACTCCCCCAGGACACTTGCCATTTACCACAGGACCCGCCAAGCTCCTGAGTCCCCAAGATAGGATGTGACCAGGCACGCGACACACACTAACACAGACACAGGAGACCTTGAGCTTGTGAGGCATCAAAAGAGGCGCACGGTGACTTTGTGCTTTAGCATGTTCCCCAGTCCCCAGGAGCTGGTGGCAGGGCCATGGGCTAAAACCACATCGAGTACGATTCAACCCTGAGAACCAACCTGGAAGGCAGTAACAGGAAGGTACATGGGGCCTGCACCCTTCCCAACCCAGGAGCAGGCAACATGCCCACAAATAGCCCATGGGTCTGAGGTTGGCAGAAAGCATCACAGAAATCCATAATTATTCTAGACTCAATACAGAAAAGCCAATATTTCAAAACTGATGAGATGCTGCTGAAGCAGGTCTTTAGTGCAGGGTCCCCAGCCATTGTGGTACCAGGGACTGGTTTCGTGAAAGACGATTTTTCCACAGGACAGCAGTGGGGAAGGGGATGGTTTTGGGAGGAAACGGTTCCACCTCAGATCATCAGGCATTAGATTCCTATAAGGAGCCCAGAATCTAGACCCCTCTCACGCACAGTTCTCAGTAGGGTGTGTGCGCCTCTGAGCACCGCATGCCACTGCTGATCTGAGAGGGGGTGGGGCTGAGGCGGGAACGCTGGCTCACCACACCCCACCTAGCCTCCCGCTGTGCGCCTGGTTCCTAACAGGCCCCAGACCCATGCCACTCCATGGCCAGGGGCCTGGGGAACCCTGCTTTAGAGGGAAAACTGCAACTTCAGATGCTTGTTTAGAAAAGAAAGTTCAAACGTCCATAATCAAAGCTTTTCCTTCAAGGAGCCGGAAAAAGAACAATAAACAAAGCCTAAAGGAAATGGAAGGAGGCCATCGATAAACAGCAGACACCAATTACGCAGGAAACAGCCGGGAAATCAGCACACGTGAAACTCTTCTGTGAAGAGAGTCACGAAACAGAAAGACCCCTAGCGAGGCCTGGAGAAGGAAAATGGAGGTTGTCAGCACCAAGGCTGGAGGCAGCTATCGCTGCAGATCTCATGGAAGCTGCAGGAAGCGAGTCTCAGCCGGGCGCGGCAGCTCACACCTGTCATCCCAGCACTTTGGTAGGCTGAGATGGGCAGATCACCTGAGGTCAGGAGTTCGAGACCAGCCTGGCCAACATGGAGAACCCTCGTTTCTACTATAGTTACAAAAATTAGTCAGCATGGTGGTGGGCACCTATAATCCCAGCTACTTGGGAGGCTGAGGCAAGAGAATTGCTTGAACTCAGGAAGCGGAGGTTGCAGTGAGCCGAGATCACACCAATCCACTCCAGCCTGGGCAACAGAGTGAGACTCCGTTACAAAAGAAAAAGAAAAAAAGAAAGAGAGAAAGTCTCCACCTCACAGGGGAATTCCAAGGACGGAGCCCAGCCAGGGCCACATCCAGGCCAATGATCACAGGGAGGCCTGGAAGCCCTGCCCACCGGCCACACACCACAGCAGGCACCGCATGACCCAGGAGTGGAAGGAACAGAATGGAGAGCCCGGCGGGGAGGCCCCCACACAGCTGACATAAGATAAACCCGCCCATAATTCAAAGGAAGGTGTGGTCTCCTCAATAAAACTGTCGGAGCAACTGCAGACCCACTCCAGGAAGAAAGCTCGCCTGAACTCTGTGCTACCCCCCGCGTAAAAACCAATTCCACAGATCCCCACTTACCCCACAGATAAAAACCAATTCCACAGATCCCCACCTACCCCACACATGAAAACCAATTCCACAGATCCCCACCTACCCCACGCATAAAAACCAATTCCACAGATCCCCACTTACCCCACAGATAAAAACCAATTCCACAGATCCCCACTTACCCCACACATGAAAACCAATTCCACCGATCCCCACCTACCCCACACATGAAAATCAATTCCACAGATCCCCACCTAGGTTTGAAAACTGACACAGTAAAGGCTGTTCTAAAAGGAGACGCAGAAGCAACATCACCACGACCTCAAGCTAAACAGAGTTCCTGAAGAGAACACAAACAGCTTTGGCCACAAACAGCTGATAAAGTGGACTGCGTTAGTGGACTGCATTAGAAGTACATACAATCTTCCAATCCTCAAAAGGCTTGACTTGGGAGCACAAAAGCAAGACACACACGGCACAGAGATTCACAGTGCACGCATCTGATGCCAGACTTGCACCAGAACACACAAAGAGCTCCTGCGAGCTGATGATGGGAGGCGGGTGCCCCGTACAGAGTGGGGCAGGACGGACAGGCACCTCCCGCAAGAGCCCCGGGGCGGCCAGAACGGGAATAGTGTGGGCACATGGGCATCAAGAGAGCCCCCTGCACAATCCCACCAGGCGGCTTCGACACCATCAGGCCAGCGGCCACCAGAAGCATCGCCCTCGCAAGCGGCCAGCCGGGGTGTCACCGTCACTCCCCTGGAAAACTCCCACAACATCCCTAAAGCACGCCTGTGACCCAGCAACCCCACCCCTGGAATTCACCCAGAGGCGAGGGCCTCTGACCCCTGGGACGCTCCCAGAACCCAGCAGGCTCACAGCAGGCGCAGCCGTGCAGTCCGCACCCAGGAGCCTCCACGGAGGCAGGAAGGATACATCCACGTGGCGTGTTCCACAGCGGATGCCATACACGGACAGAAGGCGTGGCTGAGGCGTTCGGCACAGCTGAGGCTCGGACCCCAAAACCCACCTCCTGCCTGATCACACTCATGTGGAGACCGGGAGAGGGAGACCACGGAGGTTGAGGTCGGAACCAGGGTCACAGTGGGGGTGGCAGCTTCCGCTGCGGCGTGGGGGGGAGTCTCCTGGGCTCTGGTGACTTTCTACACCCGGGCGCAGGTGGTGGCCATCAGGTTTCCACGAAGGTAAAATTCTGCTGAATCATACATGAGATTTGCAAATAGCTGCGACAGCCTCAAGAAGTCAGAGAAAGAGGTCCTTGCGGGTTTCCACATGTGCCTCTCCCCAGACCGAAGCTCCAGGGACACTTCCTCACCTCTGCACCCCGGCCTGGCACGACTTTGGGGGCTTACCACTGCAGCGTGCTCATGACCACTGGGTGGGAACCCAAGCCCAGGGCGCTTTCACCCCTGCCGAGCCCCAAGGCCCCCGGCCGCTCTGGGAGGGGTGCGTCCCAGGGAGCGAGGCCTGAATCAGCCTTCCTGTCTCTCATGGAGCCGGCACGGGCCAGGCTGGGGTCCTGGGGGTGCCAGGGGTCCAGGAAGGTACCACCAGCGTCCCCACTCTCCTCTCAAACCCGGCTTGCAGTCCCCAATGCCCAGCCCTGTGACAGGACAGGGGCACCCATGCTGGAAGGGAGGACCCTGAATCTGGAGCTCACCAAACCAGCACCCGAGGGCGTGAGGACAATGGTGTGGACCGTGCCCAGAAGAGAAACGAGTAAGGCCAAGGGGCCGCACACACCCACGCCATGGACACGCATATGTCACAGACACATGCACACACACACCACAAATGTGCACATCACAGAAATGCAGCACAGACATGCATGTGTCACAGACACACACACACGCACACCACAGGCACACACACCAGAGACACACCACGGACACACGTGCCACACACACACACACAAATATGCACGCCACACACACATGCACCACAGACACACGTGCCACACGCACATATCACAGACACACACGCATATCACAGACGTGTAAATCATGGAAGTACCTCCATCACAGAAACACATCACAGACACGACTGCATCCTAGACGCATTCATATCTCAGAGACACACATCCTGGACATGACCGTATCGCACATGAGCCTTACGTGGCTCTTGAAGGCCTTGCGGACGTGCCCATGGGCGGCCTTCTGGACCACAGCATACCGACGCACGCAGTACGTGTTCTGGGGTTTGATGATGCTGGCGATGACCTCCGTGAGCCTGTCCTGGGGGATGGTGTCATACGCACCCGTCACATCTACCTGCGTGAGTGGAGGCGAGGAGGCTGACAGTGGCCACCCAGCAACTCAGACATCACCTCTGCCCTCAGGGCCTGGCCTGGCAGCGTCCCCCGCTCTCTCTCTGACCCCCACCCCTCCAGACCCCAAGGGCAGGGTGGGCTGTGTCCTCTCTGAGCCTCAGGACAGGAGGCCCCTGGCTCAGGACTGGGGTGCGAGACACCTGGGCCTGGTGGCTGAGCTGGTGCGGTTCCTTCTCTGACGGGAACTGGAATCCAGTGGGACCCTCCCTGGGAATAGGAGCCTGGGCAGTCAGGGTGCACAGTCGGGCCCATGTGCTGCAGCAAAGGCTGAAGGTCTCCACCCCAGGGGCCGGGTGTGTCCCCAACAGTGACAGGGTCACCTGCACTCCCTGCGGTCCACCCAGGAGTACCTCTTCCACCCAACATGAGGTGCCAATCAGGCAGCCACTCCCAAGGTCCAGCAGGGCTGCTCACGGGGGCCCCGGCACCCACCTTGACGAAGTACAGCTCAGGTGGCGGGTCCTGGGCCCGCACGCGCAGCACGAAGGTGCGCCAGGCCTTGTGGATGTCATCTAGGCCCAGCACAGAGGCACCCAGGAGGCCGGGGCGCCGCGCCCGCTCGTAGTTGAGCACGCTGAACAGTGCCTTCACCCGCGAGCTGAGACGCTTGGCCTGGCGGGGACAGCACGGGAGACAGTCAGCAAAGTGGACCCGGCCAAGCGCCCCGCCCCACCATAGGGACCCAGGGGAGAAGCAGCCCCACCCCAGTGTCCCCAGCCCCCCAGCCCCGGGACCTAGACCCCCTCCCAGCTTCCCCAGACCCTGTTTGAAACGTGCTCCTGGCTGCATGTGTGTTGCACACGGGATCCTCATGCCACACCTCTGTCCACCTCACCCCACACTCCCCTCAGATGACGGGGTCACTGCAGCCACCGCAGCCACAGGCGTGGGGTGCAGGAGCGGTGGGGCGAGGCCCCAGGATCCTCAGAGCCCGGTGGGCTCCTGGCAGCCGTGGCCTGGTCCCCGGGCCCCACACGGAAGCACACGGTGCCTGAACACCACAGCAGGACACGGATCCGGGACCTCGGGCTCTGCTGTGTCCAGGCCCAGGCCCGGCTGCTTCTTGTGGTCCTCAGAGCCTGTCCCTGCCCCAGGACCTCCCCCAACACCCCCACGCTGCTTTTCTGGAGGCACCGGCACCTCGGCCGCCTCACCATGCCCACAAATGGGTTGGAACCGTGCCGTGGCCCTGGCTGTGTCCTGTGGCCCCTCCTCCGGGCCCTTCATCTAAGCTGATACCAAATGTGGGGCGCGAATGCACTTCTGTTTAAAAAGGAAACGAAACCAAAGCACAGCCACCCTCTTTTCTCTGCGGAACGTTCTGGCTCCCACGACGTAGTCCATGTTCACGATCGGCCGGAGGCCGTCAGGCTTGGGGATGAAGCGGAGTCTGGACGCCAGCAGGGCGGGCCTGGCTTCCCGGTGCTGCCTGACCTCTGCTTCCGACAGCTCCCGCAGCTGCACCCTCTTCAAGTGCTGTCTGCAAACAGAGAGCCCCTCAGGAGCCTCGCTCAGCCAGGCAACAGACTGGGGGGAAGCTCACGGGAAGCCACAACCCCCATCGACTCAGTGAGGGCTCAGGGCACCCACGGCAGCACACGCTGAAGGCCTTGCCCAGGGCCACGTCCACCCATGCCAGCCAGATGCCTCCGAGAGCCCCTCTACTTGCAGGGCACCTGAGCACCTGGACACCTGGTCCTATATTCAACCCTGGGGACGCCCAGTCCGGTGGTCAACCACCAGGGTGACTGTCCCACCGTCAGCACCAGGGAGCCTGGTCCCATGATCAACCCCCCAGATTGCCTGTCTGGTGGCCGCCACCCAGGATGGGGTACAAGGCTGCATCTGGGGCCCCATGAACCCATGCTCCCTCCACACAGGATGCCTGTCCCTCTGGTACAGCCGCTGGAGTAGCCCAAGGCTGGCCCCAGGCAGGACCCCCAGGCAGAAAGAGCTGCATCCCTTCAGATGGAGAGGGTGGGAGAGGCTGCTTAGGGAAGCTCAGCCAAGGAGCAGAATCAGCTCCTGTGAGCCCACCAGTTTCCTGACACCTCTGCCCTTTGGCCTTTTCCCCCAAAACCACCCATGGGGGCATGGGGGGCTGGAGCGGCCACACCTGGACCTGGGCATCTGTGGCTGATGGCCTGGCGCTCCATGGCCACTGGGGCCGCGGGTGCTCCAGAGCTGGTGCCCTGACCCCAGGCCGCAGGCCCAGCTGAGTGCAGAAAAGGCACAGTACCCTGTCCAGGGAGGAGGGGCCTCCGAGGCCCCTCAGGCAGAACAACAGTCCCAGTAGTGACAAGGAGCATCTTGGGGACCACCACGTCCGTCTGCTCCTTCCGGCCACCCCAGTTAAATTCTTTCCAAAATACTGGTCAAATGACCATGTTGGGTAGCACACCATTAAATACGTGTAATGTCTAAGTAGGGTGCATTGTGTATTAACTCGTTCCCGCAGGGAAAGCCCTGACCCTCCCCCAGATGCAGGAGGAAACGGCCCCAGCACCACGTCGGGGTCCCCAGCCCAGAGGCTGTGTTACCTCTGATGAGGTCTGCTGCCAGCTCCCTCTGCAGACATCCTGATTTGGGGCATGGGGTGTGACAAGGCCCCCCAGGGACTCGAGTGTGCAGAGGAGCTGGGGAAGCCCTGACCTTGTGACTAAAGCCCTCCACAGTCAGCCTGGGCGGGACACGGAGAAGCTAATACTACGGCCTGGGCTCAGGCTGGCGTCTCCCAGACCAGCACTCCAGTCCCTCACTGATGCAAATCCAGCTTGAATCTGCCACAATCCTTCACACTCTTATCAGCTGAACAGTGCAGACAAAATCTCACAGCCATTCAAATGCAGCCACCTAGAAGTCAGCTCATGGTGGACCTCTCCTATCCCCAGGTGCTCCCTGCAGTGAGTCGCCAAGTGGGTGGGATTTTATCCTCTCATGACCTGAATCCAACAGATTAAAGATTCATACAGAACAGCATGAATTAAAAGAGAATCGGGGGCTGGGCACAGTGGCTTAGCCTGTCAATCCAGCACTTTGGGAGGCCAAGGTGGGTGGATCACCTCAGGTCAGGAGTTCGAGACCAGCCTGGCCAACATGGTGAAACCCTGTCTCTACTAAAAGTACAAAAACTAGACATGCGTGGTGGCAGGTGCCTGTAATCCCAGCTACTTAGGAGGCTGAGGCTGGAGAATCGCTTAAACCTGGGAGGTGCAGGTTGCAGTGAGCCAAGATTACACCACCGCACTCCAGCCTAGGCAACAGTGAGACTCCATCTCAAAAAAAAAAAAAAAAAAAAAAACCAAGAGGGAGAATCAGACCTACATCCCGAGGAGGGGCAAGCAGGCTAGTGGTAGTGTTTCCATCCAATATAAATCCCTTCTGCTTTACAAACTCTAGAGACCACTTGGCACAAACTCCTGATTTTACAGGTAAAATAACGTGAGCTCCAGGCAGTCAGAGCCTTGCACAGAATCCACTTGGACCAGGCCTGTGACAGGGCCCCTGGCTCCCAGCCCAGAGCTGCACAGCCAGGGAAGCACTGGCAAGTGGAGACAGGCACACACTGAGAAGCAAAGAACTGGCGTGGGGATACACTACCTGATTCCAATGCTTTGCAACTTGCTCCAGACACTCTTACGGTAGAAAAAGAGCCTGTTCTTCTGAAACGTGGTCTCCGTGACATAAAAGAAAGACCTGAGCAGCTCGACCACGTACACGCTCATCAGCCAGTACAGGAACTTGGCCAGGATCTCCTCCCGCAGACGGTGCTCCGCGGCCGGAACACAGCCAACCCCTGAAACGAGAAGGACGCTGCACAACCAGGTCGCCAAGGGCCTGGCGACCTCACCCCGGACCTGCACCATCCAGACACCGCACATCCAGATCACAGCAGGGCCTGGCGACGTCACCCCGGACCTACACCATCCGGACACTGCACGTCCAGATCACCGAGGGCCTGGCAACCTACCCCAGACCTGCACCATCTGGACACTGCACATCCAGATCACCAAGGGCCTGGTGACCTCACCCCGGACCTGCACCATCCAGACACTGCACATCCAGCTCACCGAGGGCCTGGCGACCCTGGTCACCACCCCAGACCTGCACCATCCAGTACGACAGCCATGGCCACGGGAAGCCCAGCAGGTCCAGGCCGAGATGGCCACGCACGGGACCTCCACACGGGATCCCGCAGACAAAGCTCAAAAAACATCAAATGTCCTGTGAGTGACGCTCCCACCAATGACACCCTAAAATGATGAGGTGTGGACACGCTGGGCTTCAGTAAAATCTGTTATTATGTTAATTTCACCTTTTCTTTTTTACTTTTTTAATGTGGCTACTAGAATTTTTTTTTTTTTTTTTTTTTTTTTTTGAGACAGAGTCTCACTCTGTTGCCAGGCTGGAGTGCAGTGGTGCAATGTCAGCTCACTGCAACTTCCAACTCCCTGGTTCAAGCGATTCTCCTGCCTCAGCCTCCCAGGTAGCTGGGATTACAGGCACCCGCCACCACGCCCAGCTAATTTTTGTGTTTTTAGTACAGATGAGGTTTCACCATGTTGGCCAAGATGGTCTCGACCTCCTGACCTCGTGATCCACCCGCCTCGGTCTCCCAAAGTGCGGGGATTACAGGCATGAGCCACCGCGCCCAGCCTAGAAATTTTAAAATTATCCACGTGGCTCACGTCATGCTCCTGTTGGGCGACAACGGCTCGGGGCCTCATCCTTTGTCCTGGTTCCCAAGCAGAAGGGAGGAAGCAGACACTCCCCTGCCAGGCAGCACCGTCAGAGCTGGCGCCACACCGCGGGCTTGCGCGATTTCAAACTCGACACCACGGAGCCACCAGATCCCCACATGCCGGGGTTTTCCAGGCTGAACCCAGGCCGAGCGGACGTTGCTGTCACTCACTGGCTAAGGAACGCTGGCCACGTGGTGCTCCAGACACTCACAGGCCAAGATGACCGCCCTCTTTGTGGTCTCCACATCTTCATCTGTGCATCATAAGCAGAGGTCCCCGGACGTCGCTAGATGCCATGGAGGCCAGCACAGGTAAAGCTGGGGTTTACCAGCAATAACAACACAGAAGAACCATGCAAAGGACAAGGAAGGGGACCCCAGACGGCGGGCCTGAGACAGAAGACAGATGGGAAACAAAGAGGAAAAGCAGGGCGGGGGCAAAGCTAAAGAAACACTGAACACGGAAAACAATATTAATAATGCTTAGCTTGTGGGGGTGTCAAGATGCCTGAGATAGAACTAAGTCAGCAGGGAAAACAGCACACAGGCTGGGGGTGGTGACCAGAGTTAAAATACGCTAAGGGTCTTATTGCTCAGGACAAGGCTAGCAATGTTTCAGACTTCATTGTAAAAGATCAGGGTACGCCGGGCACGGTGGCTCACACCTGTAATCCCAGCACTGTGGGAGGCCAAGGCGGGCAGATCACTTGAGGTCAGGTGTTTGAGACCAGCCTGGCCAACATGGTGAAACCCAATCTCTACTAAAAATACAAAAATTAGCCAGGCGTGGTGGCGGGCGCCTGTAATCCCAGCTACTCATGAGGTTGAGGAATGAGAACTGCTTGAACCCAGGAGGCAGAGGTTGCAGTGAGCCAAGATTGCACCATTGCACTCCAGCCTGGGTGACAGAGTGAGATTCTGTCTCAATAAACAAAAGCAAACAACGACAACAAAAAGATCAGGGGGTAACACTAAGCAAAAGGAAATAAAAGCAAATGCCCAGTGACCAGGAGGCAACGACAGGATCAACACACGCTCGGCAGGACACGCACACGGCAGCCCAAGAGGTGGTGAGAAGCAAGGGAAAGACGACACGCAACAGGCAAAAGGAGAATCAGAGTGCACCAGACGGGTCTCTAGTGACAAAAAAACGAAAACACGTCAGGTTATCCAGTTAAACAACGACTGTCAGACTGGATTGGAAATTCACCTACATGCTGTTAATAGGACATACCTACACTACAAGAATATAAAGTGTTGAAAATTAGGCCAGGCGCGGTGGCTCACGCCTGTAATTCAGCACTTTGGGAAGCCGAGGTAGGTGGATCCCTTGAGTCCAAGAGTTTGAGACCAGCCTGGGCAACACAGCAAGACCCTGTCTCCAGAAAAAATTTAAAAATTAGCCAGGTGTAGAGGTGCGTGTCTGTAGTTCCAGCTACTCAGGAGGCTGAGGTGAGAGGATGGCTCAGGCCAGAAGGTAAAGGTTACACTGACCTGTGATCACACCACTGCACTCACCCTGGGTGACAGAGCAAGACTCTGTCTCAAAAAAAAGAAAAAAAAAAAAAAATATATATATATATATAAAAATTAAAGGCAGAAAACAGACATAGCAAGAAAATACTAATCAAAAGAAGCCCAGTGTGGCAGCACTAAGAGCAATTTAAAAAAAGAATTACTAGATTACTAGAGACATAGAAATCTACAAAAGATTCACGCATCAGGAAGATAAAAATTCTACCATGTGCATGCACCTAATAATGCCTCACATAAATGCTACCAAACGAGAAGAAATGAACAGACCCATCCCCCAGGTGAGGGGCTGTGGCCTCCTTCTTGGAATTTCATGCATCTAGAAGGAGACAGAAGCTTTGCACAGGACCTTAATAAGCTGGATATCGTGAACGTGCCCACTATTGACAGGATGTCAAATTTACAATGGACAGTTCTGGAAACCATCCACACACTAGATCACAAAGCAAGCCTCCACAAACTTCAAATAATTGGTATTATACAGACCACTACACAACTGAGTTAGAAATCATAACAAAATGATAACTTAAAATACTCGACATATCTTGATACTCTACATATCTTGAACATAAACAATGTTCAAATAACTCACTGCTCAAAGAAATCACAGAATAAGCTAAAGAATACTTAAAAGTGACTGATATCAAAATGATTTCACATCGAAACACAGGGTGCACAAAGAAAAAAATCACAGAATAAGAATACTTAAAAGAAGTATTAACACTTTTAAGTATTTTAAGAACACTTAAAAGTGGCTGATGTTGAAATTACTTCACATCAAACCACAGGGTGCAGCTAAAGCAGCACTTAGAGGGAAAGGCATAACTAAACTAAGAAGCTAGAAAAGGAATGAAAGAATAAACCAAAAGAAAGCATACAATGGAAAGATAGAAATGTCAGAGGTAAATCAGTGAAATTCAAAACTAAGACCCAAGAGAGAAGTCTGACGAAGGCTGGCGGAGACACTGGCCCTCCACCTGGGTCTCAGAGCAGGAGACAGAGGGGGACACCCCAACCTGTAGCTGGATGTCAATCCATGTGAAGGGGCGACTGGAGGCAGAGCCCAGCCTAAGCAATGAGCGGCAGGTACCCAGAATAAGGTGACAAGTGTTGCCACCCACCCAAGGGGGCCAACCAGAGGGGCAGCTTGGGAGAAAACAGGACAAGTGAGGGGGCTGGGGTGCCTTGCTTTCCTTCAGGCCACAGAGAACCCTTTCTGGGATGTCTCCAGCAACACTTGGCAGCAGACACAGGCAGCCCAGAGTCCAGCCTCGGCATGGGACAAGCTGGGAGAGGAGTATTGGCAGCATGCGTGTGGGCACGTGGTGGGCAAGCCAGGCCCAACAGAGGCAAGCGGACCTGAAGCTGTGGCTGCAGTGCCTGGCAGGCGGGAGGCGAGAGCCTGCAGTCCCGTGTCCCTGTAGCAAAATGGAATGGGGAGGTGACCAAGAAGAGCCGAGCATCAGAAAAGATAGGCTTGGGGACCAGCACTGTGCCTGCACCATCTACCCAGGCAATGGGCAACCGGCGCAGCTGTGGCTATAGAAAGAGCAAATATTCAGGAGCAAGCTCAAGTGAGCAAAAGCAAGGACACCCCGGGCCACACCTCACTCACTCTGCATATGACAAGGACACCCAGGGACAGCGCCTCACTCACCCTACACGTGACAGGGACACCCGGGGACCACGCCTCACTCACCCTACACATGACAGGAACACCCAGGGACAGTGCCTCACTCACTTTACACGTGACAGGGACACCTGGGGACAGCGCCTCACTCACTCTGCATATGACAGGGACACCCGGGGACAGCGCCTCACTCACCCTGCACATGAGAGGGACACCCGGGGACCGTGCCTCACTCACCCTGCACGTGACAGGGACACCCGGGGACAGCACCTCACACTCACTCTGCATATGACAGGGACACCCAGGGGCCGCGCCTCACTCACCCTGCACGTGACAGGGACACCCAGGGACCATGCCTGAGTCCCTGCACAAGCCAGGGGCAGATTGTGACCTCATCTGAAATCAGAGAATAGCAATAATGACAGGCAGAGTCCTGATCAGAGAACTCAAACTCTCCTCGACGAAGGAAGCTGGAGCACAAAAAGCAAAAATGGGTTGCATGACGCTTATCTGACTCGGCGTGGTCCACCTGAGCCGCAGCAGGTGTGAGGCAGCTGCTGTTCGACGGGTAGGGACTTCCAGTCACACAAGACGCCGCATTTCAAGCAACCTGCTGTAAACACGGCCGAGTTAGAAATTCCGCACTGTACACAGAAAACCGTGTTAGGACTGCCAATCTCATGTTATATGACTTTTGCCACCATAAAAAGAAAAAAAAGAAAAAAAAAGAGCCCCGGGAAGGTCACCCTCCTTGTCTGCATGGCCGGAAGTCTCACATGTCTTGGGAGTTTTTGGGGAGGGTCGTGAAATCGGGACTCCTTCTAGCTGCCACTGTAGGGCCTGGGAAGCACTAGGAGCCAAAAGGGGGCTGGCGCGGAGGTGCCTCAACATCAAATCCAGAAAAACAGGGTGGGGACATGGCAGACCCAGCAGCACCAACCCCTGAACACCCACAAACACTGTCCCTTCCTGAGCAGGTGGAGCCATCTGCTGTCCTCTGCTCCCACATGGCCCTCTTCATACCTAAAGATGGGACCAGGATCTGTGCTGGAGGATGGTCTTACCTCCCTCCCTCTACCCTGTCCTGGCACAGTCAACGAACGCTTTTTTTTTTTTAAAGACAGAGTTTCACTCTTGTCGCCCAGGCTGGAGTGCAATGGCACAACCTCAGCTCACTGCAACCTCCGCCTCCCGGGTTCAAGTGATTCTCCTGCCTCAGCCTCCCAAGTAGCTGGGATTACAGGCACGCGCCACCATGCCCAGCTAATTTTTGTATTTTTAGTACAGATAGGGTTTCACCATGTTGGTCAGGCCGGTCTCAAACTCCTGACCTCAGGTGATCCACCTGCCTCAGCTTCCCAAAGTGCTGGGATTACAGGCGTGAGCCACCGCACCTGGCCGTCAACACGCAATTAAATCTTAAACACAAACCTGCATATTGGCTGACCACGTGCACCTGCAAAACCCTTACCTCCCACCCCCAGGAAGACGGGGTTCTCCTCCCCACCTCTCATTCCCACCCTTGAAATTGCGAAGAGGAGTATAGGTAACCTGCAGGCACCCTCGCCAGAGCGTCTGTGCTTCCAGACACTTCTGCCCATTGCCGGCAACCCGGCTCCACTGCCGCGCCCAGCCTCCTCTGTTCACTGCTCTGGCCTCAGCGCCTGGAAACTGCGTGTCCATCAAAACGTGAAGGTGAACCTCGTAAGTTTATGCAAACTGGACAGGAGGGAGAGCAGAGGCAGAGATCACCGTGTCCACTCGACGTCCTGAGCGAGAAGCCACGTGTGCCCACGTGACGATGGAGACCGGAGGACCAGGGCTCTGCCTGCCCCCTTTTCTGAGCCCCTACTGCATTCAGCTCTGGGGCCTGGGCCCTCGACGGCCACCACCTCCTCACCTGGGCTCCTGCGCAGCCAAGCGCAGTCCCGCACGCTCATCTTCCACGTCAGCTCCTGCAGCGAGAGCTTGGCATGCTTCCCCAGAGAGATGAACTTCTTGGTGTTCCTGAGGAAGCGGCGTTCGTTGTGCCTGGAGCCCCAGAGGCCTGGGGGCACCAGCCGGCGCAGGCAAGCCCGCACGAAGCCGTACACCTGCCAGGGGCTGCTGTGCTGGCGGAGCAGCTGCACCAGGCGACGGGGGTCTGTGTCCTCCTCGGGGGCCGCCACAGAGCCCTGGGGCTTCTCCCGGGCACAGACACCGGCTGCTGGGGTGACCGCAGCCCGCAGTGGGCAGTGAGTCTTGAGGAGCACCCCGTAGGGGCACTGCGCGTGGTTCCCAAGCAGCTCCAGAAACAGGGGCCGCATTTGCCAGTAGCGCTGGGGCAGGCGGGGCAACCTGCGGGGAGTCCCTGGCATCCAGGGCCTGGAACCCAGAAAGATGGTCTCCACGAGCCTCCGAGCACCTGTCAGGCTGGGCCTCAGGGAGCTGAGTAGGAAGGAGGGCCGCAGCTGCTCCTTGTCGCCTGAGGAGTAGAGGAAGTGCTTGGTCTCGGCGTACACCGGGGGACAAGGCGTGTCCCAGGGACGTGGTGGCCGCGATGTGGATGGGGGGCCCGCGTGGTGCTGGCGGCCCACGGATGGGTGGGAGTGGCGCGTGCCAGACAGCGCACCCTCCAAAGAGGTGGCTTCTTCGGCGGGTCTGGCAGGTGACACCACACAGAAACCACGGTCACTCGGTCCACACGTCCTGTCCGGGTGGGCCCAGGACCCCTGCCCAACGGGCGTCCCCTCTGGCTCAGGGGCAGCCCCACGCCTGGGCCTCTTGGGCAACGGCAGACTTCGGCTGGCACTGCCCCCGCGCCTCCTCGCACCCGGGGCTGGCAGGCTCAGGGGGACCCTGGCCTGCCTGACGCTATGGTTCCAGGCCCGTTCGCATCCCAGACGCCTTCGGGTTCCACTCGCGTGTGGCGGGGGCCGGGCCTGAGTGGCAGCGCCGAGCTCGTACAGCGGCGGCCCGCACACCTGGTAGGCGCAGCTGGGAGCCACCAGCACAAACAGCGCGCAGCGTGCCAGCAGGTGAACTAGCACGTCGTCGCCCACGCGGCGCAGCAGCAACCCCCACGCCCCGCTCCCGCGCAGTGCGTCGGTCACCGTGTTGGGCAGGTAGCTGCGCACGCTGGTGGTGAAGGCCTCGGGGGGACCGCCGCGGGCCCCGTCCAGCAGCGCGAAGCCGAAGGCCAGCACGTTCCGCGCGCCGCGCTCGCACAGCCTCTGCAGCACCCGAGCCACCAGCTCCTTCAGGCAGGACACCTGCGGGGGAAGCGCCCTGAGTCCCCTGCGCTGCTCTCCGCATGTCGCTGGTTCCCCCCGGCCGCCCTCAACCCCAGCCGGACGCGGACCCCGGGGAGGCCCACCTGGCGGAAGGAGGGGGCGGCAGGGGGCGGCCGTGCGTCCCAGGGCACGCACACCAGGCACTGGGCCACTAGCGCGCGAAAAGCCGCCGGGTCTCCGCGCTGCACCAGCCGCCAGCCCTGGGGCCCCAGGCGCCGCACGAACGTGGCCAGCGGCAGCACCTCGCGGTAGTGGCTGCGCAGCAGGGAGCGCACGGCTCGGCAGCGGGGAGCGCGCGGCATCGCGGGGGTGGCCGGGGCCAGGGCCTCCCACGTGCGCAGCAGGACGCAGCGCTGCCTGCAACCCGCGCCGCGAGGAGAGGGCGGGGCCGCGGAAAGGAAGGGGAAGGGCTGGGAGGGCCCGCAGGGGGCTGGGCCGGGGACCCGGGAGGGGTCGAGACGGGGGCGGGGTCCGCGCGGAGGAGGCGGAGCTGCAAGGTGAAGGGGCAGGACGGGAGCCCGGGTCCCTAGTCCCTCCGCCACTTGGGAAGCGCGGTCCTGGGCGTCTGCGCCCGCGAATCCACTGGGAGCCCGGCCTGGCCCCGACCGCGCAGCTGCTCCGGGCGGACCCGGGGGTCTGGGCCGCGCTTCCCCACCCGCGCGCCGCTCCCGCTCCCAGGGTGCAGGGACCCCAGCGAGGGCCCCAGCGGAGAGGGGTCGAATCGGCCTAGGCTGTGGGGTAACCCGAGGGAGGGGCCGTGATGTGGGGGCCCTGGGAACAGGTGCGTGCGGCGACCCTTTCGCCGCTGGCCTGATCTGGAGACCCAGGGCTGCCCCCAGGTCCGGACGCGGGGCGTCGGGCTCTGGGCACCGCGAATGCCGGGCGTAAAGGAGAGGACGGAGGCTCGTAGACGCGGCTGGGGAGGAACCCGAGGACCCAGCGCTCCCTGGACGGGCACGCGGGGCCTCCCGGAGCGCCTCCCTGCAACGCTTTCCCGCGACTTGGGCTCCTTGACACAGGCCCGTCATTTCTCTTTGCAGGTTCTCAGGCGGCGAGGGGTCCCCACCATGAGCAAACCACCCCAAATCTGTTAATCACCCACCGGGACGGTCCCGTCGAGAAAGGGTGGGAAATGGAGCCGGGCGCTCTTGCTGGCCGCGCACCGGGCGCCTCACACCCGCCACAACGGCCTTGACCCTGGGCCCCGGCGCTCTATCCGGCAGATGAGGCCAACCTCTGGTCACATCGCGCCCTCACAGGGAGGAGGGCAGCCTCGGGGTCCAGGCACCTGGCTCCAAGCATTGGACTGCAGAGCTAGGAGGCCCGACTTCCAGCCCAGCAGTAGAAGCCACACGGCCACTGGGCCCCTCCAGATCTGGGGCCCCGGCACAACCGCAGGACAGCTGAGGACTTCCCAGGAATCCAGACTCTGGGTTGCTCAAGTTTGGATCTAAGGGGCGAGAAACTTCTGGGTCTCCCGAGGCCTTGCAGGGATGCTGTAGCTGAGGTCGGCAAACACTGAAATGCTAACAAATGCAACCTTAAATGTAACCTTTCCTACCTTCAGAAGCTGGCGGAGGAAATTGCTTTATTTATGGAGCTAGCATTTGAACAGGCCTCGCACCCTCCCTGGGCCGTCACACTCGCTGGAGGTTAGCCTCGTCTTGTAAATACTTAGGATTACAGGTCGCTCTTCTAGAAATCCCCTTAGTGAACCCTAAGCCTTTTTAAAGGGCTGTGTTTGTGAATTGTCTCTGCCACTAGGGCAAAGGGGCGGTTTGGAAAATTTGTTCCAGCAAAAGTTAAGTTGTAGCTTACTCTGGTTCTCTGCAGAGAAGCCAACATAGAAAACATAATTTTAAAAGAGGGAATAGAAGAAATGAAGGCAGAAGATTACACTGGAGTAATTAACACCATGTGCATGGTGAGGAAACGCCTCCCAGCACTCAGTGAAGATCGCTGATACCCAGAAGACACCCCAGTATTATGGGTGCAGTTAGTCTGTCTTTGAAAAGCTGATGATGTCCTAGTCATCACAGTGTAAAACATCAAGAATGTTCTAACAACAACAAAAAAATTCTATCATTGGCTTAAAACACCACAACACTTGAGTGGGGTGAGCTTCCTACCTCAGACCCAGATGTTTCTAAACAGAGTAAATTCTGAGCTGGGCATGATAGCTCACACCTGTAATCCCAGCACTTTGGGAGGTGGAGGCGGGTGGATCATCTGAGATCAGGAGTTCGGGACCAGCGTGGCCAACATGGTGAACCCCCCCCCCACCCCCGTCTCTACTAAAAATACAAAAAATTAGCTGGGCATGGTGGCGCGTGCCTGTAATCCCAGCCAAATGGGAGGCCAAAGCAGGAGAATCACTTGAACCTGGGAGGCAGAGGCTGCAGTAAGCCAAGATCACGCCATCGCACTCCCTCCAGCCTGAGCAACAAGAGTGAAACTCCCGTCTCAAAACAAAACAAACAAGCAAACAAATGAAGCAGTGGATTCTGTACCAGCAGTGAAAAATAGCAAAGTATCATTCCTTCCTCCACAGGAGTGAAACTCCTCTGCCCCTGGTGGGGGGGGGGGGGGGGCGGGGGGAGAAGGGGTTCAATCCCAGTAGAGTGGGAGGGATGGACTTTAATTTCTACATGTTTCAGCACACACTGAGACATTGAGATTCAGGACGGTGTCCACACTCGCGCCCTGATTCTACATCAGGTTTCTACTGGCAGATGGCAACCCCACTGGGACCTGAGGCCTGCAGCCTCCCAGCGGCTGGCAGGGTGGGGGCATCGCAGCCCGTGCAGTGGGTCCCATGGCGTAACAGGTGGTCACAGAAACTGTGAATATGTCGAGACGGTGTATCCCCAGTCTACGAAGAATTGCAGAAAATATCAAAGGAGGGTAACTCCTGAGTAAAGGGGAAATTGAACTCCATGAACTCCTTACCAGTGGGTGTGACTTGAGCCCAGGGAAGTTTTAAAATGGTTAAATAGGCCAGGTGCAGTGGCTCATGCCTGTAATCCCAGCACTTTGGGAGGCTGAGGTCAGGAGTTTGAGATCAGCCTGACCAACATGGTGAAAGCCCATCTCTACTAAAAATACAAAATTAGCCGGGTGTGGTGGTGCACGCCTGAAATCCCAGCTACTTGGGAGGCTGAGGCACGAGAATTGCTTGAACCCAGGAGACGGAGGTTGCAGTGAGCCGAGATCATGCCACTGCACTCCAGCCTGGGCAACAAGAGCATAACTCTGTCTCAAAAAGTAAGTAAATAAAATAAAATAGCTAAATAAAATCACTCGTGCCTGCCCTGCCCTTGCCTGGAGGCGCTTCAGCCCTGTCCTTGGATGTTTCTGTAAACTTTTGTTTTGAAATAATCCTAGATTCACAGTGCATGGTTTCCTGTTGCTTCTGCAAATCCCCACACACTTTGTGCTAGAAGGGCAACGCGGGTGCCCTCCTATGGCACGGAGGCCAGAGGTCCATGATGGGCCCTGGTGGGCTAAGGGCCACCTGTGCCTTCCTGCTGCAGGCTCCGTGGAGAGTCCCTTCCCCGCTTTTTCCAGCTTCTGGAGGCGCTTGCAGGCCTGGGCTCGAGGCCCCTCCTCCCTTTTCAGCCTCGGACTGACTCTGCCTCCATTGTCCCGAGGCTGCACCCCTCTGACCCTCCTGCCTGCCTCCTCCCAGAACCCCTGGATTACTTTTCAGGCCTGCAGGTAATCCCAAAGGATCCCGGACCTCAGGGTCCTCACGGTGATCACACCTGCAAAGGCCCTGGGGCCGGGCAGGTTCTGTCCACAGGTCTAGGGGAATCAGGACGCGGGCATCTCTAGAGCATTATCCTGCCCAGGACACTCGGGCATGGCAAAGATGGCACAGCCTCTGGGTTCCCCCATCCCCACTCCCCTATGGTTAGTCTCCCATAACTGAGCCAATACTGTCAGAACCAGGAAACTGGCTTTAGTAAAAGGTGCGTGCAGTAGCCCCCCGCTGCTGTCCCCACTGTCCCTAAACCCCTAACCACTCCCCTGCCCTGGGGTGAAATTCTCTCTTTTTGAGCATGTTGCGTATGTGGAGTCCTAGCCCACGGATGTGGCAGTTTTGACTCGGTGTAATTCCCTTGAGATGCCTGCAGGCTTTATAAACGGCGTGTTCCTCTTCACTGCTGAGGAACTGTCCACGGTGCAGACGGACCCGTTTGTTTAAACAGTTTGTTAAAGGACATTTTAGCAGGGATTTCCCCGCTTTGTAGCTATTAAAATAAAACAGCGGGGGTCGGTCATGGACAGGAGTTTGTACATGATGTGCATAGTCGCATGAATTCCCAGGGCTGTGGGATAAATGTCCAGGGGTGCGATTGCTGGGTCTTTTGGCAAGAGGATGCTTAGTGCTTGTGGAAACTGCCACTCTGTGTTCCAGAGGGAGGGGGGCAGGAAAGTGCTGGGCAGAGAAGGGCGGGTCCCTGGCAAGGGCTCCATCCCCGGGCCTGTGCCCACGGACCTAGGTGAGGACAGGCACTCATACCTTCACACCCAAATGTCACATTTCCCAAGAGCACCCTGGCCCACCACGCCTATAAAAACCCCGAGACCCTAGCGGGCAGAGACACACGCAGCTGGACGTGGAAAGGAGCACAGAAACAGAAGAACACACCGGCAGGCCCCGGCAGATGACAGGAGAGGGGGAGCGCCTGGAAATGGAGGTCAGCGTGCAGCCGGACGCCAGGAACCTGCATCGGGGGCCACGAGCCAGGTTCAGGCTCAGAGGAGCCAGTCTGGGAGGCGCAGAATCTCCTCCCTTCAACGCGTGTGAGTGTTGGGGAAGGAGACAGACACCCCATGTAAGGAGGAACCGTGCGAGCTACGTTGCTGAGACAAGACACCGTGGGACAGGTGAGACGGCAGCGCTGGAACATGGCCCACCCAGGGTTTAGGAAGCTGCTGGAGAAGCTGAGGCCTGGAGAAGCTGAGGCCTGGAGGCAGAGGGTGTGGAGACAGGGCTGGCCTCCGTGTGGCACCCCAGGATGAGTCTCCAGGGCAGATGGCGCCCTCAGGAAGCAGCAACCAGGCCCTAGAATCTGGGGGACTGCCTGCCAGGGCACCCTCAGGGTCCTGTCTCCCAGGGTCTACTAGTCTAAAGGAACAGATTGTTCCAGCCGCTGTTGTCACCCCAGCCTGGTGGCTGAAAGCAGCCTCATCTCTCCTGGATTCTAATACATCAGGGGTGTGGGCCGGGCTCTGGTACAAACACCAAAGAATGGTGTTTGTATTGAGTTTTGTCATGGCTTGTCACGCCTGAAGAAGTTGCTGGAATCGTTCAATCCTTAGGGGTGAAGATGAATAACGATGGAAGTAACGGTCTCCATCAATAGAGGCGTATAATTTACATGGCCATTTCATGCACACGACTTCATTACCCTTGACCCACCCAGGGAAGCGGGCAGGCAAGGGTCATGTTCGTTTCCACAGGTTCAGGGCTCCGTGACTTCCTGGGTCAGTGCGGGTGGCCCCAGGAAGCTGGTGTGGGGTCCTGAGTCACACACAGCGTGGCCGTCCAATGCGGCAGCTCCCAGGGAGGACAGTCAGTGGTCCTGCTGTCGGCCTCCCAGGCTGGGGACTCTCTCCCTGGTGGCTTTGCCGCGCTCATAGTCCTGCCGCCCGGTCCTCTCCTCGTGTACTTTCCCTTGCACCCTAAGCCACCTTATGAAAGCCAATAAAAAGTACTTAGGGTGAAAAATCCCTCTGAACATGGTTATTAAATCCTTGGACCTTGGCAAACATAGCTCAGTTCCTGTTTTACGCCTTTGGATTTCTGCACTCCTGAATGTTATTTGATGAAATTTAAGAAAATACTAAGATAAAATTATCCATTCGGATGTTGAAAGGTTGAATTTATTCATGGAATTAAGTCTTTCAATCCCGCCGTCGCTGTCCGCCCCCAGCCGCATCCCGGTTTGTTATTAAGCCAGGGTCAGACTCCTCTCTCCAGGGCGGGGGTCTGTGGAACTCTTTGCAAGAGGGTCCTCAGCAGGGGCTCGGAGAAGCTCCGTGGGGTCACTCTGTCCTGATCAGCAGCCACGAGGGCAAGAGAGGAAGAGAGAAAAGAGGGAAATGACCGCAGAGCTGGGCATCTGGTTTTCCCTTGAGAAGGTGCCTCCATGACTTTCTGTTTTAAAGAAGGCACCTAACTCAAGCTTCCTTCAGGATATACCTCGGTCACTGCTTCAGACGAAGAAAAGGTTTAAGCCATACTTCCAGGTGCCTTGACTCCTTTCCCTCTGGCACGCGCCCGGGTGAGCGCCATAGCTGCTGGCCTGGGTTTGAGCGGAGGCTTCTGACTCCTTGCATTCCTGCCGGCTGCCTTTTCCAGGTGGCATCCAGAGCAATCTTTGAAAAGCATAAATAAGGGCACTTCATGCGCTGCTCACCAACCGAGGCAGCCTTCTCATCGCCCCTTCCCACCCTAGCTTTCCTGCCCTCGGGTCATCAGGCCTCTGCCTTGCACCTGGGTCTTGGCCAGGGACCCTTGAAGATCTGAAGTGGCTCAGGTCCACAGAGCCACCTGCTTCCTACCTGGTATTCTAATTCTTCTGGAGGAAATCACCAACATTTTTGGTTTCAGGATTCATACAGATTAAGTTTAACCAAACATGAACATGCAATCAAAAATCTCCAAGCATACAAGAAAAAAAAGCACCATGAATGAGAGGTGGAAGAAACAAGACGAACACAAAAACACAGTGTAATCAGATACACCAATTCTGCAGCTCAATTTTAGAGATCTCTGTAATTATTGGTAATTAATAAAGATTACCTTTCACCATTATTAGCCGTTGTTTTAGGGTTTATAGAATGCCTCTTTAACTTCTCCCAGCCTGTCTTTAGTTAAAATTAAGTCACTTACAGAGAGTATAAGCGTCTAACAACAGTAACTTCCACCACTCCCTCCTCACATTTCTGTCATTGTGGCCATAACTTTTACTTCTTCAGAAGCTAGAAACCCCACAATACATTGTTCTTATTTTAGATTAAGTGGTTAATTACCTTTTATAATTGTTTTAATTTTTAATTTCTAATATAGTAGAGTATATATTTATAGGGTACATAAAAATTAAAATTTTAATTTTCTTTTGTTTTTGTTTTGAGACGGAGTCTTGCTCTGTCACCCAGGCTGGAGTGCAGTGACATGATCTCAGCTCACTGCAACCTCCACTTCCCAGGTTCAAGCAATTCTCCTGTCTCAGCCTCTTGAGTAGTTGGGACTACAGGCATGTGCCACCACTCCTGGCTAATTTTTGTATCTTTAGTAGAGACAGGGTTTCATCATGGTGGCCAGGCTGATTTCAAACTCCTGACCTCAAGTGATCCACCCGCCTTGGCCTCCCAAAATGCTGGGATTACAGGCATGAGCCACCATGCCTTGCCATTAAAATTTTAATTTTTAATATAGTAGGGTTTATATTTATAGCGTACATGAGATATTTTGATACAGGCATACGATGTGTAATAATCACATCAGGGTAAATGGGGTATCTATCACCTTCAAGCATTTATCCTTTCTTTGTGTTACAAACAATCCAATTATACTCTTTTAGTTATTTTAAAACATACAATAAATTATTGTTGACTCTAGTCACCCTGTCCCCCACCCCTCTAGAACCACCATTCTACTCTATTTCCATGTCAATTGTTTTAATTTTTAGCTACCACAAATAAGGGACAACATGAAAAGTTTGTCTTTCTGTGCCTGGCTTATTTCACTTAACACACTGACCAGTGCCACCCATATGCTGTTGCAAATGACAGGATCTCATTCTTTTTTATGGCTGAATAGTACTCCACTGTGCACGTACACCACATTTTCTTTTTCCATTCATCTGTTGATGGACACTTAGGTTGCTTCCAAACCTTGGCTGCTATGAACAGTGCTGCAGTAAATGTGAGAATGGAGATAGCTTGTTGATACACTGATTTCCTTTTTTGGGGTATATACCTAGCAATGGGACTGCTGTATGGTAGCTCTATTTTTAGTTTTTTGAGGAACTTTCAAACTGTTCTCCACAGTGGTACCAATTTCCATTCCCACCAACAGTGTCCAAGGGTTTCCTTTTCTCCACATCCTCACTGGCATTTGTTATTGCCTGCCTTTTGACTAAAAGCCATTTTAACTGGGGTGAGATGATATCTCATAGTCGTTCTGATTTGCATTTCTCTGATGATCAGTGATGCTGAGCACATCTTCAGATGCCTGTTTGCCATTTGTTTGACTTATTTTGAGAAATGTCTACCCAGATCTTTTGCTTATTTTTAAAAATCAGCTTATTAGATGTTTTTCCTATAGAGTAGTTTGAGCTCCTTATATATACTGGTTGTTAATTCCTTGTTAGATGAATAGTTTGCAAATATTTTCTCCCATTCTGTGGGTTGTCTTTTCTCTTTGTTGATTGTTTCCTTTGCTGGGCAGAAGCTTTTTAACTTGGTGTGATCCCGTTTGTCTGTTTTTGCTTTGGTTGCCTGTGCCTGCAGGGAATTACTCAAGAAGTCTTTGCCCACTCCAATGTCCTGGAGAGTTTCTCCAGTGTTTTCTTTTCGTAGTTGCAATGTTTGAGGTCTTAGATTTAAGTCTTTAATCATTTTGATTTGCTTTTGTATATGGTGAGAGATAGAGTTCTAGTATTGTTATTTTGCACATGGATATCCAGTCCCTCCAGCACCATTTATTGAAGAGATTATCTTTTCCCTAAAGTATGTTCTTGGCACCTTTGTCAAAAACGAGTTCACTGTAGCTGCATGAATTTGTTTCTGGATTCTCTATTCTGTTCCTCTGGTCCATGTGTTGTCTGTTTTTACACCAGTACCATGTGGTTTTTGTTACTGTAGCTTTGTAGTATAATTTGAAGTCAGGTAACGTGATGCTTCCAGTTTTGTTCTTTTTGCTCAGGATAGCTTTGGCTGTTCTGGGTCTTTTGTGATTCTATACAAATCTTAGAATTGTTTCTTCTATTTCTGTGAAGAACATCATTAGTATTTTAATAGGGATTGCATTGAATTTGTAAATTGCTTTGGGTAGTATGGACATTTTAACAGTATTTATTCTTCCAATCCATGAACATGGAATATCTTTTCTTTTTTTGTGTGTGTGTCCTCTTCAATTTCTTTTATCAATGTTTTATAGTTTTCATTGTAGAGATCTTTCACTTCTTTGGTTAATTCCTAGCTGTTTAATTTTATTTGTAGCTATCATAAATAGCCTTGCTTTTTTGATTTCTTTTTCAGATTGTTTGCTGTTGGAATATAGAAATACTACTGGTTTTTGTACATTGATTTGTATCCTGCTGTACCAAATTTCAATTCTAATAGTTTTTTAGTGGTGTCTTAAGTCTTTTCCAGATGTAAGATCACATCATCTGCAAACGGGATAATTTGACTTCTTCCTTTCCAGTTTGGATGCTTTTTATTTCTTTCTCTTATCTGATTGCTCTAGCTAGGACTTCTAGTACTATGTTGAATCACAGTGGTGAAAGTGGGCATCCTTGTCGTTTTCCAGATCTTAGAGGAAAGGCTTTCAGTTTCTCCTTATGATACTACCTGGGTCTGTCATATAGGGCTTTTATTATGTTGAAGTATGTTTCTTCTTCTTCCTCTTTCCCTTCCCCTTCCCCTTCCACTTCTCCTCCACCTCCTCCTTCTCCTCCTCCCTTCTCCCTCCCTTCTCCCTTCTCCTTCTCCTTCTTCTTATTCAATGGGGTCTTGTTCTGTTGTCCAGGCTGGAGTACAGTGACATGTTCATGGCTCACTGCAGCCTCGACCTCCCAGGCTCAAGTGATTCTCCCACCTCAGCCTCCAGAGTAGCTGGGACTACAGGCATGTGCCATCATGCCTGGCTAATTTTTTTAAAAAAGTTTTTTGTAGACCAGGTCTCATTTTGTTGCCCAGGCTAGTCTCAAACTCCTGGACTCAAGCAGTCATCCCACCTTGGCCTCCCAGAGTGCTGGGATCGCAGGTGTGAGCCACTGTGCCTGGCCTGTATGTTTCCTGTATACCTGGTTTTTTGAGGGTTTTTATCATGAAGGGTGCTGAATTTTATCAAATGCTTTTTCTGCATGAAGTGAAATAATCATATAGTTTTTGTCCTTCATTCTGTTAGGATGATGTATCACATTGATTGATTTGCATATGTTGAACCATCCTTCCATCCCTGGAATAAATCCCACTTGGTCACAATGAATGATCTTTCAAACCTGTTGTTTAATTTGGTTTGCTAGTGTTTTGTTGAGGATTTTTGTATCAGTATTCATCAGGGATATTGGCCTGCAGTTTTCTTTTCTTTCTGTTTTTTTGTTTGTTTGTTTTTGATGTGTTTTTGTCTGGTTTTGGAATCAGGGTAACTGGTCATGTAGAATGAGTTTGGAAGTATTCTTTCCTCTATTTTTCAGAATAATTTGAGTAGGATTGGAATTCATTCTTCTTTAAATGATTGGTAAAATCCAGCAGGGAAGCCGTTGGGTCCTGGGCTTCTGTTTGCTGGGAGACTTTTTATTATGGCTTTAATCCCATTATTGTTATTGGTCTCTTTGGGCTTTGGATTTCTTCATGGTTCAATCTTGGTAGGTTGTATGCATCTAGGAATTTACCTATTTCTTCTAGTTTTTTCAATTTATTAGTGTACAGTTGCTCATAGTAGCCTCTAGTGAACCTTTGAATTTCTGTGGTATCAGTTGTAATGTCTCTTTTTTCATCTCTGACTTTATTTGTTTAGGTCTTCTTTCCTTTTTTCTTAGTCTGGGCAAAGGTTTTTCAATTTTATTTATCTTTTCAAAAAACCAACTTTTATTTTTGTTGATCTTTTGTATTATTATCTTTGTTTCAGTTTCATTTATTTCTGCTCTGATCTTTATTATTTCGTTTCTTTTACCAGTTTTAGGTTTAGTTTGCTCCTCTTTTCTAGTTCTTTAAGGTGCATCATTAGGTTGTATTTTTAAGTTTTGTACTTTTTTTCTTTTTTCTTGAGACAGGGTTTCACTCTTATTACCCAGGCTGGAGTCCAATGGCGCGATCTCGGCTCACTGCAACCTCCACCTCCTGAGTTCAAGCGGTTATCCTGCCTCAGCCTCCCGAGTAGCTGGGATTACAAGCATGTGCCACCACGCCTAGCTAACTTTGTATTTTTAGTAGCGACGGGGTTTCTCCATGTTGGTCAGGCTGGTCTCGAACTCCTGACCTCAGGTGATCTGCCTGCCTTGGCCTCCCAAAGTGCTGGGATTACAGGCATAAGCTACTGCGCCTGGCTTTTCTACTTTTTTGATGTAGCTGCTTATAGCTATAAACTTCCTTCTTAGTACTGCTTTTGCTGTATACCATGGGTTTTGGGATATTATGTTTCCGTTATCATTTGCTTAAATAAATTTTTCAATTTCCTTTTTAATTTCTTCACTGACTCACTGGTCATTCAGGAGTATATTGTTTAATTTTCATGTGTTTGTATAGTTTTCAAAATTCCTCTTGTTGTTGATTTCTGGTTTTATTCCACTGTGGCCAGAGAAGATGCTTTATATTATTTCAATTTTTTTGAATTTTTTTTTTTTGAGACAGGTTCTCATTCTGTCACCAAGGCTGGCCTGCGGTGTTGCAATCATGGCTCACTGTAGCCTTGAACTCTTGGGCTCAAGTGATCCTCCCACTTCAGCCTCCTAAGTAGCTGGGACTACAGGCACACACCACTATGCCTGGCTAATTAAAAAAAAAAATTTGTGGAGACAGGGTCTCACTGTTTTGCCCAGGCTGGTCTCAAACTCCTGTACTCAAGAGATCCTCCCACCTCAGCCTCCCAAAGTGCTGGGATTACAAGCACAAGCCATCATGCCTGGCTCAATTTTTTTGAATTTTTAATGGCTTGTTCTGTGGCCTAATATATGGTCTATCCTTGAGAATGATCCATGTGCTGAGGAAAAAATGCGTATTCTGCAACTACTGGATGAAATATCTTGTAAATATCAATTAGGTACATTTGTTCTATATTATAGATTAAGTCCAATTTTTTGGTTGATTTTCTGTCTGGATGATCTGTCCAATGCTAAAAGTGGGGTGTTGAAGTCTCCAGCTATTATTGTATGGGGATCTATCTCTCTCTTCAGTTCTAATAATATTTGCTTTATATATCTGGGTGTCCCAGTGTTGGGTGCATATAAATTCCCAAGTGTTATATCTTTTTGCTTTATTATTATATACTTTGTCTCTTTTTATACTTTTTGTCTTGAAATCTATTTTATCTGATATAAGTATAGCTATTCCTGTTCTTTTTTGGTTCCATTTGCATAGAATATTTTTCCATCCTTTTATTTTCAGTCTATGTGTACCTTTATAGGTGAAGTATATTCTTGTAGGCAACAGATTATTGAGTCTTGTTTTTTTCATCCATTCAGCCACCCTATGTCTTTTGATTGGAGAGTTTAGTCCATTTACACTCAGCGTTATTATCGATAAGTCAGGAATTACTCCTGCTATTTTGTTGTTTGTTTTCTGGTTGTTTTGTGGTCTTCTCTTCTTCTTTCTTTGCTTCCTGTGTTCCTTTTAGTGAAGGTGATTTCTTCTGGTGGTATGATTTAATTTATTGGTTTTTATTTTTGGTGTATCTGTTATATGTTTTTTGATTTGAAGTTACCGTGAGACTTACATGTGCCATGAGATTTGCAAAGGTGCCCAGACAAAAGTTCTTTTTTCATATATATATATATATGTATGTATTTTGTTTGTTTGTTTTTGAGATGGAGTTTCACTCTGTCACCCAGGCTGGAGTGCACTGGTACAATCTTGGCTCACCGCAACCTCTGCCTCCCAGTTCAAGCGATTCTCCTGCCTTAGCCTCCTGAGTACCTGGGATTACAGGCATGTGTCACCACACCCAGCTAATTTTTACGTTTTTGGTAGAGACGGGGTTTCACTATATTGGCCAGGCTGGTCTCGAACTCCTGACCTCAAGAGATCCACCCACCTTGGCCTCCCAAAGTGCTGGGATTACAGGTGTGAGCCACCAAGCCTGGCCTAAAATATTTTTTGAAATATACTTTCAGTGGGTAAAAAAAATCTTAATGTAGCATTTTTTTTCCTTTTGGTTTTAAAAAATGTCTTTTATCTTGTGTTGTTTCCTACAAGAAATCTGTATTGTTTTCATTGTTTCTTGGTCTGTCATTAATCTCTTTTCCTCTGATACTCTTAAGATATTCTCTTTGTTGCTGGTTTTCAGCAATTTGACTGTGATATAACTTTTAATTTCTTCCTGTTTCTTGTGCTTTGTTTTGTTGAGCTTCTTGGATCTGTGGTTTCATGTTTTTCCTCATATTTGAAAAACTTGTAGACATTATTTCTCAAAGTGTTTTCCCCCTGCCTGTGTTTCTACAGGGCCTCTGCTGACACATAGGTAAGGCCAATGGAACTTCTGCTGAAGCCCACTGATGCCCTTTTTTCATTTATTTATCTTTTTTTCCTGTGTTTCACTTCACATAGTTTTTGTTGCTGTGTGTTCAAATCCACTAATCTTTTCTTCTGCAATGCCTCATCTTCCATTGATCTAATCCAATGTATTTTTCTTCTCAGACATTACACTTTTTATCTGTAGACGTTTGACAAGGATCTTTTGCTATCTTCTATGTCTCTGCTTAACATCTTAATCTTTCCTCTAGCTACTTGAACACGTGGAATAAAGGTTAATAACGGGTTTAATGTCCTTTTCTACTAATTCTGTCATGTCTGTCGTTCCCGGGTCAGCTCTGGGTGGTTTTCTCCCCATTGCAGGAATTGTTTCCTTGCTTCCTCGCATGCCTGGTAATATGGATGCACACAGTGTGAGTTTCATCTTGTTTGGTGATGTGTATTTTTGTGCTCCTAAAAATATTGTTTAGTTTTTTCCTGGGAAAGTTACATTCCTTGGAAAAACTCGATCCTTCTGAATCCTGTGCTTGGGCTCCAGTAAGTGGGACCAGGGCAGGGGCTGATCCATGAGGAAGGTTTTTCTCCACTACTGAGGCCAGACTCTTCTGAATACACCGGTCAGTACCCTGTGAATTGAGCTTTTCTAACTCACAAGGTATTGACTGGAGTACTCCGAAGAGTCATCATGCCAAGATAATTGACATCTGGGCTGGGCGTGGTGGCTCACGCCTGTAGTCCCATCACTTTGGGAGGCTGAGGTAGGTTGGTCAGGATCACTTGAGCCCAGGAGTTTGAGATCAGCCTGGGCAACATGGTGCAACTCTGTCTCTACAAAAAATATAAAAATTAGCCACATGTGGTGGCATGTGCCCATGGTCCCAGCTACTTGGGAGGCTGAGGTGAGAGGATCACCTGTGCCTGGGGAGGTCATAGCTGCAGTGAGCCAAGGTCGCACCCCTGTACTCCAGCCTTGGTGACAGTGAGACCCGGTCTCTGAGGCCAGGATCTACTGAGTACTCCAGTCAATACCTGGTGAATTAGGGCTGCGTGCGGTGGCCCATGCCTGTAATCCCAGCACTTTGGGAGGCCGAGATGGGTGGATCACTTGTGGCCAGGAGTTTGAGACCAGCCTGGCCAACATGGTGAAACCGTGTCTCTATCAAAAATACAAAAATTAGCCATTTTTTGTCCAGAAGTGAAAGTTCCTAGAACAAGGCTGAAGACTAATGAGCTCATTAACCAGCTCTAAAGGTACGAAATGAAATATGAAAATAGACCAATGAATGTACAAAGAAACAAGTAATGGATCTGAGCAGAAATTAGTGAAGGAGAAAACAAAATATCAAGAATCAGCAAAGCTAAACATTTACTCTTCTAGGAAAGACTAATAATGAAAATGACAAAAACAGGTCATTCAAGAAAAAGAAAGATACAAGTAACTATGTGAGTGACTCAGGACAGGCGAGCCCCAAAGTGGGGCTTAGCAGGTGAGGGTTCGCGGCTTCCCTCAAGGATGAGCCGGGGGCAGTGTTACTGGTGGAGGGTGTCCAGGTTCTTGGTGTTTTGAACTAAGAATTGGACAAAATCCACAAAGCAATGAAAAAAAAAAAAAGCACAGATTAAAACAAAAGTACACTCCACAGAGTGGGAGTGAACTCAAGCAAGTGGCTCAAGAGCCCAGCTACAGACTTTTGGGGGTTTAAGTACCCTCCAGAGGCTTCCCATTGGTTACTTGGTGTATGCCCTATGTAAATGAAGTAGTGACCCACGGCTGGTTGGCTTGGTTGTGGGAAGTGACCAATCAGAGGCTGAAGTGAAGTTACAGCATTATACTCCTATGCAAATGAAGACTTGGCCCACAACCAGTCTGATTGGTTGCAGGAGGGGACTCATCAGAGGTACTTTCAATTTTTCATCTGCCACTCAGAAAAAAGGGGGAGGGGTTGCAAAGGGAGTAGCCTCTGGTCCTTTGGTTACTTGGGCATGGAAAGTGGGGTTTTCCTTTTGATTTAGTTCTAGGAAGCCAGTGTGAATCAGCCTTAGGTTCCCCGCCTCCAGACCCTATTCTCCTGCCTCAGTAGGGTGGAAGGAAACAGCTGTATGGAAGCAGCAGGGTTACAGGTCAGACAGTGTGACAGCCCCAGGACTGCTCCTGTGGGGCAGGGCTCCCGAAGTCAGTGCGCCCAGGGCAGGGCTCCCCACAGGCGGTGTGACAGCCCCGGGGCTGCTCCTGCCAGGCAGGGCTCCTCATAGGTGGTGTGCTGAGAGCAGCAGCTCAGGGCATGTCTGTAGTCAGGTCTGTACCCGCTTTTAATTACATGTAGATTAAGGGGTAGTTTATGCAGAAATTTCTAAGGAAGGGGTAGTAACCGTTGGGTAGAGGGGTCATTGCCATGGAAGGGGGTGGTAACGCCTGGGGGTTGCCACGGCAATGGTAAACCCTGGCGGGCGTGTCTTATGGAAAGCAGCTTCCTCCCTGGCCCTGTTTCAGCTAATCCTCAATTGGGTCTGGGGTCCAAGTCCCACCTCTGATCTCATAAGAAGTTGTTACGGATTGTACTGTGTCCTCCCCAAAATCTACGTGTTAAAGTCCTAACCCCCAGGACTTCCGAATGTGCCCTTATTTGGACATAGGATCTTTGCACTTGTGATTAGTTAAGATGGGGTCATTAGGGTGGCCCTAAGACAGTGACTGGTGTCCTTATAAGAAGGAGAAATCTGGACACAGAGACAGACAGGCATCAAGGGAAGATGATGTGAGGACACAGGGGGAAGACGGCCATGTGCAAACCAAGGAGAGGCTGACACAGAGCATCCCTCGCAGCCTCAGAGGGAGCCCGTCCTGCCCACGCCTGATCTGGGACTGTGGCCTCCAGAACTGAGTTGGCCAGTGTCTGCTATTGAAGCTGCCAGCCGCAGTGCTTTGCTGTGGCCGCCCCCACAAGCTCACACAGGGGTGGAGAAGCAGACGTTGCCACAGGTGTCACGTAAATCAAGACAGTGCTATGCCAACGTCATGCCAAGGCAGTTGATATTTGGGCCGTGTGCAGTGGTGCACACCTGTAGTCCTAGCACCTCGGGAGGCCGAGGTGGGTGGTGGATTGCTTGAGCCCAGGAGTTCGAGATTAGCCTAAGCAACATGGCAAGACCCCATTGCTACGAAAAAATACAAAAATTAGCTGGGCATGGTGGCTCAGGCCTGTAATCCCAGCAATTTGGGGAGCTGAGGCGGACAGATCAATTGAGGTCAGGAGTTCAAGACCAACCTGGCCAATATGGTGAAACCACCTCTACTAAAAATACAAAAATTAGCCGGGTGTGCCTGTAGTCCCAGCTACTCAGGAGGCTGAGGTGGGAGGTTCACCTGTGCCCAGGGAGGTTGAGACTGCAGTGAGCCGAGATTACACCACTGCACTCCAGCCTGGACAACAGAGTTAGACCTTGTCTCAAAAAAAAAAAAAAAAAAGACGGTTGTCATTTTAGGTCAAACGGACAAATTCTTTAAACAAAATGTAATAAAACATCAAGGGGAAATAGCAAATCTCCATGGTATTATTATCACAGAAGTTACAGAAATTAAAACAGTAGTAAAAAAAAAATCCCACAAAGGAAACCACAGACTTAGGCGGTTTCATCAGTTGCATCTACAAGTGCCTTAGGGGATGATTTTAGACAACAGACAAGAGGAAATGGTCTCAGCCTCACTGTCTGTGGCCACGGCAGCTTCAGTGAGCCAGCCCTGCACAGTCGGCTCTGCAAGGTGTGATTGGAGGGAACAGGAAACAGAAAACACAAACGGAAGCCACCCAGATGGTCGGTGAGGATACAAAAAGGTTTTCAACGCCACTAGTCAGCAGGGAAATGCACATTTAAACCTCAAAAAACTCCACTACACACCCACCAGAGTGGCTAAAATTAAAGACAGCAGCATTGTGTGCTGGAGAAGGGGTGATGCCATGGGGCTCACATGCCACGGTGCACAGCCAGAGTGGCACAGCCTCCTTAGAAAACGGGTGACATGTACTGGAGCTCAGCACACATGCACCACGACAGCCATGTCCCCCCCTGGGTCTGTGCCCAAAGGCAGGCACAGCCACGTGCACGATTTGATCCGTAATGGCCCCGGTTCACGCCATGGAATGCCACACGGAAGAAAGTCACGATGGGCGCCGCTTGCAACAACACAGATGGACGCCAGCCAGAGCCCAGCCCGAGAACCCGGGTACCAGAGCTCCCAGCGTGACTGTTCATGTGTGGGACTTGGACCCAGTGACCCATGGGCTGGGTTCACCCACCTGGTTTCCACTGAGAGGGCCCCGTGGGGCCGGGGTCCGTCTGTAGCCTGACTCGGGTGCTTGGTGCTGGAGTCTGGAAGCATGCAGGGCTTGTTGAGTTGCACAGGGTGCATCTGCCACGACACTGTGTGGAAACTGTGTAGCAACAAGTTTTTAAAAAGTGCCTGCTGGCCAGGTGCAGTAACTCATGCCTGTAATCCCAGCACGTTGGGAGGCCGAGGCGGGCAGATCACCTGAGGTCAGCAGTTCAATACCAGCCTGGCCAACATAGTGAGACCCCATCTCTACTAAAAATACAAAAATGAGCCGGGCGTGGTGGCAGATGTCTGTAACTCCAGCTACTCGAGAGGCTGAGGCATGAGAATCACTTGAACCTGGGCGGCAGAGGTTGCAGTGCCAGCCTAGGTGACAGAGCGAGACTCCATCTCAAAAAAAAAAAAGTGTCTGCCTCTCAGTGCACCAGCTGAGTCCAGCCAGCAGGACAGAAGCCACTGGGACATCACAACTGAAGGTTCAACAAGGGAAATGGCAGGATGAGGGGGAGGTGGGCATGTCCCCCCAGACATCCCGGTCCAGCCCCAGAACTGCGGATGTGACCCCACGCGCTGGAGAGGACTCAGTGGCCACCATCGCACTTGGATCTTGGATGGGAGATGATGCTGGGTAATCGTCTGGGACTGATGGAACCACGGAGGGTCGGGGTGAGAATCAGGGATATGACCACGGAGGCAAAGGTTAGGGTGAGGCGAAGAAGGCACCACGAGTCCGGGAATGCAAGGAGCACAGCTCTCGAGCTGGTGAGCACGAGGAACAGAGCACCTGGAGCCTCTGGAGGGCACGGCCTGCCCACACCCCAGCGGCCGCCCAGGGAGGTCTGGTCTGGACTTGTGGTCTCCAGAACTGTCAGAGAACAAATATGCTGCTTGAAGCATGGAAGCTGTAGGGACTGTGGCCATGGCTGGAGGACACTCAGGCGGTGGCTTTTCCGGGACCAGCGTCTCTGCAGAGGCTGCTGCTCTGAAAGCACGGTGGGCCACAGGGCGCCACGCCCCCTTGGGTCCTGTGCCTGCTTCAGGAAAGGGGTAAGCAGTGTGGTATATGCCAAGACCTCCTCCTGGTTTCCCTCCTCCGCATGGATCACTCCTCGAACACAGCCCCCGCTTTGTCAGGGTTCTGTAGCCTCACCTATCGCGGGCTGCACCCCATCCTTCCTCCAGACCCCTGGTCTGCGGGGTCACTGGGGCCGAGGCCAACAGACTGATCTCAACACCAAACACCCGACAGCCACCAAACTGGCTTCGATAGGGCTGTGTGGCAGGTACTTCACAGGGGGACGTGTTCTCATTTTCCTGGGCTTTCTAATAAACTCTGGTCTAAAGAAAATGTCTTCTATAAAACGAGTGGCCAGTGCCAAGGGGTAGAGACAGAAGCTCCTTCTGGACACAGGCTGCTCCAGTAGAGCCCGTCCTGCCCAGGTCCGGAGCCCACCAGCTGCGATCAGGACACTACAGTTCTACCGTGGGGGACCCCGGGCCCTCGCCATGTCAGTCCTCTGTTTCAGCTTCGAGGGCTTTGACACATTCTAAAATCGACAGGTACTTAGAGCATTTCTAAGTCCCACCTCATGATCAATCATAAGACAGGGCCTTGATAGTATGAAGAAATATCAGTGAAATCCAAGAGAAAACAACTAAACTCATCGGGATGAATGATGGATAAACCCTTTAAGCACGTTTCAAGTCGCCCAGCTGGAGCCTCTGTTGGGCAGTGAAGCTTCAGGATTGCCATGAGATGGATCTGCATGGGGCTCAGTCCTCTCTTGAAACACTGCCCGTTTGCAGGAGCGCCGGCCCACAGGGCAGAAGTCAAGACTGTCAGAGCAAGCGCTGGTTCTGAAGCTGGAAGGACTTTCAAGGCCTCTTTCCCCAAACTCATTTTTTTTTTTTAAATCTCTGCTCATCTTAAAAAATGGAGAGGCAGGCGCCCCAGCAACCTCTCAGGAGTAACTGACACACGTGACTTGCGGTGTCTTCAAAGGAACAATCTGCAACTTGCTACTGTTTAAACAGAGCAAGACTAACAGTCGCCAGCAGCTGGTTCACGCATAACGCCCTTTGCAGGTGAAAGAAAACGGCACTGGAGGGTCGACTGCAGAAGCAGACGCAGTGCACGGTGGACATCTGCCCCTTTTGGGGGCCCTGCCATGGTGCTTCCTGAAAACTCAGGTTAAGCTGACTCTGCTGTCAGGCTGATGAGGCTCCTGCACCCACCTTTGCTCAGCACGCCAGCCCAAATGGAAGAGCAGGTGCTATGGCAGAAATGAGTTCTTGTAGCAACTATTTTTGATACTGAAACTGAAAAGCGAGAGCAGCAAAGCTGTCCACAGAGCTCCTGACAGTTAGGCCCGGCTTTGGCTGCTGATGCAAGTGCCGAATGATGCTATTTCTGCGGCAGCCGGCCGCAGGAGCTGACCCACCGCGGGATGTGCCCCAGGAGGCAGAAGAAACCCTGGGAACTGCACCTGACCTTGCCAGCATCTCCCAGGCAAAGCCAGGCACTTTGAGTTCATCGGTGGAGTTGGGCGATACTCCTTTCCCGTCTGTGTGCTTAGCTGCTGCCAACAGGACGTGCTGGGTGAAGCCTTACAGAACACAGCCAGTTGTGTGTTTTATAAAGCAAGGCTTCCCTCCCCCAAAGACAAATAAAACCACAGGTGTGGAAGGGACACCCTCCACCGCACCCCGCCCTAGTAATCTGACACCGCAGGCAAAGGCACGGCCTGTGTGGGTAAGGTACATTGTAAACGTTTAAAACTTCCTGTTCCCTGATGCCTCAACTTCCCCGCAGACCGACGCACCTGTGATGGACAGGGCCCTGTGACCTCGTGACCTTCATACACACCAATGAAGCCCCTCACGCCTCCTGCTGTCTTTCCCCCACCGCTGACTTGCCCGCGGGTCCCCACCAGCTGCCCTGCCTCTGGAGCCGCCTCCTGTGTGCCCCCCCAGGCCCCTTGAGGTGCTGTGCGTCCCCTCTGGAACCAGCAGTTCACCCGCTCTCCCAGCCACCCTTTCAGATCCCACTTACAACACACGACTAAGCAATACAGTACAGGCCGTGTATTCCTATTTGTTTTCCTGTGCCAGCTCATCTGGTATCTTCGTATTTTAATGGATAAAACTAAAAGATGACAACTTGAAGCCCCAGTGCATTCCTCTCAAATCGAGTGAAGTTTACAACACCTTAATTATAAAAGATTTACCTGATCTGAAAGAAAGCAGAGTGTACAGAAACTTCACTTTCAGGCCTCTGAGCCCAAGCCAAGCCATCGCATCCTCTGTGATTGGCACATATCCATCCAGATGGCCTGAAGTAACTGAAGATCCACAAAAGAAGTGAAAATAGCCTTAACTGATGACATTCCACCATTGTGATTTGTTTCTGCCCCACCCTAACTGATCAATGTACTTTGTAATCTCTCCCACCCTTAAGAAGGTACTTTGTAATTCTCCCTACCCTTGAGAATGTACTTTGCGAGATCCACCCCCTGCCCCCAAAACATTGCTCCTAACTCCACTGCCTATCCCAAAACCTGTAAGAACTAATGATAATCCACCACCCTTTGCTGACTCTTTTCGGACTCAGCCCGCCTGCACCCAGGTGAAATAAACAGCCATGTTGCTCACACAAAGCCTGTCTGGTGGTCTCTTCACACGGACACGCACGAAATTTGGTGCCGTGACTCGGATCGGGGGACCTCCCTTGGGAGATCAATCTCCCGTCCTCCTGCTCTTTGCTCCGTGAGAAAGATCCACCTACGACCTCAGGTCCTCAGACCCACCAGCCCAAGCAACATCTCACCAATTTCAAATCCAGTAAGCGGCCTCTTTTTACTTTCTTCTCCAACCTCCCTCACTATCCCTCAACCTCTTTCTCTTTCAATCTTGGTGCCACACTTCAATCTCTCCCTTCTCTTAATTTCAATTCCCTTCATTTTCTGGTAGAGACAAAGGAGACACGTTTTATCCGTGGACCCAAAACTCCGGTGCTGGTCACTGACTGGGAAGGCAGACTTCCCTTGGTGTTTAATCATTGCAGGGACGCCTCTCTGATTGTTCACCCACGTTTCAGAGGTGTCAGACCACGCAGGGACGCCTGCCTTGGTCTTTCACCCTTAGCGGCAAGTCCTGCTTTTCTGGGGAAGGGACAAGTACCCCAACCCCTTCTCTCCGTGTCTCTACCCCTTCTCTGCTTTCCTGGGGCAGGGGCAAGTACCCCTCAACCCCTTCTCCTTCACCCTTAGTGGCAAGTCCCGCTTTTCTAGGGGGCAAGGACCCCCAATCCCTTACTTCCGCACCCCGACCTCTTATCTCTGTGCCCCAATCCCTTATTTCCACGCCCCGACCCCTTTCCCGCTTTTCTGGAGGGTAAGAACCCCCGAACCCCTTCCGTGTCTCTACGCTCTCTTCTCTCTGAGTTTGCCTCCTTCACCATGGGCAACCTTCCACCCTCCATTCCTCCTTCTTCTCCCTTAGCCTGTGTTCTCAAGAACTTAAAACCTCTTCAACTCACACCTGACCTAAAACCTAAACGCCTTATTTTCTTCTGCAACACCGCTTGGCCCCAATACAAACTTGACAATGGCTCTAAATGGCCAGAAAATGGCACTTTCGATTTCTCCATCCTACAAGACCTCAATAATTTTTGTCGAAAAATGGGCAAATGGTCTGAGGTGCCTTACATCCAGGCATTTTTCACACTTAGTTCCCTCCCTAGTCTCTGTTCCCAATGTGATTCCTCCCAGATCCTCCTTCTTTCCCTCCTGCCTGTCCCCTCAGTCCCAACCCCAAGCATCGCTGAGTCTTTCTAATCCTCCTTTTCTACAGACCTATCTGACCCCTCCCCTCCTCGCCAGGCCAAGCTAGGTCAGCCTCTGCTCCTCCACCCTATAATCCTTTTATCACCTCCCCTCCTCACACCCGGTCTGGCTTACAGTTTCGTTCCGTGACTAGCCCTCCCCCACCTGCCCAGCAATTTATTCTTAAAAAGGTGGCTGGAGCCAAAGGCATAGTCAAGGTTAATGCTCCTTTTTCTTTATCCCAAATCAGATAGCGTTTAGGCTCTTTTTCATCAAATATAAAAATCCAGCCCAGTTCATGGCTTGTTTGGCAGCAACCCTGAGACGCTTTACAGCCGTAGACCCTAAAAGGTCAAAAGGCCATCTTATTCTCAATATACATTTTATTACCCAATCTGCTCCCGACATTAAATAAAACTCCAAAAGTTAGAATCTGGCCCTCAAACCCCACAACAGGACTTAATTAACTTCACCTTCAAGGTGTACGATAATAGAAAAAAGCTTCAATTCATTGCCTCCACTGTGAGACAAACCCCAGCCACATCTCCAGCACACAAGAACTTCCAAACGCCTGAACCACAGCAGCCAGGCTTTCCTCCAGAACCTCCTCCCCAAGGAACTTGCTACACGTGCTGGAAATCTGGCCACCAGGCCAAGGAATGCCCGCAGCCCGGGATTCCTCCTAAGCCGGGTCCCATCTGTGCAGGACCTGGAAATCGGACTGTTCAACTCACCTGGCAGCCACTCCCAGAGCCCCTGGAACTCTGGCCCAAGGCTGACTCCTTCCCAGATCTTCTCGGCTTAGTGGCTGAAGACTGACACTGCCTGATCGCCTCGGAAGCCCCCTAAACCATCACAGACACCGAGCTTCGGGTAACTCTCACAGTGGAAGGTAAGCCCATCCCCTTCTTAATCAATATGGAGGCCACCCACTCCACATTACCTTCTTTTCAAGGGCCTGTTTCCCTTGCCTCTGTAACTGTTGTGGGTATTGATGGCCAGGCTTCTAAACCTCTTAAAACTCCCCAACTCTGGTGCCAACTTAGACAATACTCTTTTAAGCACTCCTTTTTAGTTATCCCCACCTGCCCAGTTCCCTTATTAGGCCGAAACACTTTAACTAAATTATCTGCTTCCCTGCCTATTCCTGGACTACAGCCACATCTCACTGCCGCCCTTCTCCCCAACCCAAAGCCTCCTTCGCGTCTTCCTCTCATATCCCCCCACCTTAACCCACATGTATGGGACATCTCTACTCCTTCCCTGGCAACCAATCACATGCCCATTACCATCCCATTAAAACCTAATCACCCTTACCCCACTCAACGCCCATATCCCATCCCACAGCACGCTTTAAAACGATTAAAGCCCGTTATCACTTGTCTGCTACAGCATGGCCTTTTGAAGCCTATAAACTCTCCTTACCATTCCCCCATTTTACTTGTCCTAAAACCAGACAAGGCTTACAAGTTAGTTCAGAATCTGCACCTTATCAACCAAATTGTCTTGCCTATCCACCCCGTGGTGCCAAACCCATATACTCTCCTATCCTCAATACCTCCCTCTACTACCCATTATTCTGTTCTGGATCTCAAACATGCTTTCTTTACTATTCCTTTGCACCCTTCATCCCAGCCCCTCTTTGCCTTCACTTAGACTGATCCTGACACCCATTAGGCTCAGCAAATTACCTGGGCTGTACTGCCGCAAGGCTTCACAGACAGCCCCCATTACTTCAGTCAAGCCCAAATTTCATCCTCATCTGTTACCTATCTCAGCATAATTCTCATAAAAACACACGTGCTCTCCCTGCTGATCGTGCCCGATTAATCTCCCAAACCTCAATCCCTCACAAAACAACAACTCCTTTCCTTCCTAGGCATGGTTAGTGCGGTCAGAATTCTTACACAAGAGCCAGGACCGCACCCCGTAGCCTTTCTGTCCAAACAACTTGACCTTACTGTTTTAGCCTAGCCCTCATGTCTGTGTGCAGTGGCTGCCGCTGCTTTAATACTTTTAGAGGCCCTAAAAATCACAAACTATGCTCAACTTAGTCTCTACATTTCTCATAACTTCCAAAACCTATTTTCTTCCTCATACCTGACGCATATACTTTCTGCTCCCCGGCTCCTTCAGCTGTACTCACTCTTTGTTAAGTCTCACAATTACCATTGTTCCTGGCCCGGACTTCAATCTGGCCTCCACATTATTCCTGATACCACACCTGACCCCCATGACTGTATCTCTCTGATTCACCTGACATTCACCCCATTTCCCCATATTTCCTTCTTTCCTGTTCCTCACCCTGATCACGCTTGATTTATTGATGGCAGTTCCACCAGGCCTAATCGCCACACACCAGCAAAGGCAGGCTATGCTCTAGTACAAGCCACTAGCCCGCCTCTTAGAACCTCTCATTTCCTTTGCATCATGGAAATCCTCAAGGAGATAACTTCTCAGTGTTCCATCTGCTATTCTACTACTCCTCAGGGATTATTCAGGCCCCCTCCCTTCCCTACACATCAAGCTCAGGGATTTGCCCCCACCCAGGACTGGCAAATTAGCTTTACTCAACATGCCCTGAGTTAGATAACTAAAATACCTTAGTCTAGGTAGACACTTTCACTGGATAGGTACAGGCCTTTCCTACAGGGTCTGAGAAGGCCACCGCAGTCATTTCTTCCCGTCTGTCAGACATAATTCCTCAGTTTAGCCTTCCCACCTCTATACAGTCTGATAGCAGGCCAGCCTTTATTAGTCAAATCAGCCAAGCAGTTTTTCAGGCTCTTAGTATTCGGTGAAACCTTTATATCCCTTATGGTCCTCCGTCTTCAGGAAAAGTAGAACGGACTAAAGGTCTTTTAAAAACACACCTCACCAAGCTCAGCCACCAACTTAAAAAGGACTGGACAATACTTTTACCACTTTCGCTTCTCAGAATTCAGGCCTGTCCTCGAAATGCTACAAGGTACAGCCCATTTGAGCTCCTTTTATTAGGCCCCAGTCTCATTCCAGACACCGGACCAACTTAGACTGTGCCCTAAAAAAACTTGTCATCCCTACTATTTTCTGTCTAGTCATACTCCTATTCACCGTTCTCAACTACTCATACATGCCCTGCTCTTGTTTACACTGCCGGTTTACACTGTTTCTCCAAGCCAGCACAGCTGATATCTCCTGGTGCTATCCCCAAACTGCCACTCGTAACTCTTGAAGTAAATAATCTTTGCTGGCAGGACTATGCTGAATCTCCTTAGGCACTCTCTAATCAGATGTCCTGAGTCGTCCCAATTCTTAGAGCTTTTATACCTGTTTTTCTCCTTCTCTTATTCCATTTTTCAATTCATACAAAACCGTATCCAGGCCATCACCAATCATTCTATACAACAAATGTTTCTTCTAACATCCCCACAATATCATCCCTTACCACAAGACCTCCCTTCAGCTTAATCTCTCCCACTCTAAGTTCCCACACCGCCCCTAATCCCACTTGAAGCAGCCCTGAGAAACATCGCCCATTCTCTCTCCATACCACCCCCCAAAAATTTTCGCCACCCCAACACTTCAACGCTATTTTATTTTTCTTATTAATATAAGAAGGCAGGAATGTCAGGCCTCTGAGCCCAAGCCAAGCCATCGCATCCCCTGTGACTTGCACGTATCCATCCAGATGGCCTGAAGTAACTGAAGATCCACAAAAGAAGTAAAAATAGCCTTAACTGATGACATTCCACCATTGTGATTTGTTTCTGCCCCACCCTAACTGATCAATGTACTTTGTAATCTCCCCCATCCTTAAGAAGGTTCTTTGTAACTCTCCCTACCCCTGAGAATGTACTTTGCGAGATCCACCCCCCTGCCCCCAAAACATTGCTCCAACTCCACCGCCTATCCCAAAGCCTGTAAGAACTAATGATAATCCACCACCCTTTGCTGACTCTTTTCGGACTCAGCCCGCCTGCACCCAGGTGAAATAAACAGCCACGTTGCTCACACAAAGCCTGTTTGGTGGTCTCTTCACACGGACGCGCATGAAATTCACTGTCATCTGCGAACGGCCTGAGAGCATCTGGATTTGGTTCTCAGCCTGAATGAGCATCCTGGAATGGTGTGTCTCGTCCATTTACGTGGAGACACAGGAACAGGCCTCCTGCAGGCTTGGGGCTCTGAGCAGGGCTCCTGAAGCCCCTCAGCCACGAGGAAGCCAGGCCCATGAGAGGGGAGCCTGTTCCAGAAACACACGAGGATGAAAGCTATGTTATCCGCAAAGGAGACTTAGAGCAAGGAAATGACCAGGAATAAAAAAAAATTATATATTTAGAGGCCAGGTGTGGTGGCTCATGCCTGTACTCCCAGCACTTCAAAAGGCCGAGGCAGGCAATCACTTGAGGTCAGGAGTTCGAGACCAGCCTGGACAACATGGCAAAACCACATCTCTACTAAAAACATTAATACAAAAAAGCTGGATGTGGTGGCACACACTTGTAGTCGCAGCTACTCAGGAGGCTGAGGCAAGAGGATCAATCGCATGAACGTGGGAGGTGGAGGCTGCTGTGAGCGGAGAACAACAAACCCCACAAAAACTAACTTCAACAAACATTAAACTTCACTACACACCGAGTCCAGCAGTTCTCCACCCATCTTTCTATTCCATTTCTCCCTCTCTGCCTCAACCTAGGGCAACATAGGCTTGACCTGATGGGTCATGGCACTGTACAATAATTTAGTCTTAAAAAACTGAGATGCTACGTATTTAAGAACACTCATGACTCAAAGGCTTGGGAAGGGCTCTTTAAATTTGCTCTTTTAATGCATAAATAAATCCATATCATGTATTACTTTCTGGAAAAGGGTTAAACTCAAGTATCTGGAATACTTTCATTATACCAGGTCAAGAAAAATGCCACAGCCAGAAAAATTTATTTTAAAATAGAAACATACATTAAGCTTTAAAACAACCAACTCTCAAACAAAAGAGGAAAGAGCCTTTGATCCCAGAGTCCATGCGGAATGAATTCCATATGTGTTTGAAATTCACATAAGGAGCACTTAGAAAACCACCTGAAACGGAAATCCGACGGCCCCCTTGCCTGCGAGGGCTCCTGCCCCTGCCAGCCTGAGGACATGGCCGAACCCTGGACACTCGTGTGCCGGCAGCCACTACAGTTCAAGGTGACTGGCAGCACCCAGCTCTGTGATCAAGACAGATGTTCACACGTGGGGGCATTGTAAGCGCTACCAGCTCCAAATCTGACGTGACGGGAACTTGGGAGATGTCTGAGAAATGTCCGAAGGGATTTTGGCAACACAGAAAATGCAATGTCTAGGAATTCCACCAAATGCTTCCAAAAATACTCATTGACAATTCAAGTTGCACTTGGCCGGCGGCAGCCCAGGGCCTTCAGTCCGTGTGGGGCGCCCGCGTGGCTTTCTCCTGGTAGGACTCCCCGAACTCGTTCACTCTGCGTTTATCCACAGGATAAAGCCTGCAACAACATAAATGAGCACATCAGCAAAGCCCACTGCAGGGGCTATTTTTCTAAGAGGAGGACTTGGCATCCTTGATTTATTTTCCAGTGAGCTGCCACAGTGAGCAAATTAACTAAAAAGTCAAATCCTCAGAAGTTTTACTGCCGAGGGCTGAGGAGGGATTTCTGAGTTGTGTTTTGTTCTGCATGGCCAGGCCAGTGCGCTGCTCTCAAGGAAAGGGAAGCTTGGCCGAAGGGACGACCCGGAGGCTGCACTGGCTGCCACGGCCGAAGGGAGGACTCAGAGGCTGCACTGGCTGCCTTCTGGGAACTGTGGAATCACAGACTCAAGTGGTCAGAACAGGAACCGCCGTGTTCAGGGACCGCGTCTCATCAGCTGTGAACACTTGGCAGGACACTGCCATCGCCTTTGATCCTGAGCGCCCCAGAGGCCTTGCCAACATCACCCCTACGTATGGATGAGGAAGCTGTGGTGTGAGGGGCAGCTCTACATGGCCGCGAACAGAAGTACAGCGTATCAGCTTAGAAACGGACCTGCTGCCCACCAAGGGCCCTGTGATCCTGGCCAAACGCCGTTTGCAGGTCTGGAGCTAGAAACACACAGAGCCTGAGTATAGCAGTTTCAGGCACACCCCGGGCCACCTGCGAGGACTTGGGAGCCACTTGAAGGGCTCACAGTTGAGACGGGACCCCGAAGAGTGACAACCACACCAGGCGCAGCAGCATCCAGGGCTCCGTGGCTTGGACAACCTCAAGCTCTGCAGGGGGCAGGAGGCCAACTGGGGGATCTGAGAATGGTGAACGGGGGACAGGAACCAAGCCCCGTGTGATTGAGTGTTGCTTATAGGGAAATAGCCCTTCCTGCTGAGACACAAGCTGGAGCTCCAGTGCAGGGGCTGCATGAGACAGCAACAGGGTGGGTGGGCAGCCGGCGGCCAGGCCTGGAGAGCTAGGCAAGGGCGGCCATGAGCCACTGTGTGGATGTGCCAACTGCACCCAAACAAAGAGGTAAAACAGGCAGAACAATGCCAGCCTCACGCTGGCTGGGACAGAGGCTCTGAAACACCTGGTGAGGCTGAGTGTGGAGACAGGGCGGGAATGGGAGCACTGCGCTCCCCAAGGACCGTCACCCCGGACCTAGGCAGGACCCACCAGGACGGCCTGGGGGAAGAGGAACCCTCTCCTGCACTAGTAAGATGGCCCCAGGCCCTGAGGGGGGCCATGGCCTAGGAAGGGCGCAGGGAAGTGTCACAGCCATGGTATGTGAGTGGTGGCCTCCTGGTCGGGGGTAGGGGGGGGAGAAATGTGAAGAGGCACCTCGAGGGCCAGAGAAAGGACACAGCCAGGAGGCTCTGAGACACTTGGCAGCAGGCCTTAGGGGTGACACACACTCCTTCCACCCCTGGACAAGGCCCTGGGGCCGGGACTGGAGGTGAGGGCAGTGCTTGCAGTGGTCCAGATACAACCCTCCCGAGGGGAGCCCCAGATCCCTGGCTCCTACCCTGGCACACCAGAGCTGGAGGGAGCGTTTGCTGACTGAGAGGGCAGATATCAGCCCTGGAGGGAAGCGGGAGGCCCAGGGTGGGGCCTGAGCTTCTGCATTTAGAAAATTCCGAGGCCCAGGGTGGGGCCTGAGCTTCTGCATTTAGAAATGCTGACAGAGAGGGCAGATGTAAGCCTGGAAGGGAAGCGGGAGACCCGGGGTGGGGCCTGAGCCTCTGCGCTTAGAAAATTCCACAAAGCCTTTTCCTTAGCCGTCAGCCTTCAACCTGAAGGCCAAGCTGGGAGGTCAACACAACGTAGTCTTCAGAGGCCCGGGTGGCTGGTTTCAGGGGTGTGGCCAACGTTGAGGTGAGCGAGCTCTCCAGTGACATTCTGCCCTGCAGGGACACACAGCCCAAGAGTGGCCCAGAGCCTGTTCCCGACGCTGGAGACCTGGGCCCTGAGACTGCCGGCTGGACACTTCAAGGCTAGCGCCAAGTATGGATTAGCCGTGCTACGGTCTCTGTTCTGCTCAATAGCAATGACTGTGAATAGGTAAATAGCTTCAGGAGAGAAATTTGCTTTCAGTGGCTAATCAATAATTCACACAGAAATGAGCATTTCTAAAGCACAATGAGGAGACAGAACTGGAACAGTTTCTTGCCAGGACATATCATGGGTAACCGGAACCCAAGTTTAGGCAAGACAGGAAAAACCACCACCTGCAAATTATCTTTTCCCTCAAATGGGTAAACAGGCGCAGGGTGCTGTCATTCCGTTTAGCAGCAGCGCCACGCCGCTGAGATGGACCAAGAGCTGAGCGTGCACAGCTGCACTCACCACCGCTGGTACAGGTAGACCAGAAACACCACGTCGTCCCGGAAGCAGGCCAGCCGGTGAGACGTGGGCATGGTGATGATGAAGGCAAAGACGTCATCAATGAAGGTGTTGAAAGCCTGCAGGGCCAGACAGGAGGAGGGTGAACCCCAGTTGCTGGGGCTGGAATCCTACTGTTTTTGGTAACCTAACCAAGCAAACAGCTTTCGGCAGATACTTGGAACTAACTAACTGGAACTCCTCACGGCAACAATGAAAAGAGCAGAAAGCTGGCAAGTGGAGACACGGCGCTCTGTTCCCTCACGGGCTCCCCACAGCCGCTGGCACCCGACACACTGCGGGTCTCGCCCAGGCTCCCACATCAGGGAACCCAAAGAGAACGGCCTGAAACCAGAGCCAAGGTTAGAGCCGCCCGAGACAGAGCCAAGGGGAGAGCCAAGGTTAGAGCCGCCCGAGCATTGCCCTTTCCTCTGGGAGCTTGTAATTGACTTCAGAAAAGTGCAAATCATGTCCCATTAACTCAGCTCCGCCTGCAGTGCTGAGGCACTTCTAATCCCACACGGAGCCAAGAGGGCCTCCGCAGCTCTGCCGGCAGGGAATGGCCACGGCCCATGGGGGTTCCATTCCTGCCTGGGAGGCCTGAATCCATTGTCCCCAGGCACCGGTTACCGGGCCACAGGGGGTCTGTGTCTTGACACATGTACTAAGAAGAAACATAAACACTAAAAAAAAAAAAAAAAGAAAAAAAAGAAAAAAAGACCAAATCTGTGACAAGTGAGAGAACCACCCCAGTCTTTCAGGGTCTGAAGTTACTCTACAGCTCTTCGCTTTTTTTTAAAGGAGCCTCCTTAATATTTTTCAATGAAAGGGACAGCTGCAGACGCACTCTGGGCAGAGATGGCCCCGGTAATGCTATTGGCTGGAAGACACCCTTGCTCACGCTCTGCTCAGAGAAGGGACTCCTCACCAGCTGTCACACTCACCTTGTAGGTAAAGGCCTTCCAGGGCAGATGTGCCACTGACTTCAACTGAAACAGGAGAGACAGGCACAGGTCAGCTGTGGGCAGCATAGGAGATGGGGCCAGGCTGTGGGCAGCACACACCGCCTTACCTTGTAGTTCACAAAGAGCTGGGGCAGCATGAAGAGGAAACCGAAGGCATAGACCCCTGCAGAAAGACAGACAGCACTCACGAGGTGCAGAGGGCCGGGCTGCCACGTCTACGCACAGACAGCACTCACGAGGTGCGGAGGGCCGGGCTGCCACGTCTATGCATAGTGGGTAGAAAACAAGGTCGGCTATCCAGACAACTTCAGAATCCGTCATGGCGTGAAGCAGCTTTCTGGCTGGTAAGTTTATCAAGTCTATGACAACTTTGGAGAGCAAAGCTCTTTTATTTATTAATCAGTGTAACTGCTGCCCACGGGGTCAAGTGAGTGAGCACTGGAGCACCCTGGGGCTATGAGGACACGGCCTCCTGACCCACAAGGTCCTGCCCCAGGGGTCAGGTGTGGGACTCCCACCAGGGAGGACGGCAGTGCGGGACCCACCTGCTCTGCATCAGACAGGCCCTTGCCCTTAATGCTCACGGGACCACTTCCCAAAGAGACCACAAAGCTGCGATCGGGGCTGGTCTGGTGGGGCCAGGGGATGGACACAGCAGCCCATGCAGCTGAAGGTGCCACCTGGGGCAGGCGGACCTCCCAGGACATGTGGCCCTGAGCACAGGGCCCTGCAGGATCCCCACAGTGCATCGGCAGGAGGGGGCGCGCCGTGCACCGGAGCCTGGTGCTTCCATTTGCTCTAAGGAACCAGACGTGGATGGTGTTGTTTTAATGCTTAGGTTTACTTGTTTCCATGAAGAAAACAGACAACAGTCGTGCAACCACACAACGCCGTTTCCATCAGTGATGGACACATATACCAGGCGGCTGCACCACACAGCCTGGCATGGAGGGGCTGCCACGTCTGGTGTAAGCACTCCCTGGCGCTTGTACAAGGACCTGTTTCTCAGAACCAGTCACTGTTGTGAAGCCACGCAGGGCTTTATCTGCTCACAGCCTGGGGGGAGCCCTGGGCACCACACAGGCGCCTGAACAGGGTGGGGAGGGATTAGCCTCAAATCACAGGGGGGCCTGCCACACTGGGTTACGATGCAAGAACAATTAAATTGGTGCCTGCTGTAAACACTATTACTGAAGCAGGGAAGCACATGGACTCACCATTGACGAAGCTGTTGATTAACCAGGAGTACCAGCTGAAACGGAAAAAGAGAAGTCCCATTTCTCGCATAGCTTAATATCTGTATTAAATTGACGAAAAATAATTCTTTCATTAAAAATCCTCTGAAAACACCCAGTGCTCTCACGGCAGCTCGGCAGGCAAGTGCAGCAGTGCTGAGCCTGGTTCTCAAGCTGGAGACAGCGCTGAGCACCCCTGCCCGGGCAGCAAAAGCCGGGGGCTCCAGGACCCCTCTGAGCTCAGGGCCAGCACCCCACCTGGGCAGCAGAGGCCGGGGACTCTGAGACCCCTCTGAGCTCAGGGCCAGCACCCCACCTGGGCAGCAGAGGCCGGAGGCTCCGGGACCCCTCTCAGCTCAGGCCCAAGCCTCCCATGAAGCCTGGTGGCCGGAGTCAGTCCTCTCAGCTACACCTTACCAGGGGGGACACTGAGGCCCAGAGCCCACCGTGTGCAGCTGCAGGGGCAGGACCCCTCCCAGGCGCTCGCCCAAGTGCCCCAGCCCCGAGTCTGCCCTCCAGTTGCACCCTGCTCTAGCTCAGTCATCCAAATGGCTTTCTGAGGGGAAAGACGCAGCAGGTGAAGCATGTGCGGCCTCCTACCTCTTGTATTTGATATTCAGGAGTGAATAGACAGCACCCCCAACACAGAGAGGGTACAGCAGGTATGACAAGTACTTCATGGCCTGCAGGGAACAAAGATGGCTTCCAGTTAGAGGCCCAAACGCCAAGCCTCTGTAAACACACTGCATGGAGCTCACCCCGACAGGGACAGACAGAACGAGCTACGGCACTCAGGGTGGCAGGGCTGCTCTGCAGGGGGTGGCGTGAGGGGCACAGGCAGGGCACCGCACACGCCAGAGCCGGGGTGTAACTACAGGCGCTAGTTAACAATAATAGATCAATTCTGGTGGGTCAAAACCAACCAACCCACAACAGATCAATAAACATAATGGAAAGAAACCTGAAAAAACTGCCCACTAAGTAATGTAGTTACATCGCCAGCTGTATCTATTCTGATTTCAGCTTTACAACTCCATGAAAGTTAGATATAAGCTGGTGAATATTAAACCACACTAAAATCATTCCTGTGCAGAAATGTTCTATTAACTTGAACTGAGAATTCCAGCTCCCCCAACAGCAATGGGGAAAGGTGACGCCCTGTGCTGCTGGGGCCCTTCCTCCAGGCCACTGTGCAGCCGCAGCCGTTATGGCCTTGGTGACAGGAAGTGTGTTCCCAGCAACCACAGCAGACACCATGGCCTGCGTCAGCTGCCCGGCGAACGTGACTTACAAACGATGAAAATGTCCCTACTATACGGTGACACAGGTAGGCTGTGCCTGTAAGGACTGGGAAATGAGTCTCTGCGAGCCCCCGCCCTTCCCAGTAAGAAAGTTGGGTTTTATGTGTTCGCTCTTGGGATCCCTGCTCAAGGCGGGCTGACCCGTACTCCAAGGAGACTTCCACACTGACCAATGACAGTAAGAGCCCCGTCTTCGAGGGTGTTGGATTTGCCTGGCATGCACGTGCCCTGAATCACACGTGACTTACCTGAGTATCGTACTCCTCGGTTTTCCTCTCAGATTCGCTGTAAGTGCCAAACTGTTGTGAAATTCAACACAGTGATATTAACAGACTCAGGGAGGATCTGAGCACAGCTGAGCTGTGACTAAGGGGCGTCACAAATGGCTGCAGAGCTGACCCAGGCCTCGCTACAGAGGGCGCTCAGGTCCCTACCGGGCGAGGAGAGGACAGGGATCCGCACGGATCCTTCCCGCCTCACCCTGGCCCTGGGTCCCACAAGCCCGAGCGGGGGCAACGCGGCCTCACTGCTGTTCCTCGCTCAGGCGGCTCAGTTTTCAGTGCCACTGCTTCAGTGAGAACACTGCAGAGTGCACAGGTACAGCCAACACCACTCTGAACCAGCTGGCCACGAGCCACAGGGCAAGGTGGAACACAGTGGCTGTGCTGCATCTGCTGGGCTTCTTGCCTCCCACAGCCCACAGCAAGGAAAATCTCAGCCTGTGACTGCTGAGGGCCCCACCTCAATCAAGGTCCATCTGTGGGCACTGAGATTCAACTCCAGCTTTGCCCCAGCCCTCATCTGCCTAGGGACCTTATGAGCGCCCAGGCACTGGGGCAGCCACCGGCTCAGGGCAGGGGCTCACTCACTTGAGGACTGCCAAGACTGTACGGACCCCACTCAGCACCAGCCTCGGGAGCGCCTTCTGGGCAAGGTGCCAAAACGAAGCACCCGCGCTGGCCAGCCAGCATCCTGTCTCCCAGAGGCCAGCTCAGGCCCAGAAGTGCTGCCGTCTACACTGAAGAGGGTCAGAACTAGGTATATGACTGGGGAATCCTCAGGTGAAGAGAGTGGCTGCGATCAGAAACCAGTGCTGCCTCCACCACGGAGGCTCCCCTGACAGGCGCGCAGTGACTCATCTGCAGATGGCCCCCTTACTCTGCGCAGGCTGCAAAACCACACTCTTCAGAGAGGCTTGGGGTTCAGCCACTACAACTAAATCCTACCTGAAATTCGGGCATCAGGCCTCTCCAAAGAATAGTCATCTTCAATGCCTTCTTCACTTTCCACAGCTGAGGGGAGAAATCAGGAAATAGTGCCTTTAATATTCCAAGGCCAGGAGCCCCCGAATGAATGACCCAGACAGTAATGGGAAGGACCCGCTGCCCACGGCCCCGCCGCCCACGGCCCCGCCCAGCCCACTGTCCTCTTCCTGTCCCTCCCACAGCTCAGGCCAGAGCGATGGGGGCCGGACCTGGGTCTCTAACCCACACCCGGCAGGTGTACCTGGTCAGGTGGGCTGCACAGCCACCGCCCAGTGGACAACAAAACCAGCATGCGAGTGCGGTTCTTTACACCACCCTGCCTGCACCCAAATTAGCCCCCACCTCCTTCTGCCTGGCACTCAGGCAGCCCTGGAGCCTGTTTTGGGACCACTCTGAGAGCCGCCACCTCCTGGCTGCATCCTTGGAAGGCATCACCCACGGAGCTCAGGACTGGTGCCCGAGCCGGTCATGGCACTATGACTTGTACCTATGGAGGGCCCCTGTCTGTGGTGCTCCAGCGTCATTTAATCCAGCTCCTCCTCTACAGGCATGACGGCCGCACAGGCCCCCACCCACAGGTGGGCCACCAACTGCGGGGCCCTCAGACTCTGGCTCCCACTGGGGTGGCACAGACCTCAGGGAGGAGCTAGGCAGATGTCTGGGCCTTCTCACCCTGAAGGCCATAGCCCCCCTCAAGTTTTGCTCCCAAGCTGGCCCTGCCCCACGAGGTTCCCTTTTGGCTGGCTTTTCTGAGCTCTCGAACAACCAGGGCTGGACCACAGGGCACCGAGTGATTTCCATCACTGCCTACCTGGCCGCTGTGCTCAGATTTCTAGCCACAGCACGAGCCTCTCAAGGACCCACGGTTTACACCTCTGCTTTGCACATGGTGGGATTTCTCAAGCACGTGAAAACACTCTGGTTGGTGGACGGGGCCTCAGGACTCTCTGCCTGGTGGACGGGGCCTCATGAGCTGATACCACCCGAACACCCATTTCCCTGCTCTCCACTTGCTCAAAGCCTTTACCCCCGCTGCCTGCCATCCCACAGCTTCCAGAACACTGAGGCCGTCAGGAACAAGCACGCAGGCTTCCACAGAAGGTCTCATGTCCCGGGGCTGAAAGCCTTTCCTGAGTGCACGGAGGCCCGTGGACCTCAGACAGTTCGGGTCACTGCCTGGGACTCACCTCAATGGCAGCTCCAACGCCTGCCGGGACCAGCACCAGCAGGCTCGTCTGCTCGTCCAGCAGGAACAGGAAGATGACCACGGTGCTGAAGCAGCGCCAGAGCACTGGGGACAGGATGGTTGGGCTGGGAGGGGGTGCAGGGCAGACCCCACCTGTGCCCCCCAAGTCACACACATACCCCCAGTCCCCCATCCCAACCTACCACACCCAAGAAGCTTCAGATACTCCCCAGTCCACGTCACCCCGTTTAAAAAGAACAATGAAGCATTCAGCAGCTAGGAAAGTGTTTTGAAGGCTGCTGAACTGAACAGTTGGCCCCACACCAGCTCCACAAACACGTGTCTGAGCCACACTTGCAAACGAGCATGGAACGTGGGCAGAGGTCGGATGACGGGGCCAGCACAGCTTTGCTTCCGGGCAGGTCTTATGCCAGTTCTGTGATAAGCGCGTGGCTTTTCAAGTCTGGATTTGTTTCCTCCCCAGCTGTACCTTAAGAACTACTCTAGCTTATTCAACACGTCTTCCTCCTCCCGCAAGCCCCCAGGGCAGGCAGGGGAACCAGATCTATGGAGCCACAGGACAAACAGTGGTCATGGCCACAGCCGCTGTCTGCTGGCCACCCCAACCCGGGACGCTGGGAAAGGCATTAGGGTTAGGAGACAACAACACAGAACATGGCAGGGCCCCCAAGCAGCCAGGGCCACCTGCTTGGGCGTCTTTTCCATGTGAGAAAAACAACTTGTTTGGGTCTGATACTGGAGCCAAATGCTCCTCACTCCTAACCAACAGGACACACCCACTCCTCGTCCTCACACCCGTCAACCCCTCGCCCCTGTCCGGACCGCCGCTCCCCACCTCACTGTGACAACCTCCACCCCTGCAAGGTCAGGAGGACCCCTCACTCACTTGGACCCCTTAACCACGGCAGGCACCCTTGGCTAGGAACACTGGTCCCAGATTTTGGCAGGCCTCCTGCCTGGGCTGCTGGCCTCAGGGGTCCCTGACCACCCTACCTAACAGCTGCACACTGCCTGTCACTGCTGGGCACAGCACCATGGGCCTACCACTGTCCTATCTAACAGCTGTGCACCGCCCACCAATGCCAGGCACAGCACCACGGGCCTATCAACTGCCATCACCTGGCAGGCCCCACACGCCCAGGCCTGTGCTGGTCGGGGAAGAAACACCAGCGGGAGGACAGGGTGAGGGAACCAAGACAGGAGATGTGAGGCCCCAGCCCTGCTCAGCGCCCACGAGCAGCTGGGAAGGCTCGAGAGGTCCATGCATCTCACTCTCCACAGTCCAGGCCCAGACCCCATGCACACCAGAGTCTGCAGCCAGGCCCTGAGCTGTGTAGCCTCTGGAGGCCCTGAGCCTCGCAGCCTCCGAAAGTCCCACCACAAATGCCGCAATGGCTCCCTGGGCTTTACGGTGCCTGGTCTCAGAGGCTTCTCAAGAGCCAAGCACACACCCGGGGCTGTGTCTGCAGCCAGCAGTGAGGCAGGCAGCCCTTTACCGCACACTCCAGTGAGCTCCCCCAAGGCAGAGCATCTAAGCAGGGCCACGCTCGGGGCGCCTACCTGCCTTGGTGGACATGCCGATCATGCTCTTCTTCTTCTTCCAGAAACTGATGTCATTTTTAAAGGCCAGGAAATCAAAGAGAAGCTAGAGAGAACACACACGACAGCAACTCACATCTCCTGCTGTTTCTATCTCCTGTGAGACAGAGATAGAGGTCTTGTGTGTGACCCTGAGACTGCAGGTGTGCTCAGCCTCAGGACACATCAGGATAGACGTCTACACTCGGGACCCACGCCTCTACGCGTCTGGCCTGCCATGTCAGAACCTAGAGTGCCCAGGCGGGCTTTGCAGGGGCACTTCTGAAATAATATGTATCTTTGACTTGAATTGCTGGAAAGGCCCACAGGCAATTGGAGGCTCTGGATTCCCCTGGATCGTGGGCCTGGCTGGGTGCCCCTGCTCTCGGGTTGTGCCCACTCAGGGCAGCCTCATCTCTCAACTGTGCTAAAAACGCAAGGGCTGGGCATGGTGGCCCATGCCTGTGGTCCCAGCTACTGCAAGGCCAAGGCTGGAGGACCGCCTAAGCCCAGGGGTTTGAGACCAGCCTGGGCAACATAGTGAGACCTATCTCAAAAAAAACTTACAAAAACCTAACCATGCATGAGCTCATCCTCAGAGACACTGACCTTTTAATAAAAATTGTTTAATTCTCTAGTACGGCTTTGGAAAGTTTTAGCTTGACTGGCAGCCAAACTCCCAGGCATTCAGAACCAGTGCCGGCCGCATTCTTGGGTACCGCCTAACCACAGGCCAGCCTAACAGCCACAAGGATGGCTCTCCTCTAGCAGCTCAGCTCCACGGACGACAATAAGAGCACAGCAGCCTTGCTTTACCCATGGTTTCCCGTCCGTGGATTCGGTTACCCATGGAGCAGTGCGATGAGGCAGATATTCTGAGAGTGAGACCACACCCACGTAACTTTATCACAGTGTCCTGTCCTGTTTCTGTTACCAGTTATTGTGGGTAATCTCTTACTATGCTTAATTTATAAACTGAACTTTATCATAACCATTGTATAATACATATATTTACAGAAGAAACCAGTCTTTCTAGGTTTTGGTTTCAGACATCCAATGAGGGTCTTTGAACATACCCCTGAGGATAAGGGGGAACTACTGTATACATACCGGATGAGGATAAGAGGGGACTACTGTATACATACTGGAAGAGGATAAGGGGGGACTACTGTATACACACCAGATGAGGATAAGGGGGGCTACTGTATACATACCGGATGAGGATAAGGGAGGACTACTGTATACACACCAGATGAGGATAAGGGAGGACTACTGTATACACACCGGATGAGGATAAGGGGGACTACTGTATACACACCAGATGAGGATAAGGGGGGACTACTGTATACACACCGGATGAAGATAAGGGGGGACTACTGTATACACACCAGATGAGGATAAGGGAGGACTACTGTATACACACAGGATGAGGATAAGGGGGGACTACTGTATACACACCAGATGAGGATAAGGGAGGACTACTGTATACACACCGGATGAAGATAAGGGGGACTACTGTATACACACCAGATGAGGATAAGGGAGGACTACTGTATACACACCGGATGAGGATAAGGGGGGACTACTGTATACACACCGGATGAGGATAAGGGGGGACTACTGTATACACACCAGATGAGGATAAGGGAGGACTACTGTATACACACCGGATGAGGATAAGGGGGGACTACTGTCTACACACAGGATGAGGATAAGGGGGGACTACTGTATACACACCGGATGAGGATGGGGGGAATACTGTATACACACCAGATGAGGATAAAGGGGACTACTGTATACACACCGGATGAAGATAAGGGGGGACTACTGTATACACACCGGATGAGGATAAGCGGGGACTACTGTATACACATCGGGTAAGGGGGAACTACTGTATACACACAGGACTGACTCTACATTTAAAATCAGTGTGTTAGAATGTATACAAGAGAAGTACTTTCTGCCAGAAGCTGCCCAGCTCCACCCCTGGCTCTGCATGGGGTCGGGGCCTGGGCAGGGGAGAGTGAGATGCCTGCACCTATTCATCTCATTGGTGTGGACACTGCTCAGAGTACCCTGGATCCTTTTCAAAACCACCCCCAAAGCCAGCACAGCCCAAGTCTCCAAGGCTGTGGACGGAGCTCTATGGTCCCTCCCTTTTCAGAACGGGGAGAAATCACCCACTGGGACAATGGTCGCCAGGTGTCAGGCATGCTGGCTGCTGAGTGATGGGAGTGGACGCTTGAGGGCTACAGGGCTGGAAGGCGCCCACAAACCCCAGGTCCAGAGACCCTGCAGGAGGCCCGGGGCCCAGGGAGTCCCCCCAGTGCCTGCGGCAAGCCCCCCTGGCAGACGACTCACATGGAATGCTGCGACAAAGAAGGTCAGCGCCAGGAAGTACAAGTTGGTATCTACAAAAATTCCTTTCACCTCATCAGCATCTTTCTCTGAAAACCCTGTCAAGGAAAAAAAACATACAATATAAAACAGGCAATGTCAATCTTACCTAACATTACAAATACAGTTTTCAATATAAAAATTTAGGCCGGGCGCAGTGGCTCATGCCTGTAATCCCAGCACTTTGGGAGTCTCAGGCAGGCAGATCACTTGAAGTCAGGAGTTCAAGACCAGCCTGGTGAACACGGTGAAACTCCATCTCTACTAAAAATACAAAAATTAGCCGGGCGTGGTGGCGCGCCCCTATAATCCTAGCTAGTGGGGGCGCTGAGGAACGAGAGTCGCTTGAATCCAGGGGGCGGAGGCTGCAATAAGCAGAGATTGCGCCACTGCACTCCAGCCTGGGCAACAGAGCGAGACTCTGTCTCAAAAAAAAAAAAACAAAAAACACAAATAAAATCTCGTCAATAGTTAAGGTTCATTTGACCAAAATCATGGCATTTCACATATTATGTTCTTAATAAAGCCAATTTCCAGACAATCAACCAGGTCATCTCCAAGGAGAAGTGAGGCAGGTGTTGCTGAGCCTCCGACTCAACATCTGTGCAAGGATCTGCAGCAGGAGGCGCAGAGGCCCTGGCCTGTGTCAGGATTCACACTCGGACGCCTGAGGGGCTCCAGGGCAGCCTCACCCAGACGCCGGCCGTGTGTGGCACGTACCGAACTGCTGCAGGGAGTACACGGCGTCCTGCATGTGGATCCAGAAGCGCAGCCGCCCGAGCGAGACCTTGTCGTAGGACACGGTGAGGGGCAGCTCGGTAGTGGAGCGGTTTATGACCTGATGAAGAAAGCCACACTGAGGGCCCTGCCCTCATACCCTTGCGCCCAGCTGACTGGCAGCCCTCGCCAACCCTGCCATCCCCCTTCCCATCCCTGTGTGGCCCCAGGTCAGCCATGACTGGGCCCAGCAAGCGTCCCCCGGTCCCTCCTTCTGTCACCACAGGCCTCAGGCCCCAGCGTGCTGCGTCCCAGCACAGGGAGGTTCCCACCCCCACCAGGACCCCGTGAGCTCAGCAGTGCTAGCAGTGCCTGGTCTGTTTTGCTGCACGTGCCCCTTCAATTTCAAGCCGCACACGTCCTGGTGCCCCGGAGGTGGTGCTTGCCACCCATCTGCTAGGAATCCATGGCGCAGCATACAGCACTGAGCTTGGCCTGCAGAGCCCCGGCCTGTCCTAAGAGTTGGAGACCACGGGACAAGCACAGCCCTGCAGCACATGGGCAAAGTGCCCTCAGGGCCTAAAGCACAGAGCAGGGGGTGGCCATGGGGACAACAGAAAGCTTCTGGAACACAAATCTAGCACGGGCAGCAGGGTGGATGTGTAGGCCTCAGAACCATGAGCTTAGTCCTGCAGCCTGCCGGGGCCTCACACACACAGGCTTCGGGCCACGTCCCAGGGTGCTGAGGTAGGAGGGTGAGGAACGGGTTCATGAGGGCGAGCCCACACCCTACAGCACGTGGGCAGTGACCACACCCGGTGAGCGCCACCCTCCACGTGTTGGAACATCCAGTGAGGGCTGTGCTCTAACCCACTGGCCCTGCCTCACACCCTGACCCGCCACCCTCCAGGTGCTGGAACATCCAGCGAGGGCTGTGCTCTAATCCACCTGCCCTGCCATGGGAGGCACTGCTGGTGTCAGGGTGTGGTGGAATCAGAGCCACAACCAGCAGGTGCCAGGTTGTCCTGAGAGCAGCTGTCAGGGCGCCCCACGCAGCCAAGTGGCATCAGTGCACGTGGACGGCGGCCTCCAGGCACCCCTCGAGCTGCCAAGCGTGTCTGAAGGGTGTCACTGCCTCCTCCATCTGGCAGTGCTGGGCCCAGCCACAGAAGGCGCTGACTTCCTGCACCTGCTGCATCCCAGCTGCCTGCTTCCTCTCTCAAGACAGCAACTCTCAAATCTGGCCCCAAGTGAGACACAGCAACAGCGACACGAGAGAGACTGTGATTCGGGGGAAAAGCTGCTGTCGGCACACGTGTCTCCATAACTACTGGAGCGCAGGCCACCACTGGCACAGCTGCGCCGCAAAGCCTGCTCTGGGCCTCTAACGAGACAGATCTGCAGACAGACACACAGGGCAGCCTTCTGCAGCTGCCTGCCCCTGTCCACTGTCTCCTGAATGCCTGCAAGGAGTCAGCACCATGAGGCTTCACAAGAGGTGACCACGAGGTGGTGCCACAGCTCACACAGCTCTGTATGGGGCATTTTAGCAGAACTTGCTGTCCTGAGGTTTGTCAGCAGCACACCAGCAAACTCCCGCAAACAGAGAAAGAGGTTGGAATTGCAGGGGCTGACAGAGAAACTATTCAGGGAGAGGCTGGAGCGCCAGACCTGCTCGCCAGCCACTGCCTGTGCAGCCCCCAGCCTGCAGGTTGTATAGGAGCAATCAGTGACCCCAGAAGTGAAGGAGGCAGTATGTTAGGGACCTCGAGGGGTCTGAGGGAACAGCTGTACAGAGGGCCTGTTCTGAGAGCTGCAGTCAGCAGGAGGCAGCAGGGCCTGGGCAGAGATCAAAGCAGCCAGGTGCCCGCTTCTCCGTTTCGCAGCTGCACCCCCTGCCAGCAAGCTCTCTGCTCTCCCCAGGACTCAGTTTCCTCATCAACAAAAAAGGGGAAAGGGCCCGCCTCAGAGATGCCGAAAGCCTTAAGTGGAAGTGGCCGGCTCCTAGTGGGTGGTCCGGAGTGACAGCGATGGCTCGCAGGGAGGCAGGGCGGCGATCCTGCAGGGCCCCAGCTGAGCGTTCACCTCTGAACCCCAAATAACCTCATCCGTGAAACAACGCCACAGCTCCCAGCAACACGATTATAGAAAGGTTCACAAAGTGCTTAGCACAGTGCCTCATGTGCAATAAGAGACATTAAATATTAACCGCTTCTGTGAGTCTCAATACTGGCCAAAGGTTGGCCACATTTCATCTCCTCTCAAAACAACCCTGGGAGAGCAGGCGCTGTTACTGCCGGTAACCACATGGCGCCAGAGCCCAGAGAGCAGCCATTTCTATTCACACAGGCCTTCCGCCTTGCCAGGGGCCACCCCGGGGGCTCCAGCTCCGAGGAAGGACTGTCACCTGCTCCTCTGGCTACCTGTGCAGGACCAGCCCTGGTGGGGAAAGCAGGAGTTTGCTCAGGACACTGTGAATTAATCTACATGGCACACCAGGAGCTCACATGCAGACGCTGTTTCACACGGTGCTCATGCACCTGCCCTCTAAGCGCTGCCCTCTACGTGCTGCATAAACAATCTTTCAGGGGCCTTTTACCAGTGTCAATCCAGAGGCTCAGCAGGACTCCACGGCCAGCCAACAGCAAACCCAGCGCACCACCAGGGCCCTCCCATCACAGCCCTCGCACACTCGAAGGCAGTGCTTCCCAGCATGGGTAAAAGCTCTGTGTCAAATGTCAGCAATGGACCGGTCCATTAGGGTGCGGGGGCTGTGGGGCCAGTCTTGGGGTCAGTGTCTCGCCAGCTGCACAACCAGTGGGCAGAGGCGTCACTCACCATCAGGTCCTTCACGCGGTTGCTGAGCTGGTCGATGAACAGGATGGGCAGGTAATGCACGGTCTTCCCCAGCTGGATCCTGGGATTAAAGCACAACTTTCCAAAGTCAGCACCAAGGCTTTTACCTTTCAATGAATCAACACATCCAGACACGGGGTTTACCCCAGAGAAGTGCCCCCAGCACCACCCTCAACTGCTTCTCAGTCACAATGACCCCAGTGCACAGCCTCCCCAGACGGAAGCAGAGAGCCTGACAACATATGTACGTTTGTGAGACCCACAGGTGGGAAAATGCCTCCACGGCCACTAGGAGCGGGGGAACTACAGGGACACGGCTGTACAGTGGAGCCCAGGGCCCTCTGCGTACTGACACGGAGCAATCCCAGGACGTGGCCGCTACACTTGGAAGGGCGAGTCACCTGCAGCCACCTGGGAGGCGGAGCTGTGGCGCGGGAGTTGGGGGGGGATCCCCAACACATGGGAGACATGAGGTGAGCTCAGGTGGCCAAACACGTGAATTCCAATAATTGTATTTAACTGATGGCAAGTGATACTAAAGTAATAATCTAAAGATTAACTTTTAAGTAAATCTAAACGAGCCAAGTTAAAAAATCACAAGGGGAGCAAAGCAACCCGTTCCCGTCAGCGCCTTCCATTTTCTCTCCATGGAAGCCTTTGCCAGCCAGGAGCAAACGGCAGGATGCTCCAGCTTGAATTCCTTTCTCCCCCTTCCAGCCCTGTGGTAGCAGCACAACCTCAACGAGGAAGTGGGAAAGAGCTGGGAGGCCCAGGCAGCAAGTGCCTCGCCACAGAGGGGACTCCAGGGTGCAGGAGTGGCCCGCTGGCGAGCTCTGGACAGCCAGGGTCCCAGCACCCTCCCCCCGGCGCTCCAGCTCTGGGGCCCCACTTACATCTTCATGTACCGATGCACATCGGCAGGCAGGGAGGACCCGTCAAAGACAAAGTTGTCTGCCATCACGTTCAGTGCCAGCCGCGGTCGCCAGTGGGACACTGGCTCATCCAGGGCGCTCGTCGGCTTCTTCTCCGCCTCGATCTGCTGTTAAGTGAGGAAAACAGAGGCCAATGCTGGGACAGAAAACCATGCCCGGGACAGCAGGGTCAGCACCTTAACCTGTCAACAGAATGGCCACACAGACGGGCAAAACTGTGCCCAGGACAGCAGGGTCAGCACCCTAACCTGTGAACAGATGGCCACACAGATGGAAAAACCACACCCAGACAGCAGTGTTGGCACCCTAACTTGTGAACAGACAGCCACGCACGGGTACAACTGGGGAGAGCCCAGCAGAGAGGGCACAGCGGCCCCACAGCTGCCAATTCCCCGACTCTCGCCAAACACCCCCCCATCCTTATCTCCATGGAAGCCAGGGGGTGCTGCTTTGCAACATGCGGTCACAGACTTTACCAATTCCTTTTTTGGGGTCCTCAAACTAAGTGGGCCCACTCAGAAGTTGAGAGGGTGAGAGCCCCCTGACCCTGGCAGAAGACTGCAAGTCCAGAGCTCACACAGCCCTGTGGCTATAAGGAGAGAGAGGGAGACAGCTTCTAAAACCAAGCGTGTGGGGCTGCCTAAAGGAGGAGACACACTGAGGATTATGCATGGCTCTTAAATGAAGTTAAACTTGTAAGGGACACTGACTGACAGGGAAATCTTAGCTCGTTTCAGATCTGATACCTCCTAGGAAACACTATTGCCTCACCCCCTTCCTACCTAAAGATACAGTTTAGCAATAATTTACATTACAAACGGTTTTCCACACCTCCTCACATTTGCTACCTGCAAGGGAGGCTCCTTGCGCTACCTGCCACATACCCATCACCCCACCCACTTTTCAGGACACTGGTGAGGAGGGATGTGGCCCCAGATGAGGGAGACACGGAGAGGGGCAGGTGAGGGATGTTCCTAAGGAGACACAGATGCAAACTGAGGAGAGGCAGGAGCAGGTGTTAGCAGGGCTTTCAAAACCACATCAACTCTGAGACACCTCTCTTTCTCTCTGTCTGGAACAATTTCACAGCCTCTTCCTGGAAAGCTGCCATCTGTCTTGTTTTGTAAATTTTTCTGAGGCAGAGTCTCCCTCTGTCTCCCAGGCTGGAATGCAGTGGCATCATCTCACCTCACCGGTTCAAACGATTCTCCTCCCTCAGCCTCCCGAGTAGCTGGGATTACAGGCGCGTGCCACCACGTCCAGCTAATTTTTGTATTTTTAGTAGAGACAGGGTTTCACCATGTTGGCCAGGCTAGTCTCGAACTCCTGACTTCAGGTGATCCACCTGCCTCGGCCTCCCAAAGTGCTGGGATTACAGGCATGAGCCACCGTGCCCGGCCTTGTTTTGTAAATTTTTTTTTTTTTTTTTTTTGAGACGGAGTCTCGCTCTGTCACCCAGGCTGGAGTGCAGTGGCGCAATCTTGGCTCACTGCAAGCTCCGCCTCCTGGGTTCACGCCATTCTCCTGCCTCAGCCTCTCCGAGTAGCTGGGACTACAGGCGCCCGCCACCACGCCCGGCTAATTTTTTTCTGTATTTTTAGTAGAGATGGAGGTTTCATCGTGATCTCGATCTCCTGACCTCGTGATCCGCCCGCCTCGGCCTCCCAAAGTGCTGGGATTACAAGCATGAGCCACCGCGCCCGGCCGGCCTTGTTTTGTAAATTATCTCACCTTCTACTCAACACAAAGGTGGGTGTCAGAATTCCCTTGCTTTATCCTTGGCCTGTGTTCATGATCACTCAAGTGACTTCCAGTTTTCATTTGCGCATACACCTTTCTACAGATGTACAAACTACAACTTGTACCTCTACCTTTTCCATAATCTCCAGTTACACTCTTAGAATAAACATCTAGGAATAGTCCAGTCTTACACAGAATGCAGAATGAGCCCCGCTCTCATCCCCAGAGCTCCTGGTGAGAAGCTGCAGGCCAGTTCTACAGGACCAGCGCTCCATCCCACCAGGTGCAGTAGATGCCCCCAGAGACTGAGAGGGCCCACTCCCTGAGGGACTCTGCATAAAGAATGCCAGCGATCACTTCAACTGTCCCTAATTCTAGATAAAACTTGTGTGCAAAGTCATGGATATGATTCAGCTGAAAGTCAGAAATGCACGCCAGTAACATTCCAATGGCTTTTGGCTTTACTCCCAACAAAGTCACTGGAGCCCTAGACATCGCCCGCCTGTGTGGAGAAAGACATGTCCATTCTGACGGGGAGGCACAGCCTGTTGTCAGTAACCCATGAAGACCCTCACCTGTGTATCAGACTCCCCAGTGAGCAGGTTGATTTCTTCCGGCTTGGGGACCATGTAGGTGGTCAGAGGACTGACCAGGTGCACCTGCTTCCCGTCGTGCCACGGCAGGACCCCAGCGTGATGGAGGAAGATGTAGGCATACAGCGTCCCGTTGTTTCTCGTTTTCTTTGGTACAGAAACATTAACTGTCCTGAAACAGAACAATCATTTCCACTACATACATATTATATTCTGTCTCTAGAAACTATTCAAATACCTTTATAAAGCTGTTTCAATAAACTAAGTTTAGCTCAGAAGTACTAAAAATGAAACCCACCTGCCCGGGGCTTTACGAGTCCTGGTGGCGGGGGGGGGGGGGTCCTGAGAACTCGGCACAGGTGTGGGCGCTACAACTGAAAGCAAAACGGCCCGCACTTCCTGCCTCCATCTCAGGAGACTGAGAGGTCAATGACCCACCTGAGGCCACAGGGCTGAAGCAGCCACATGGAAAGCAGCTTCTGGGCCTGGCCAGGATACCAGCTGACCACACACACTGAATCACCCAACTCTGAAGCGACAGAAGGGAAGGGCAGCAGCTGCGAGGGCTCCAGGTGCCTTGGCCCACACTACTAGAGTCTCAGAAATTTACTGTGGGTAGTTTTTCTGGGTGTTGTAGTTTTAAGGATAAAAAAGATGATCAGCCACAAAGGACTGACTTTCAAGCCTGTCTGCCCTGACTGTGCGGCATCCAGCATGAGCTGAGGAAAGGCCCGGTGAGCTGCTACAACTGTAGGCCTCGGACCAAGCGCCTGGCTCTTCACCCGCACACCAGGGCCCAACGTCCATACTACAGCCCCATGGAAAAACCTCACATTCCACCTGTTTATGGTTACATGAGTTCTTCTTCCTCTTTAAAAGTCTCTTTTTTGAGACAAGGTTTCGCTGTCACCAGGCTGAAAGTGCAGGGTGCAATCATAGCTCACTGCATCCTCAACCTCCTGGGCTCAAGTGACCTCCCGCCTCGGTCTCCTGAGTAGCTGGGACTACAGGTGGGCATGCCACCATGCCTAGCTAACTTTGAAAACTGTTGTAGAGATAGGGTTTTGTCACATTGCCTAGGCTGGTCTCGAACTGCTGGGCTCAAGTGATCCTCCCGCCTTGGCCTCCCAAATTGCTGGGATTACAGGCATGAGTCACTGTGCCCGGCCTCTCCTTAAAAATCTTACAGTTGGCCAGGTGCGGCGGCTCACACCTGTAATCCCAGCACTTTGGGAGGCCGAGGCGCGCGGATCACAAGGTCAGGAATTTGAGACCAACCCAGCCAACATGGTGAAACCCCATCTCTACTAAAACTAAAAAAATTTGCCAGGCGTGGTGGCCGGCGCCTGTAGTCTCAGCTACTTTGGAGGCTAAGGCAGGAGAATCGCTTGAACCCGGGAGCCGGAGGTTGCAGTGAGCAGAGATTGTGCCACTGCACTCCAGCCTGGCAACAGAGCAAGACTCCATCTCAAAAAAAAAAAAAAAAAAAAAATCTTACAGCCAAAGTTATAATGAAAAACACAAAGGCATCTATGGCTCCTCACTACCCAGGGAAGAGTACGTCTCCACCAGGACATCTTAAGTGTCTCTCTTCAGGCAGGGGGTGCAGGGCTGTGTATCTCTGGTGGAATGTGCACTTGGAGACACTTGAGTGGGAGCTGTGTTAGAGTGCTCATTCTCCCCACTTCCTCCAAGCTGACACTGTGCCAGGTCAAATGGAAAACCTCACTAGCTGTTCTTGGTAACTGGTACAGGGCCCGGCATGGAAGAGGCAGTATTCATGTCTGGGAAATTAAACCCAATGCAGATGAATCCTGAGCATTTTTGAAAGGTGTGGGCAGCTACAACCGACTGGTGACCAAGCCAGCACTTCTGGCCTCTCTTTCATGGAGGCAGAGAGAGGGCAGTAACTGGCTTGAAGTCACAGGCCCAAAGAGGCCAGGCAGAAACCGGCTTGCCAGTGCCTCCAGCTACCCACAGGGACTGGCCGCCTAGAGGGCGTGGAGTCCAGCATGAGTCTCAAACTTTCATTATTCTCTCCTCAGACACCTCCCAGGCAATGAAGGGAAGTGGTCGACTTGTGAGAAGCAAATCATATTTAAAATTATACTCATTCAATTAAAAAAAAAAAGGCCACGTCAGATGTAATTTTTAAGGTACTCTACATATTTGGACATTGTTCTATTCTAACGTCACACGTCACTTATTTATGATTTTCTACAAAATTACTTCCTCCATCCTCATCCCTTTTCCCTCACAAGTAACTTAAGCGAACTACTTCCACCAGGAAAAGACAGGTTGGCCCCGGTAGAGAAACTGCAGAGCTGTCTGCTCTCCACTGGTTCACCAAGCGTGGCCCCTGCTCCTTCGGAGCCTCCCCCTGCAGGACATCCCACTGCCATCAGACTCTGCTGAGAGCTACTTCCTAAACGACATTCATCACCTGTCACCTTCCAGGCTGAATGTTTACAGGACACGCATAGGCCTCCAGTTACGATATTCTACCACTTCAAGACATTCAGTAATACTAGTTTTCTAAGATAAACATGTTATGTACAGAAAGCTAACTTTTAAACAATCTGAACATGAGTAATGTTTTCCCTTTCACTGGCATTTTGTCCTACGCCCATACCTTTCAAATTTGGACTCCACATCAAAGTCTTCCACATTCAAGACCAGGTCGATGTTGTTCTCAGCACCCAGGTGGGACCTCGTCGTGGTGTACACGCTCAGCTAGAAAGGAGGGGGCGTCGCGAGTCAGCTCGGCCAGGCCCTCGCAGGACGCACTCACATCCCACGGCCAGCCGGAGGGCGGAAGACCTGGCCGCTGGGGGACCAGGAAAGGTTCCATCTCGACTCGCACGGCCACAGCTCCGAACTGAGACGGGACGGCGGCGTCTGGGGCCTGGAGGAGAGGCCCCCCACCCCAACCCGCCCGGCCCCCGGCCCCGCGGACGCTCACCTGCAGCTTGGGCCGCCGCGCCAGGTAGGGCTGGATGCAGTTAGCGTCGCCGGAGCACGGGCGGGTGTAGACGATGCCGTACATGACCCAGCAGGTGTGCACCACGTAGACCACGAACACGCCCACCACCAGGCTGGTGAAGGAGCTGCGGCCGCTCCACATGGCGGCCCCGCGCCCCGCGCCCGGCGTCCCCGGCCCGCCCGCCTCTCAGCCGCGGGCCCCGCCCGCCCGGCGCCCAGCCCGCCGCTCCGGGCTCCGCCGCTCACTGGAGAGCCGCCGCGCGCCGCCGCCGCCACCGCCGCGGGGGAACGAATGCGCCGCGCGCCGCAGACCGCCGGCCGCCCCGCATGCTCCGGCCCCGCTCCGACCTGGCGCCGCGGGATTCGCCGGCCCCGCGCGCCGCTTCCGGGCCCCGCCGCCTGCCGGAAGTGGACGCGCCGCGCGGCTCCCTGGGAAGCGGAGTCTCGGCCGCCGCCGCGCACGCGCGTCCGGGATGCGGCGCATGTGTGACGTTACCCGCCCGCGCCGCCCTCTTGGCGTGCCTCTCAGGGACCCAGGCGCTCAGCTGTTGGGGCCGCGGAGGGCGTTCGCGGGGCGCCGGGGAAGGCTAGGGCCTCGGGGTCCTCGGGGCGCCGCCCCCAACCTACGACGCCTGCCAGACCACCAAGTGGGGGCCATGTCGACGTGTGGGGAGCCTGGTGGAAGGTGGTACTGGAATTCCGGCACTGGGCCTGCAACCCTTTTAGTCCACAGTTGTCAAAATCTAAAGGGAAGAAAAACGAAGTGCTCAGAACCCTCACAGAAGCCGGGCACCTCATCCCATGTGTGGGTTTTTTCCCCAGCGCTTTTGAAGAAAAAATTCAAATTCCCAGGCTGAAGTGGCTCCTCACAGCCTTGAACCTGACCCCCAGCTTCCCGCTAAAGCCGAGCGTGCCCAGCACGGCGAGGTCAGCAAAGGCCCCTCGGAGGGCGGCTGGGGGAGGTCAGTGGGAGGCCCTCGGGCAGCCGGTGGATGGGCCGGCGACCTCCCCGACTCCATCAGAAGCGCTCAGTCTGTGCCCTTCAGTTACTGGAGCAGCTCCCGTCCTTTGGCCAGTTCTCTGGAAGGCCGTTTCCTTGTCTTTGTCTGCCACACGTGCACCACAATCGAAAAACCTTGTTCGACATTTCTAGAAAGAGTAGATGCTACTGAAGACCCAATAGATTGCTGAGGGTTTTCAGAGCAGGGACAATTGCATCAGGGTGCTGGGCTCTGGGAAGAACTCAGAGGACTTGGCTGACTGGCCGATGGGACAGTGATTGGTGCCGAGACTGGGCCCGAGAAGGAGGCCTGCCTGGAGCAGGCACCCGAGGCCGCGTACAGGGGCGGTCCTGGGCCACCAACCCCTGGAAGCTGGGCCAGGAGCTTCGGAGCCGTCCGAGGCTTTTTTCGCCCCTCTCACTCGCATTCACCTAGTTACCCTCCCCACAGAGTCTTCTCACGGCGCGGTGTTCGTCTACCATTGCAATGGTGTCTGACTACACCCAGTGCCTCTATCCTTCCCCCCTCAGTCTGTTCTCGCTTCTTGGCAAACCTGTCCTTGGAAAGCCCTCTGCTGACTCCTGTTACCCTGATCAAATGCATCCTCCTCAGCAGGCTCGTGAGCCCTTTGCAGGGTGGTCCAAGAGGCATCACACCCTGCTCTCCAGCCACTCTTGGGTGCCCCTACAGGGCCAGGCGTCCCACACCGGCAGCGGGTGCTGGTCCTGCCACAGTCTGTGCAACATGTGAATGAAGGCTGTAGACCTGTGGTCTGCCGGAGGCAAATTCCAACTCCAGCTGTCAAACATAAGGGGACCGGCAGGCTATCCAGGGTGGACGTCTCACGGCATCCAGAGGCAGGGACCTAGTCACGCCTCGGGAAGGAGCTGCAAACCCAGGAGCTCTGGGGTGTGGCTTCATCTCCTTCCCTTCCTACCACCCTACCCCCATCTCTCTGTGTTCTTCAGATGCCTCATTTTCCTGTCAGGCACCTGGCCAGCTCTAGGAGCTGGAATCAGGTTGGTGCCTCCTTGGTCAGTGTCCACCCCTAGTGTCATCCACAGTGGCCAACGGAAGGGGTGGCCGGTGGTACAGGACATTTGCCATCTTGGGGAAGATCACGGAGACAGGAAGGGCCTCTCCAGCTGAACAGATGAGAGGTTCTGCAGTGGTCTGGACACATTTGCACACTCATGGCCGTCCCCCTGCCCTGTTGAGAGACCAGATGAGGAAAGGGAGCCCTGCATCTGTCGCCTTCCGACTCTGACCGACTGAGGCTGGGCTGCCGGCGAGCCACGCCAGCATGTGACAGCACTTGAAAGAAAGTCCCTGGAAAGAATGTGGATCATTGCAGAACTCCCTGGAGAAAGCGCCAGAGGAGGACCCCATTCAGCACCCCACAGAACTCCTCAAACTCCTGCGTCCACACTCCCCCAGTGTGGTGGCTGCTTCTATCTCCCCAGGCTTAGCTGGCCTGGGTCTTGAAGGCCTCTCCTCTTGCTGTCCCCACTCAGCGCCCTCTCTGCCACTGCACAGCTGGATGCAGTGAAGGCCAGGCGGCTGTGGCTGCTTGGGCAACAGGGGCTGCTTGACCCTATTCCACTGGCCTTGTCGGCCTCACTCCCGTGGAGAGCCAAGGTTACCCACGTCTCTGAAGCTAAGGCTTTCTTTCTAGGCCTGGGGGAGTCACATCTTGCATTCGTACTCACTGAGCTCCACGTCTATGGTTAGAGAATTTATCAACGTTTTAAAATGCTTTTATCAATTCCATCATTTGAGGGCCCTCTGGCAAGGAACCTGTTAGTACATGGAGTGCCTGGAATGTTCCAGAAAGCTAACATGAAGGACATTGCTGTCCTTATACATTGAGGACTCCAACGGCCACTTAGGATGACAGGAAATGCAGGCTCCAAGAGATTTGGTTCCTTTGTGAGGCCCTCGGGCAGTGGTCAGACACGAAGGAAATAGGAATGGCACCCCCAAACCACACCTCTCCCTACGAGGCCACAGCTGCCCATGCAGCCTTGAGAGAGGGATGGAGGGAGAGAGGAGGGCATCTGAATGTGGACACACCCTACTGTGAGGGCTGTGGGGGGTCCTGAGACTGGAGCCTGCCCCCAGGCTCAGCTCAGCTCGGGGACCTCGTGCCCAGGCTTTCCTGGGGAGGAAGGTGGTGTATCTCCTGCCTCTGTGTATTCGTTCACACTTTGGGTTTCTCTCTCTTTGGGTTTCGTGTTCTAACATCTGCAGGATTTTTTTTTTTTTTGAGACGGAGTCTCGTTCTGTCGCCCAGGCTAGAGTGGAGTGGTGCGATCTCAGCTTGCTGCAAGCTCTGCCTCCTGGGTTCACGCCATTCTTGTGCCTCAGCCTCCCGAGTAACTGGGACCACAGGCGCCCGCCACCACGCCCGGCTAATTTTTTGTATTTTTAGTAGAGACGGGGTTTCACCGTGTTAACCAGGATGGTCTCGATCTCCTGACCTTGTGATCCACCTGCCTTGGCCTCCCAAAGTGCTGGGATTACAGGCGTGAGCCACCGTGCCTGGCACATCTTCAGGATTTATGGATGAAGGGCCACAAACCCACATTTGGTCTCATTCAACAGATGTTGTGTCCGCAGGGCGAGGTGGGACTCTGTCACTGCTCACGCTACCTGCCCCTGGGGTCGTAGTTCTAGGAAAGCAAGTCTCAGACTGAGTTTTGATCCGGATTAAATTCTGTCCCAGGTGCAAATATTTATAGGCAAGCAGGGACAAGAGCCCTCAGGCAAAGCTGGGTATCCTGCGATGGGTGCCTCTGGGAGTTAGCAGATAACAAGGCCTTTTCCTGGAGGCAAAGCAGAAGCATTCTGTGGCAGACCAGCCAGCTTTCTAGCAGGTCAGGGGCAGGGACATCTAGGCCCAAGGTGTGACCCCTGTGCCCAGCTTCTGGCTCTCCTCTTGCAAGGACACGCTCTTACAGGACTTCCTAGCCCACCCAAGAACATTTTTCCATCATCAAAAAGTTATTGATAAGATTTCTCCATCATTGAAAAGATTGATAAGTGCCACCATGTGCATGAGCAGCCCTCCAGGTGCTGGCTTGTGGGCCGGTGTTTGAGAATCTTGCCAGTTGAATGTGGGCATCTGCTGAGGGTTCCCCAAAGGCTAACCGTTCGTGCCAGAGGGAGGCCGTGGCTCATTCCTAGGGCCCTGGGTGAGACGGGCTCATGCACACACAGGTATTGATGGCATGGGCTGTAACGAGCTGAGTGCCTGCTGCCATTTCCTAGTGGGGGGGATTCTGGTGAAAGAGGGGAGGCTGCTACTCTCCAGGGCCACAGGGAGCCCAAGACGCCATCTCCTGGTGTCAGCAGCAGCAAATCCGTATGAGTCTGCAGCAACTTAGCTTTTGCCTCCTCAGGAAATAATTCATCCAGGGGGCATAAGGCAGAGTGAGAGACTGAGGTAAGTTTCAGAGCAAGAGTGAAAGTTTATTTAAAAAGTTTTAGAGCAGGAATGAAAGGAAGTAAAGTACACTTGGAGGAGGGCCAGGTGGGCATCTTGAGAGAGGAAGTACACAGTTTTGACCTTTGACTTGGGGTTTATATGTTGGCATGCTTCTGGGGGGCTGCGTCCCTTCTCCCCTGATTCTTCCCTTGGGGTGGGCTGTCCGCATGTGCAGTGGCCTGCCAGCACTTGGGAGGGCCACGTGCACAGTGTGCTTACTGGAGTTGTGAGGTGCCCTCTTGAGGCAGTGTGCCCTTACCAGTTCCCAGGGGAAGGTCACATGCTGGTTAAACTTTGCCACTTTGCCTCGTAGTGCACATGCTTGACCTCACTCACCAACTCCTGAGATTTTTTTTATTTTTTAATTTAAGTTCTAGGGTACATGTGCACAACGTGCAGGTTTGTTACATAGGTATGCATGTGCCATGTTGGTTTGCTGCATCCATTAACTCGTCATTTACATTAGGTATTTCTCCTAATGCTATCCCTCCCACCCCACAACAGGCCCCGGTGTGTGATGTTCCCCGCCCTGTGTCCAAGTGTTCTCATTGTTCAATTCCCACCTGTGCCAACTCCTGAGCTCATCACCAGCTTCAGGTGTTTTCTATCTATTGGGAGGCTGCCTTTCCCTGGCACCAGCTGCAGCCAATAATTATTTTAGACAGTTTAACAACTGCTTGACCATCACCTGATGATCACCTGACACTTCTGTTGGGGTGCGGGCCCCTCTCCTGTCCTGCTCATGTGGGGTTCAGTCTGCCCAACCTTTCCCCAAGGGCTTGTCTTTACTTCATTTGTGGTAAGCCCCAAGCAGAATGGACTCTTGTTATGATCCCAGGAACTGCTCACGGCCATCTCTGTGGATGAACACCTAGTGGCTGCTCTAAATACATGCTGTGAAAGTTGTCAGAATCAAAATGGAGTCACTAATGTTACGAAAGCCCTGACAAAGAGTAGTGGGGAAGGCCATGAAGAGAGGACACTTATGCTTGCATGCCTGATACCAGAAAGGACTACAAAAACCACAACCCGGCACAGAGGTCATCGCACCCTTACACAAAAAATATTTCTGCAAGGACAACTGCCCAGCAATTGCCTGTCCAACCTCAGACTGGAATCACCTTTGTTATTGATGTTTGTAGCCAAGGATAATTATCTCAAAACCATTGTGATCCTGCTCATTTTTCCTTTAAAGACCTTCGTCTTCCTTGACCTCCCTGAATAGGCATATGGTTTACTATGGTGCGTGTACTCTCCTTGTAATGTTCTGTTCTCAAGCTAACATCTATTCTTCTAGAGAACCTCTCTCTTAGGCTGACAACGCTGTGAATCTGGGCTCCCAGGAACTGGGGCTGACATCAGAGGGGTAGAAAGAGAACAGCAGCTCTCCCTGAGGGGATGCTTGCCAAGGATAAGGAGATGATGGTTCTCTAAGGATTATTTTATATTCATCTAAAAGGGTATTTTTGTTGTTACCCCTAGCCTTTTTTCCCTTTTAATTTTCTGATGAATAATTTATATAAAGAAAACCCATTCTAAGTGTGCAATTCTATGAGTTTTGACAAATGTCTTCACCCATACAAATCCTGTTACGACGGAGATAATAGAACATTTCCATTACTTAAAAACAGCCAGGCGCTGTGGCTCATGCCTGTAATCCCAGCACTTTGGGAGGTCAAGACGAGAGGATTACTTGAGCCCAGGAGTTCAAGACCAGCCTGGGCAACATAGTGATGCCCCATCTCTACAAAAATAGAAGAAATTAGCTGGGCATGGTGGTACATGCCTGTGATCCCAGCTACTTGGGAGGCTGAGGTGGGAGGATTGCTTGAGCCTGGGAGGTGGAGGCTGCAGTGAGCCACAGTCTCACCACTGCACTCCAGCCTAGGTGACAGAGTCAGACCCTGACTCCAAACAAAAACCAAAACCTCCTCTTTGCCCTTTTTCTGTCATTGTGGATGCATCTGTTCTAGAAATTTACGTGGATGGAATCATTCAGTCTTTTGTATCTGGCTTCTTTTACTTGGCACAGTGTTTGTGAAACTCATCATTATTCCACATAACAGTAGTTCCTTTTAATTGCCAAGTGGCATTCCTTGGTGTGAATGTACCACAGCTAGGCTAGCCACCCAGATGCTGATGGGCAGTTGATAGGCAGTAGGATGTCCCCATTTTCAGTCACTATGAATTGGTCTGCTGTAAGCACTAGAGTACAAATTTTTTTTAGGGACAGAGTCTCGCACTGTCATCCAGGTTGGAGTGCAGTGGCTCATAGCTCACTGCAGCCTCAAACTCCTGAGCTCAGGCAATCCTCCCACCTCAACCTCCCAAGTAACTGAAACTACAGGCACACACCACTACACTTGGCTAATTTTTAAACTTTTTGTAGAGACGGGGTCTTGCTATGTTGTCCAGGCTGGTCTTGGACTCCTGGGCACAAGCAATCCTCCCACCTTTCAAGTCGCTGTAATAGGTGTGAGCCACTGCCCAGCACCATTTATTGAAGAATCTGTCCTTTCCACAGTGAGTGTGCTTGGCACCTTTGTTGGAAATTAGTTGGCTGTAGAAAGTGGATTAATTTCTGGGCCCTCTGTTCTGTTCCATTGGTCCGTGTGTCTGTGTGTCTATTTTTATGCCAGTTCCATGCTGTTTTGGTTACTGTAGCTTTGTAGTGTATTTTGAGTCTGGGAGTGTGATGCCTTCAGCTTTGTTCTTTTTGTTCAGGATGGCTTTGGCTATTTGGGGTCTTTTGTGGTTCCATACAAATTTTAATATTATTTCTTTTTCTACGAAGAATGCCATTGGTAGTTTGATAGGCATTGCCTTAAATGTGTAGATTACCTTGGGTAGCACAATCATTTTAACAATATTCTTCCAATCCTTGAGCATGAGATGTCTTCTCATTTGTTCATATCCTCTTCAATTTCTTTCATCAGTGTTTTGTAGTTTTCCTTGTAGAGGTCTTTCACCTCTTTTGTTAAATTTATCCCTAGGTATTTTATATTTTTTGTTGCTATTGGAAATAGGATTGCCTTCTTGATTTCTTTTTCAGTTAGTTTTTTGTTTGTTTGCTACTAATTTTTGTATATTGCCAGGGGCAGCCTGTGGGACTTTTTCTTAGGCCCTTATTGGAGGCACAGAGCCACTAGGCAGGCCAGGGGCGTACCTGCAGGTGGGGGTGCTGTGGGGCTGATTTATCAGGCCCTGAGCTCCTGCTATCAGTTGCTTGGAGGCTGGCGGGTCCTACGTGAGGAGACCTGCAGCTGTTTGGCTGGCTCAAGGGTGGGTTTGCTGCAGGTGGGAGGAGCAGACAGCTGGAAGAGCTGCAGTGGGGATGGGTTTCCCTGCTGTGCAGGACCAGAGCCACAGCTGAGCCTGGGCCCAAGCTGTGTGCAGCTGGGGTTGTGGTGTTCCGCTGCCCATGTGGGCTTGGTGGCATGAAAGTGGAGCCCCAGTGCTGGAGAGGTGCAGGTGCTACTGGCTCCAGGGCAGAGCCCCTCCAGATGCAATAGCAGCTTGGCTCATGGCATGGGTGTGGGGTGGGAGGTGCACACCTTGTGCTCCTAATCGGAGGAACACTGCTGTGAGAATTCCCTGCAGTGCTCCCAACTGGGCTCAGGGCTTGCAAGGACTGTGGGTTCTCCTGCAGCAAGGACTGTCAGCATTTGCTGTAGCAGTGGCAGCTGTCGGAGATCTGCTTACCTTTTCCTTGCCACAGGAAGTCCCTCTGCTTCTAGGTCAAACTGGTGGGTGGGGAAGACTGGGCAGCAGAGGCCTCCTGGGCTTCCAAGCACCACAGGAGTGTCTCCAGGCCTCTGCTGCAGTCCAGCACTCCGCCTTCGACACTCCAGTCAAATCGTCACTGTCAGTTTGTTGCCTTGATCATTCCTTGTGGGGAGGAGGGGATGAGCGCCAGACAGTTCTAGTCAGCCCTCTTGCCAGCACCACTCTCCTTCTGGGGACTCTCGAAGAGAAAAGTGGAACATTTTTACTACATCCAACGTAATCATGTTTCAGTGATAAAAGTTTCTGAATTTTGCCGTATGTGTTTTGAAGCTCTGTTAGTAGGAGCATCCTCATTGGGGGTCATTGTGTCCTCTTGATGACTTGATCCTGTTGTCTTTCTTTATCCCTGGTGATGTTCTTTGTTCTGACGTCTGCTTTGTATCATGTCAACATAACTACTTCAGCTTTCTTTTGACAGCACTTCCCTGGCATGCCCTTTTCTCTCCTTTAACTTTTAACCTACCTGTGTCTTAAATATACACATGTATCTATCTATCTATACATATTTTTTTTTGAGATGGAGTTTCGCTCTTGTCACCCAGGCTGGGGTGCAATGGCACTATCTAACTCTCACTGCAAACTGTGCCTCCTAGGTTCAAGTGATTCTCCTGCCTCAGCCTCCCGAGTAGCTGGGATTATAGGCACCTACCACCATGCCCAGTTAATTTTGTAGTTTTAGTAAAGTCAGGTTTTCACCATGTTGGCCAGGGTGGTCTCGAACTCCTGACCTCAGGTGATCCACCTGCCTCAGCCTCCCAAAGTGCTGCGATTATAGGTGTGAGCCACCATGCCCAGCCTATTTTTTTTTTTTAAGTAAAATTTTGAGACAGGGTTTTGCTGTGTCACCCAGGCTGGAGTGCAGTGGTGCCATCTTGGCTCACTGCATCATCACCCTCCCAGGCTCAAGCAATCCTCCCACCTCAGCCTTCCAAGTAGCTGGGACCACAGGGGTGCACCACCACACCTAGGTAATATTTGTATTTTTTGTAGAGGTGGAGTTCCACCATGTTTCCCAGGCTGGTCTTTAACTCCTGGACTCAAGCAATCCTCCCACCTCAGCCTCCCAAAGTGCTAACAGGTGTGAGCCACCATGCTTGGCCTTAACCGTCTGTGTATTTATATTTAAAATGGGTTTCTTGTAGGCAACTTAGAGCTAGTTCTTTATTTCAATCAACAATCTCTGCCATTTAATTCGAGTGTTACATCATTTAAATTTAATGTAATTATCAATGTTTTCTTATTTGTCCTATTCATTCTTTGTTCTTTTTCCTCTTTTTTCTTCCTTCCTTTAGAATTATAAATTTATCTTTTTTGGATTCAAATATGTCTTATTGGCTTTTCAGCTAGATCTTTTTGCTTTACTTGTTCAGTGTTCTTTTCTACAATTGTCAATTTGCAGCTTAAGCTAGTCTACTTCCAGATGGTATTATAACCCTTCATATGGGTTTTAATGACTTTAAACAGTAACGTTCCATTTCTGTTCTATTCCTTTCTTTATTGTCATACATTTCACTTTCACTTGAAATACAGCTGATATATACTCCTTTAGCCTCAATAACTTCCTTTAGCATTTTGTGTTATGCAGATCTACTGAAAATGGATTCTACCAGTTGTCATTTGTATGGAAATATCCTTACTTTGCCCTCGTTTTTTGAAAGATATTTTCACTAATTCTCTAGGTTGATGGGCACTTTTTCTTCTGTCATGTTAAATCACATCGTTCAGTCCATTGTCTTCTGACTTGCATTGCTTCTGATGACAGATTGGCAGCTGTTCTTCCATGTTTCTTTGTGTTTAATGTGTATTTGTCTGGCTGCTTTTGCCTTGTTTGTCCTGCTTGGGGCTTACTGAGCTTATCGATCTGTGAGATTCATCAAGTTTGAAAATGTTGCAGTCAAGATTTCTTCAAATATTTTTCTGCCTGCCTCTTCCTTTTGGGACTCCAGTTATATGTATATGAGCCACTTGATGCTGTTTCAATGTCAGTGAGGTTCTGTTTATTTCTATGTTGAAACTTTTCTCCCGTCTCCTTGCTTAGGTTTGAATACTTTCTAATGCTTGTATTCAAGTTCTCACTTGTATTCAAGTTCACTGGTATTTTCCTGCAGTTTTCAAACTGCTGCTAAGCTCATTTTATGAATTTTTCATTTCAAATGTATTTTTCATCTCAGAGGTTCCATTTAGTTATATACATACATAATATATTTTGCCAGGATATATCCTTTGGTTAAAAAAATGTCTGTAGGTATTAAAAGCAGGGTTACATTGAACGACCTTGAACATCAATTTTCTGATATTTTGTGACTTTAAGGTAGCTGCTTAGAAGTGGAATTGAAGGATGCAGCTGTGAATGCACACACGTCCTTCCGGGCATCTCTGAGCTTCTTCCCGCAGGGGCTGTGCTGTTTGCATCCCAGCAGCAAAGCATGAGGTTGTGTGTTTCCCTGCAGCCTCCCCATCAGGGTGTGCTGGTGACCTTGTGGAGTTTTGCCAACCTGATAGGAGAGATGTTGTAACTCAGTGTTTTCATTTCTGGTTCTCTGATCATGAAAACTAACAGGCTTGGCTTGGTGTGGTGGCTCATGCCTGTAATCCCAGCACTTTAGGAGGCCAAGGTGGGCGTATCGCCTGAGGTCAGGAGTTCAATACCAGCCTGGCCAACATGGTGAAACCCTGTCTCTACTAAAAATACAAAAAATTAGCCAGGCGTGATGGCAGGCGCCTGTAATCCCAGCTACTCAGGAGACTGAGGCAGGAGAATTGCCTGAACCTGGAATGTGGAGGTTGCAGTGAGCTAAGATCGTGCCACTGCACTCCAGCCTGGGCAAGAGAGCGAGACTCCATCTCAAAAAAAAAAAAAAAAAAAAAAAAAGAGAAAACAAAACAACAGGCTTATTTGCAGCAGCAGCTGTGGTGCCCTTGGGGGATGTGTGAGCTCCAGGGATGACAGCAACCATCATCCATTCATCTCAGCACTTGGGAGACAAGTCCTGTAGGATTCATTCAGTAAAAATAAAATCCTACGAAGTGACTTGGTAGGCTTGGGGAAGTGTGGACAATGCAGTTTGGGCGTCACCTACATACAAGCAGAACTCGCAGGAACAGCTCCTGGGCGTTGGGATGAAATGCGGCCCCTGCCATCTGCTCCTTGGTGTCAGGCCAGCCTCCTGCTTCCCGCCTTTGTTGCCAGCGTGGAGGAAGCAGAGGTCAGGGAGGCAGTCACTGCTTGTCCCTGACACTGGACTCAGTCTCCAGACAAGGTGACTGCTCTCAGTGTCCTGTCTCATGACTCCAGGAAGGCCCCTCTCTGTAGAGTGTCAGGAAGTGCCCACGACCCACAGAGCAGCTGAGCAGTGCCCAGTGCGCAGGGCAGGCCACATGGTGCCACCATCAGCGTGTGAGGACAGAAGGGCTGGGGGACGTGGGAGCCTGGGCGGGCCAGGGTAACGAAGAGCCCACCGTGGATCTCTGCATCGGTCGGCTCACGTGGCCATGGAGCAGCACTGTGTTACAGCAAAGCGGTCCTGATCCAGAACCCAAGAGAGGGTTCTTGAATCTCGCACAACAGGGCGAGTCCGCAGTCCCATGTGAAAGCGAGTTTGTTAAGACAGTAAAGTGGTGAAAGGACGGCTGCCCCATAGACAGAGCAGGACGCTCCCGAAACTAAGAGGAGAAAGGCGCCCACCCAGGGTACAATCCTGGTATATATGGGGAGATGTGCTCTGCTACGAGGGTTGGTGATAAAGAATTTTCTTAATTAGTATATTTTGCAAGAATCAATATTATTTATCTTTAAAGCAAAATTAGGAATGCCTTTGTTCTCTGGATATCAGGGTATCTGGACTCCCAAGTCTGGGTCTGTTTAGTAAACATTATTTGTTCCCTTATCCATAAACATCGAGAGGCTGGGAATGCCCGACTCTGGGAGTGGAGCCTACCAAGCCCTAGCCTCATTTTCCAGCCCTCACCCGAGATGGAGTCGCTCTGGTTCCAGCGCCTCTGACGACCGCAGGCTGGGGCTTAAGCAGGACATTTATTGCTCAAAGTACAGTCCATGAGGCTGGCGGTCCCAGATCGAGGTGTGGCAGGGCTACTTCCTCCCGAGGCCCCTCCTTGGCTTCCAGACACCATCTTCTCCCTGAGTCCTCACCAGGTCGCCCCTCTCTGCGTGTCCGCCTCCTGATCTCCTGCTCTTACAAGGACACCAGTCACAACGGGCCCACCCTCATGATCTCATTTAACTGAAATCCTTTCTGTAAAGACCCCATCTCCAAATACCATCACATTCTGAGGTCCTGGGGGTCAGGACTTGAACATTTAAACCTGGAGGCAGGCACAGTCCCACCCATCACAGCCCACTGTCCTCCACAGCCCTCCAATCTCACTTCCAGTCTTCCCCAAGGGTCAGTACAGGCTCTGCCCTTGTGAGCTTCATGGGAATGAGGGTCAAGGGGGTAATGAGGGCCGGAAGTGATGGGAGGGAGGCAGGAAGAGGGAGGACCTTGGACTCCGACCACGGGGTCCCCACCTGGGCAGGGCTGTAGGGAGGGGCATCATGCTGCCCTTGTCCTTACTGGGAGCCAGTGTTGGGAGGAGGAAGGGATGGGTGGCAGGCACTGCGGGGAGGAGAGGGCTCTCCAGCACTCAGATTTTCACCCTTTGACCGCGCTGCCTGGGCACTGAGCATAGGAGGATGTCACTGGCTGGCAGGACTGTCACCCTCATCGATGGCCCAGTTTCCCAGGAGGAAATGGATGGGATGGCAGGTTTCAGCGGAGAGCACACAAGCCCTGCTACTGTCTTACAAAAAGCCAGGCCAGCCTCCCGCAGCTCTCCATGTGACTTAGCATCAATATTGGGGGTTTTGTAGTTACCTCAGGAAACCTACTTTTGAACAAATAATAGATTATGTTCTCTGGAACACAGGGGGAGCTAAATGCCTTTTGACAGCCAGCAGCTTATGGAAATAGCCCTTTTCCTGGCAGAAGAAGTCAGTTCCCCATGGCCGCATCTGCTGCTTCATCCAGCTTCCCCTCGCTCTGCGCCGATGGGTGGCTGGAGTTCAGCCCCTGGCCTGACTGTTGCTCTCACTGCCCCCTTGACCAGTGTAACGGTGACAGCTGTGACGTACGATTACAAAGTGGGTCACACAGCCCTCCTAGAGCAAGACAACGCCCCTGTGGGCCAAGCGGACCAGGCTACTGGGGAACCCTGGGCTCCTGGGACACGGGGTGCAGGTGCAGACAGGGCCTGAGGTGCTTCCAGGTGCATGCCAGTGGCAGGAAGCCCCATGTCACAGAGATGTGGCCCAGGCACTTGACAAGAGATGGCGTCAGACGATGTAAAAGAAACCAATGGACCTAAGTGGGTGCCATCCTGAGCCCCGTTGGTGGATTAACTCAGTTCCATGCCCACGACTGCCCGAGGCCGAGTGATGGTCACGCCCACTGCACAGATGAGGAGCTGAGGCCAGGAAGGGTTTCGCCAGACACCTGGGCTTGGGCCAGGGCTCAGGACCACCCGCTGAGCTGCCCGCTCGGCCCACCCTGGCAAGTGTGTGCAAGGGCCCGGTGGTGCAGACGAGGAGGGCCATGGGGAGATGCTGTTGTCCTGAGTCCCAGCCCCACCTCAGGGGGAAGAGGGTGGGAGAGCAAGGCTGGGGGCCACCCCTGGGGGCTGCGCATGTGCCCCAACATTGGAGGACACAGGCCAAGCCACACCTGTGCCATCCAGGGAGTGGGAAGGAAGCACATGGCCGTGGAGAGGCCAGCAGGTGGCAGGAAGGGCTGCAAGCCTCCAGCCACGGGGTCACACATGGGGACCCAGCATCCCATGCAGGAGCTGGGCTGTGCCCCTGCATCTGCACGGGATGAGGCGCAAACTCGGCATCAGCACCGCCCTCCCATGGAGACGAGGACCCATGCCCGCGTGGTGCAGGAGCTGTGCACTGGGCAGCCCCACAGGCAACTCCAGCCTTCAGTGCCAGGAGCAGGGCCAGGCCTCGCGGCAGGGGTGCAGGCTGGCTCCTGGCAGTCGCTTAGCTCTCAGGGATAAGTGAGGACGTGTGGAGAGGGGACAGCATGGGCATCAAGGCCGAGGCACTGGCCCCTCCCAGATGACCTCCAGGACCACCTGCCTGCCCCTGGGTGCCCCGCTGTGCCTGGGGAGGGCAAGAGTCACTTTGGGTTTAAGGCTCCAGGGTCGCTGTCTTGAAACTCTTACCAATTTTATCACTAAGCTTGTGTTTTTCAAGCAAGGTAGGACGGGCATAGAGCCCCTGCAAGAGCAAGCCACTGCGCCCTGAGCCCAGGGCAGCTCAGAACCTGAACAGAACGCATGAGCGAGGCTTACGGTGGCCACAGGGCTGGTCGCAGCCAGGACGGGGTGAAGTGCTGCAGTCCCAGCCTCGCCTTCCCTTCAAGCAGAGCAGCTTCCAGTGGGAGGAAACGCCAGCGACAGGTCCCCCATCCTTCCTCCTCAGGTCCTGTGGAAGGTGCGGTGCCAACGGAATGTGGTAACCGAGAAGGTGGAATGTGGTGACTGGGAGGTGGAATAAAAGCAGCCACTGCGCTGGTTTTGTGGGACCTTTCCTCCTTTCTGGGGGTCCCTGAGGACAGATGCACGTGCGAACTGTAAAACAGAAACTGAGATTTCACCTTCCAGATGAGTTCCATGCGTTCTTTTTTGCATTTAAAACTGGACAATGTCATATTGGCAAAGACCTAGAGTTTTCTGCTGTCTTAGCTAGAAATGAACTGCAAGTTTTTCTCAAGATGTAGTGCGTAATTGATCAGAGCAAAACATGGAGAGCCCTTAGCAGAAGCCCATTTTAATGCATTTTCTTCATATCCCTAAAGTTCCTTAAAAATATGTGACGATGTATTGGGAAGAGGAGAACTGAGGAGTAGAAGTTCCCTTGCAGGTTTTGTATCAGTGACATGTAAATGAGCAATTCACAGATGAGCGCAGGCAGAGCTCTGTGTGCCGTGTACACACGGACAGAGCTGTGTGTGCCGTGTACATATGGGCCGGGCTATGATGTGTCTCACATTGGATGATATTCCACCTTCGGAATTTTAGTGTTTGAATACAGAAAATGGGTTTAATAACTCACCATGGTTTTGATTTATCTTATATTCATTTCTTAAAACTCTTGTTTCTTATAAAAAAATTTAAAGTAAAAAAATAAAACTGGACAATATACGATGAATGGCAGATCTATGCTAATGTTTCTAATTTTCAGAATTTCTTTACTTTGACAAAAAATAGCAACCAAAAAATAACATTACAAGTTGAGAGAGAAACTGTGGAAAAAGAAAAAGCTAGGCTGGGCACGGTGGCTCATGCCTATAATCCCAGCATTTTGAGAGGCCAAGGCGGGCAGATCACCTGAGGTCAGGAGTTCAAGACCAGCCTGGCCAACATGGCGAAACCCTGCCTCTACTAAAAATACTAAAATTAGCTGGGCTTGGTGGCTCATGCCTGTAGTCCCAGCTACCTGGGAGGCTGAGGCAGGAGAATCGCTTGAACCCGGGAGGGAGAAGTTGCAGTGAGCTGAGATGGTGACATTGCACTCCAGCCTGGGTGACAGAGCAAGACTCTGTCTGATAAAAAAGAAAAGTTGTGTATTTTAATACCTTGCATGGCACTTTCCCCTGCTTTTTAATGAGGCACTCCACATTTTCACTTTGCACAGTGCCCTGAGTAGGCCAGGAGGAGGGACCCTTCTCCTGGGGTCTGACCCTCAACTGGCTTCTGGTCCACACGAGGCCTGACCATGGCTCTCAGGGTGATCACAGCCTGAGGCTCCTCCTTTCTCAGGCCCTGGTCACTCGGAGGATTCCCGAAGGGGACCCTCCAGTCGACACCCAGCTCGTGCTTCAGAGCAAGAGGGGTATGAGGAGAGTTTTCCAAAGGTACCAGCTTTGGACAGATGGGGTGAGATGGTGGCCAAGGGGTCCCTGCAGGGGACCCTCATGGTCCTGGGGACACCCTGGAATCTTCCGGCCCGGTGGAGCACAGCCCCAGCTACCTTTGCACTCTCCAAGGTCCCAGGAGCACCCAGGCTACTGAGTGTCCCAGACATCCACACGCAGGGATTGGAGGACCAGAAGCTGGGGAGCCCTGGGGGTTTTGAGGGGAGAGGGCAGGAGGAGGGTGTGGTTAATGGTGTCCAATGCAGATGCTAAGCCATGGGAGGGTGGGCTGTGGCGTGGACACATCAATGAGATGTGCCAGCATCAATGAGATGTGCAGTGGGCTCGTTGGGAGGGGGGGTTCCTTTTTAAGAAAAAAGCCTCGGGGTGTGGCTGCTGGTGGGTCGCCCTGTCAGAGAGGAGAAAGCTGGTGAGGACACAGGGGTGGGGTGCAGAGGCCTGGGGCCAATCAGGGCAGGGTGGAGGGCAGGTCTGTGGGTTCCAGGAGGGGCACACTGGAGGGGATGCTCAGGGGCTGGAGGCTGTCTTGGGTTGGGACTGAGGCTGGTGTGGGGTCTTCTGCAGGCTGGGACTCGTGGTGGGGCTGGGTTGAGGGGTGGGAAGTTGGAGGGGGATGCTGGGAATATCTGCTGTGACAGTAGAAAATGTATATTCAGGATTGGCGTGGTGACTCACGTCTGTAATCCCAGCACTTTGGGGGGCCGAGACGGGTGGATCACTTGAGGCCAGGAGTTTGAGACCAGCCTGGCCAACATGGTGAAACCCCGTCTCTACTAAAAATAATAAAATCAGCTGGGTGTGGTGGCGCGCACCTGTAATCCCAACTACTTGGAAAGCTGTAGCAGGAGAATTGCTTGAACCTGGGCGGTGGAAGTTGTAGTGAGCTGAGATCGCACCATTGCACTCCAGCCTGTGCAACAGAGCAACACCCCGTCTCAAAAAAAAAGAAAATATTCTATTTTGTCCCCAGTTCCTGACACAGTGCTTCTTGGAATGTCCTTCCTGCATGGTAGGAGGTGAGTATTCATAACAAGCCCCTTTCAATCTCTCCTGAGCTTACGCTATGAGGGGACTCTTGGTAGGCCCCTACATAGCTTGAGGGTGGGGCTGGTTGCTAGGGGAACCAGCCGCGTGATTGAAGGCTGAAACTTTCAGCCCCATTCCTCAATCTCTGTGGCCAGGGGTTGGAGATGGAGGCCAATGAACAATCGCCAGTGATGTCACCAATTGTGTCCACGTGATGACACCTCCATCAGAAACCCTCGCCCATGGGATTTGGAAAGCTTCAGAGTTGGTGAACACCCCCGCGTGTGGGAGGGGGCGCACCCCAAGTCCAGGGGGACAATGGAATCTCCTGTGCCCGGGGCCCCTCCAGCCCTCGCCCCAGGCACCTCCGCATCTGGATGTTCGCTCGTATTCTTCACAGAATCTTCTCCAAGCAAGCAGTAATGGTAAGCAAAGTGTTTCCCTGACTTCCACGAGCCATCCCAGCAAATTACTGAATTTAAGGAGGGGATGGTGGGACCCTCCATTTGCAGCCACATTAGACAGACATGGGGGTGGCTTGGGGACACAATGCTTGTGACTGGTGGAGTGGGGGCAGCCTTATGGGCAAAGCCTTCAACCTTCAGGGTCTGCACTAGCGCCGGGCAGTGTTAGAGCTGAATTAAATTGCAGGACACTCGGGTGGTGTCTGCAGAGACCCAGAGAATTGGCTGGTGTGCAAAACCCACACGCTTGTTGTCGGCCGTGTTGTGAATCGAGGAACAGCTTTCCTTTATCCACAAAAAAGAAAGCGAGTTTCCACTCCCTATTCTTAAGTGCATGGCTGCAGCTTTTGCAATAGTTCTAGTCCTTATCGTGGTGAGGAGGGTAATGTGAGCGAGGATGAGAAAGCTCCGGAGGAGTCCGCACGGCCATCCTCTATTTCTAGTTCAGCGACAAGAGCCAATGTCAGGTTTCCACGGAAAGTGACTGGCGTTGGTTCTCCATAGGGAAATGAAAGTAAAAGAAGCAGTTTGGCCAGGTGCAGTGGCTCACACCTGTAATCCCAGCACTTCAGGAGGCTGAGGAGGGTGAATCACCTGAAGTCAGGAGTTCGAGACCAGCCTGGTCAACACGGGGGAAACTCTGTCTCTACTAAAAATACAAAAATTAGCCAGGCATGGTGGTGGGTGCCTGTAGTCCCAGCTACTCAGAAAGCTGAGGCATGAGAGTCATTGGAACCATGGAGGTGGGGGTTGCAAGTGAGCCCAGATCATGCCACTGCACTCCGGCCTGGGCGACAGAACAAGACTGTCTCAGAAGAAAAAAAAAAGAAGCAGTTTGGGCCATGCAGTGAGCGCTCTGTGGACCAGTGGACTCATCTGCTGGGGTCCAGGCAGCCTGGGCTGCTCCTGGTTCTTCCCTCTTCCCTGCATGCACGGCCCTGCGCTGCCCTCCCCAGCCTGGTTCTTCCTTCCTCCCTGCATGCACGGCCCTGCGCTGCCCTCCCCAGCCTGGTTCTTCCCTCCTCCCTGCATGCACGGCCCTGTGCTGCCCTCCCCGGGGGCTGCTGTGGGAGTTCTCAGGGCTTTTGCTGGTTGTCCCGCTGGCTGGGAAGGGCTGTGGTGTGTTGGGTGCTGGCTACCCTAAAGTACACGAATTAGGGTTGTGCTGTGTTGGGTGCTGCTCTCCCCAGGGGCTGCTGTGTTGGGTGCTGGCCGCCCTCAAGTACATGAATTAAAAATTGCTTCTCCTCTTGCCAGATGCAGGGAGCAGACTAAGCAAAGCCCTAGCTCATTTACATAGAGACATAGAGACAGACACACAGAATTTTTGCAGGAATTTAACGCACTCTGATTTTTCCGGAGATCTGACAATAGCGCACATCAAAGTGGGTGGCACTGGGCTCTGTTCAGAACATTCCAGCAACTGGTCATTGTGCAGCAGCACACTCACATGGTGGTCAACCTCACCTTCTGGAAGGTGCACCTGTGTGCGCAGGCATCCGAGTGCATGTCACATGCTGGCACGGCCATCACCATCTTTTCACAACAGGTCACGAAGCCGATTGATTTTGAATGGCTGTGTGGGTAATACTGCCCATAACCTTCATTCCAGAGAGCAAAAGGTATCAGGAAATGTCTGTCACAACAGGCAGGGCTGGAGCTTGACGAGGCTGAGAATCCCTGATGCTCAGCCCGTATTTTCTGGCTACCAGTTGAAAGAAAGAGCGAGAGGATGCCTGGCTCTGAGCACGTGTCTGAGAAGTGCAGCCGCAACATTCAGCTCCTTCTCAGCAAATCCTTTACCCCAGAGAACCCGGGAGGAAGACCCATTTCCTAGGAGCTGGGTACCTGAAATGAAGGAAAGGACGCTAGGTTCTCTCCCCCAAACGGCGCGCTGGGCATCTCCCCTCGAATCAGAGAGAGGAACGAAACTTACACAGACCTCAAACTTCTGTTAGAGGTAAAATAGAATAATAATAATAATAAATCCCAGTTCAGTGAATTCAGGTTAACCGCAAAGCTCATCTCTTTGGAGAGACGAGCTCTGACCTTTGTCAAATTTTGTGCACAAACAACCTGGAACACTGCTGTGAGAGAGAGGGCTGTGTCCTGGCCAGTGTCAGCCCCACCTGCGGGAAGTGCGTATCTGTTACATCGGTGAGGTTTGCTGGCTGGGCTTGGGGAATAATGGGTTCCCACTTTCTCAACTCTCTCCATGGTTTGGAACACACGGCTCTGCCTCTTTCTTCACTTGCTGTTCCACAGAGAGAAGGTGACCCGAGCTGCACAGTCCAAACCGAAGGACACTTAGCCCCCAACTGGATGAAACGGGGAAGAAGCGAAAGCGTCTTCATCTATCAGTGTCAGTATTTGAAATTTTGCTTTTTAGATAGGCAGACCAACGGAATAGAAGAGAAAGTCTACAAATAGAACCAAATATATGTAGAGATTAGGTATATGATGAGGTGGAAAAAGATGGACTTTTGACAATTATTTTTTGTGACAGTTGGATAGCCACATAGAAAATGATACAACTGGCCAGGCACAGTGGCTCACACCTGTAATCCCAGCACTTTGGGAGGCTGAGGAGGGCGGATCACGAGGTCAAGAATTTGAGACCAGCCTGGTCAACGTGGCGAAACCCATAGGTCTACTAAAAAAACAAAAGTGGCCGGGCGTGGTGGCTCAGGCCTGTAATCCCAGCACTTTGGGAGGCTGAGGTGGGCGGATCACAAGGCCAGGAGTTCGAGACCATCCTGGCCAATGCAATGAAACCCCATTTCTACTAAAAATACAAAAATTAACCGGGTGTGGTGGCGGGTGCCTGCAATCCCAGCTACCTGGGAGGCTGAGGCAGGAGAATTGCTTGAACCTGGGAAGCGGAGGTTGCAGTGAGCTGAGATCATGCCATTGTACTTCAGCCTGAGTGACAGAGCAAGACTCTATCTCAAAAGAAAAAAAAAAAAAAAAAAAAAGAAAAAGATACAACTTAACCTTTAGCTTATCTTCCACACCAGAATAATCCCCAAAGACCAGAGATCTTCATGCGAGAAGGAAGTAAGTAAGGTCTGGCTGAAAACACAGCTGCAGGATGTCACAGGAGAGGAAAAGACTTTCTAACCATATCTTATAATTCAGAAGAACAAATACAAGATTGCCAAAATTTACCACTTAAAATAATGTATACTCAGGTCTGGCACAGTGGCTCACGCCTATAATCCCAGCATTTTGGGAGGCCGAGGCAGGAGGATCACCTGAGGTCAGGAGATTGAGATCAGCCTGGCCAACACGGTGAAACCGTATCTCTACTAAAAATACAAAAATTAGCCAGGCCTGGTGGCACACGCCTGTAACCTCAGCTACTAGGGAGGCTGAGGCAGGAGAATTGCATGAATCCAGGAGGTGGAGGTTGCAGTGAGGCGAGATCGCATCACTGCACTCCAGGAGCATCTCAAATATGTGTGTGTGTGTGTGTGTGTGTGTGTGATTTTGTGTGTGTGTGTGTGTGTGTATATATATATACATATATACACATATATACGTATATATACACATATATATACACATATATACGTATATATATATATATATATATATAT
>NW_026652292.1:1022610-1031743 GCF_009828535.3 Hylobates moloch
CCAACACAAAATTGAAGAAGAACAAAGTCACGGGACTCATGCTGCCCGGCTCCTAGGCTCATGATGAAGCTGCACTAATCAAAGCAGGGTGGTGAATGAAAGATGGATGAGGGGGCGAGTAGGGGGCGGATAAGGGGGGCGGGTAGGGGGTGGATAAGGGGGGGCGGGTAGGGGGGGCGGATAAGGGGGGGCGGGTAGGGAGCGGATAAGGGGGGGGCGGGTAGGGGGCGGATAAGGGGGGCGGGTAGGGGGCGGATAAGGGGGGCGGGTAGGGGGCGGATAAGGGGGGCGGGTAGGGGGGCGGATAAGGGCGTAGGGGGTGGATAAGGGGGCAGGTAAGGGGGCAGAGTGCAGAACCCAGAAACAGACCCATGTGGATGCAGTCAGAGGAGCGAAGCCAATTCCATGGGGCAAAGAGAGTCTTCTCGACAAATGGTGCTGGGACAACAAGACACCCATGTGCAGAAAAGCAAATCCAGACACAGACTTCCCACCCTTCACAAAAACGAACTCCAAATGGATCACAGACCTCAATGTAAAACACAAAACTATAAAGCTCCCAGAAGATAACACAGAATAAAACCCAGATGGCCTTGGGCATGAGATGACCTTTTAGATTCAACATTCAGCATGCCTGTTGAATCTAAAAGGCATGATCCATGAGAGAAATAATGGGTAAGTTGGACTTCATTAACATGAGAAACTTCTGCTCTGCAAGAGACACTGTCAAGAGAAGACAAGCCACAGACTGGGAGAAAATACTTGCAAAAGACTTATCTAATAGAGGACAGTACTGAAAATATGCAAAGAACTCTTAAAACAACAACAACAAATGGACAACAGATTTTAAAAGTGAGCAAAATACTGGAACGTAAATCTCACTGAAGAAGTTCCGCACATGGCAATACGTGCACGAGGATGTTCAGCGTCACGCATCATCGGAGAAACGCAAATTACAGCAACACTGAGATACCACACACACCTACTAGCGTGGCCAAAACCCGGGGACTGGCAACATCAAATGCTGACAAGGATGCAGAGTAGCAGGAACTCTTGTTCATCGCTGGTGGGAATGCATGGGGCCGCCACTGTGGCGGACAGTGTGGCAGTTTCTCACAAAACTAGACATGATCTCACCATATGGTCCAGTAGTCACGTTCCTCGGTATATACCCAAAGGGGCTGAAAACTTCTCTCTGCACAAAACCTGTACATGGGTGTTTGTAGCAGTTTTATTCCTAAGTTTCAAAACCTGGAAGCAACCGAGATGCCCTTCGGTAGGTGAATGGGTAAGTAAGCTGTGGCATATCCAGACAGTGGACTCAGCACTAAAAAGAAATGAGCTGCCAAACTATGAAAAGGCAGGGAAAGAACTTAAATACTTATCACTGAGTGAAAGTGGCCAATGTGAAAAGGCTACACCCTGTGGGGTTCCAACCCTAGGACATTTGGGAATCGGCAAAACCATGGAAATGGTAAATAGATCAGTGGTTGCCAGAGGCTGGGGGGAGGGAAGGTTGGACAGGAGGAGCACAGAGGATTTTTAGGGCAGTGAAACTCCTCTATGTGATACTGTAATTGTAGACACGTGTCGTTAGATATTTGTCCAGCCCTTAGAGGGTACAGCACCGAGACTGAGCCTGAATGTAGGCTACAGGCGCTGGGTGATGACGACGGGGGTCAGTGCAGGAAAATCAGCTGTAACACATGCACCGCTGGTGGGGAAGTGCATCGTGGGGAGGCTGTAGCCGGGGAGGGGTCTATAGGAAATCTCTGTACCTTCGTCTTAATTTTACTGTGAACCTAAAACTGCTCTAAAAAATAAAACATTAAAAATGAAATATACAGGCTGGGCACAGTAGCTCACGCCTGTAATACCAGCACTTTGGGAGACCCGAGGAGGGTGGATCACCTGAGGTCGGGAGTTCAAGACCAGCCTGGCCAACATGGTGAAACTCCGTCTCTACTAAAAATATAAAAATTAGCTGGGTGTGGTGGCGCACTCCTGTAATCCCAGCTACTCGGGAGGCTGAGGCAGGAGAATTGTTTGAACCTGGGAGGCAGAGGTTGTGGTGAGCTGAGATGGTGCCATTGCATTCCAGCCTGGACAACAAGAGTGAAACTCCGTCTCAAAAACAAAAAAACAGAACAAAAAAAAACCAAAAAAGAAATATAGATTTTAGCATGAACAAAAGTGCAAGAAGAAAATCAAAGGTGTAGCACATGGGGAAATGAAAGCCATAGCACATGAGGAAAGGCTTACAACTTATCGCACAAAGGATCAAGCTCTGCAAACTATAACAATCTCCTAAAAATCAAGGCAAAAACCCAAGTATCTGTTGGAAAAATGGGCAGAAAAAGAAAGGCACTCGGCTCTCCCTGTGAAGAGACACTCAGCCTCCCTTACAGGAAAAGTGCACACCCCAGGTCCTCTGCACGCCATTTCCCACCCATCGGATTGTCCGAGATGCAGACTTCCAACAGCGCCTCTGCATCCCCAAGGAGATGGGCGGCTCATGGGGTGCTGCTGCCTGGGAGGGGAGGTGGCTGTTGGGGGGGCCTCCCACTTACCCAGCTACAGCAACAAATGTGATATCTGTCCCTGAGATGGCCAGACACGCAGCAAGTGCTCCATGCTGTTCAGTGTGGCATCGCATGTAGTGGCAAAGGTTTGGAAACACCCAAATATCAAAGAGCAGAAGGTTTAATGAATAACTGAGACACACCCACAAAATGCATCTGTAAAGAAGAATAAAAAAGTTATCTCTGTGCTGGTAAGCAGTTATCTTCCAGAGGTGGTGTTAAGTGCAAGGGCGGCAGGAGAGTGGTGCGGTTTGTTTCTTGGTCACAGCCTTGCTGACCAAAGCAGGACCCAGTCCAGATGAGGTGAAGTGGAGAAGCTGGCAGGGACCAGCAGATGGTAAGAGGGCGAACCCTGGCTGCCCTTGTTGGTCATTAGCATAAGACATGTCTATCAGTGCCATGACAGTTTATAAATGCCATGGCAATGACCCAGAAATAACCACTGCTTTTTATGGCAATGACCTGGAAGTTATCACCCCTTTCCTAGAAAGTTCTATATAACCTGCCCCTCAATTTGCATTGACCTGCCCCTTAAGTTGCATGTAATTGAAAGTGGGTAGAAGTGGGTATAAATACAGTTGCCAACAACCCATATACTGTGGACTCTGGGCACACTGCCTATGAGTCGGCCCCACTCTGCAAGGAACAGTGCTGGTCAATAAAAGTTTGCTGCCTAACACCGCCGGATCACCCTTGAATTCTTTCCTGGGCAAAGCCAAGAACCCTCCTGGGCTAAGCCCCAGTTTTTGCCTGCATCGCCTGGCAGTCATGAAGATGCAACAGTGGAGGTGGCAGCGGTGGGTGGAGGGGTGGTGAGACAGCAGAGAGGTGGTGGTCCGCAGTGGGTGGGACAACTGCGATCTCTCGAAAGAAGAGAAGTGGTGAGGCAGCAATTGACAAGAAGGCTGGATGGTGGAGAGGTAGCAAGATGGCAACCAGCAATCTGGTGATTGGCTAGACGGTGATTGGTGAGATGGGAAGCAGCAGCAATCAGAGAGAGATGGCGATTGGCTCTGCAGCGATCAAAGAAAATCAAAGTCATAGAGCTGCTAGTGCAGCAGAGCTGTAACCTTAGCCAAAGGCTCTTTTCAGAGCCGTCATCTTTCCCAGCAGGCAGCAGAGCCAAGTGGTTGGGGGCGTGGCCACAGTGCCACCACCACACGTGGGACCCCCGCCCTGGCTGGCAGGTCACCAGTCCATGTGCCAGTCTCCTCGAAGCAGCCTAGCCTGCCCAAGCTGGGGAAACCCTGGGAGGAGATCTTTACCTAGGGATTAAGGTGGAGAATGGTCAGCGCCATTTTGGCTCCTGTGGTTGGGTGAGTGTCCTCCCCTCTACCCACCCCTGCCAATATGAGCCAGGAAATTAGGCCTTTGGCTAGATGGTCAGTTCAAAGTCCCCATAGCACGCCTGACCAGCCACATCCTTTTCATTCCTTCTCTCGATCCTTTCTCCTCTAATGCCATTTCATTGCCTGTTGGCCATTTTAATTTCTGCTTTGAAATGTACGTTTCATCTCCAATTTTTGCTTCGGCTCCCTGCTAACTGTATTTGGGCAGTTATTTAAGGCAGGACACTTGGTTGTGGGAGGTCCCCTGTTGTGTTGACCCTAGGACAGCAGGGTCATGTTGTTCTGTGGCCCCAGCTTGGCCTTTGGGGTTCACTGTTGGCCACCGGCTAGATGCTCTGGGGTTTTCGACATTGGTGTGGGACCCTTGTTGGCTGATACTTGACTGCTCTGGGGTTTTGGCATTTGGGATTGTAGGCCACCCCCAGATGCTCCAGAGTTTTTGGCACTGGCATTCCCTCTAGGATTGTGGTGTTAGAGGCCACCCTAGGGGAATCTTGGCCTTGCCTTTTTTTGTTTCGTACCGAAAGTTATTTTCTGAAACAGCATTTTTTTTGTTGTCACTTTATCTGCACTTTTTCTTCTACGCTTTGCTTGGTAAAAATACTTTTGTCATATTTTGTTTGCCAGCACTTTTTTAATGCCTTGCTACCTTGACTTATTCCTTCTCTGCAGGACATGGGAATCTGAAAGGGGACGACAGCGAAGGTCCAGCTGCTTCTGCTCTTGCTAAACTTAGAAAAACACCTGTGCCCAGTAGAAATCCTTGCTAGACATGAGGACGATGATGAGCATCCCAGAACACTTGCAGCTGGAGTGTCTTTTATGCTGGCCAGTGTTTGATGTTCTTCAGGGTATTAGTTCTAGCCCAAGAACAACTGGCATAAAGCTGTGGTTAGACCTGCAGATTTCTGAGCATTGGTCATGGTAAAGGCCTGGTGGTGTAGACATTAAGGTTGCTTGGTTTAAATGTTCTGGAATTGCATCTGTTTTCAGGCCTGGTGACGGTACGGCTCATGAACGTAAAACATCTTCTGATGAAATTAGTATATGAATTCATATTTCTATAGGGAAGACTACTCAATTGTCAACTTTATCATAGCTCATAGTAATCAATAGCTCTCCTGGCTTTAGATCTGTTGAGTAGGTAAGAGTCAAAATTTAAGTCTTCATAATTTGCATATTCATAGCATCAATATCATCAGTGTCCTATAGTTTTGATGGTAAGTGAAGGGTTAATTTCATCTTTGATGTATAGAATATGTAATAGATGAAATTCGACTTAAAGAAATTCATTTTCTATTGCAAGACCATTTGGATCAAGAGAATTGGTCTAAATATGGTTCTATACATTATAATGCCATTTCAAAATTGGACTTATTCCATAAAAAAGAAGAAAAATGGGAGGAGGTCCCTTATGTACAGGCTTTTAAGGCCCTTTACTGGCTCGTGTTACTTCCAGGCACCAGGAAGGCACGTCTAAGGGAACCCCTCGTGGCTGCTCCCCCTAGAAGGCCTGTGCCCTCCTTGGACCCTCCTCAGTTCCCCAATTCTGAGGGGGGTTCAGCCAGCGCAGGATTCCACCCCGGGTCATCAGGCCCCTGTCCCCCTTATCCAACTAGCTTCAGCCTATACCCCCGACTGCTAAGAAAGCAAGTCCAATGGGCACCCCCAGAAGCAGGGCCTCGTATCAGCCCTTCAAGTCAAACTTGTGTCTGTGGTGAGAGGCAGCTGATGGGAATGGGGCACTTGGAGTGCAGGTGCCATTTTCTATGTCTGACTTGGCTTCATGCGAGGAGGCATGTGGCCGGCTTTCAGATAATCTGGGGTTTTATGGAAGACTCAAGTCTACCATGCTCTTTCACTTGTCATGACTTGCAATCATTGTTGCTCACTTGCTGTGACGTGAGGGAGAAGCAGAGGGAAAAGTGTGAGATTAAGCCAGTCAGTAATGCCAACATCCTTCCCATCACGGAAGGATGAAAATCGCACTGTTTCAAGGTAGTTTGGTTGAGGCACTCAGGAAACGTATTGACGCAGGCCCCGACTCCCCAGAAGGGCAAGCTCTCCTGGGTATACATTTTTTCCCTGAATCTGCCTCCGACATGAGGAGGAAGCTACAGAAAGCAGAAATGGGACCTGAAACCCCCATAAGCCAGCTCCTAAACATACCCTTTAAAGTTTGCAACAATACGAACAGGGCAAGAGAGGTAGAATTAAAAGTAAGATAAATAGCCAGAATGTGCAACTGCTAACAGTTGCTGTCAGTGCCTTGCCCCTCAGCCTTATCCATCCTGAGAGAGTGTTGTGAGATTGGCATCTGACATGCCCAGACAAGAGCTCTTGACTTGCTGGCCCCTGGGTCAGAATCAGCGTGCCTACCGTAAGCAAAAGGGCCATTGGCAATGAGAATGTCCTAACTTTCCCTGGTGAGAAAGAAAAAGGCTGCCTGTCAGCACTAGAGCTCCTTCTGCTAGTCCCAACGAGGTGGTTTTTTGTTTTGAGATGGAGTCTCACTCTGTCACCCAGGCTGGAGTACAGTGGTGCGATCTCGACTCACTGCAACCCCCGTCTCCTGGGTTCAAACAATTCTCCTGCCTCAGCCTCCCGAGTAGCTGGGACTACAGGTGTGCACCACCACGCCACGCCCGGCTAATTTTTTGTATTTTTAGTAGAGACGGGGTTTCACCATGTTAAGCCAGGATGGTCTCAATCTCCTGACCCCAACAAGGTGTTTTGCTCAAGTAAGTGTACTGGGCGCCTCGGACCCTTGGCCTGGTGGATGGCTTCCTGCAGACAGACAAGTGGCCACTTACACATTTTTCTTTGGTGTCTCTGCTGCTGGGTGAGCTCTCTGGTGGCTCAGGGACTGCAAGGTCTCACGCTGAGCCATGTAATTCACCCCCTCCTTTCTACAGAATCTTTCTCCACTTCCCCGTCTTTCATACTCATCAGGGCAAATAAAATTTGGTCAGGTAAACAGGTCCCAATTTTATAAATAATTTAGGTCTAGCTGTCTTGTACAGGTCACTTTGTTTGCGTGATGTGTGTTGTGTCTAGCATGCTATCAAATTGGCTTATAAATAAAAGAGTGCTCATAAATTAAATAAGTCTAAACATGTTAGTTTGAAGGGAATGTTGTATCTTCTAAAATTTAACTTAAAAATTTTTACCTAGGTAAACCACTGATGTTCATAGGTTTTGGAATGGTTAAAATGATTAAGTAGTGAGCTTTTTTGTATGGCTTAAAAATCTTGAAACTGCAGAATGTTTCTCATCTACAGAATGCTAATGTCTGGGCACGGTGGCTCACGCCTGTAATCCCAGCACTTTGGGAGGCAGAGGCGGGTGGATCACGAGGTCAGGAGATCGAGATCATCCTGGCTAACACGGTGAAACCCTGTCTCCACTAAAAATACAAAAAATTCTCCGGGCATGGTGGTGGGCTACTCCAGAGGCTGAGGCAGGAGAATGGTGTGAGCCCGGGAGGCGGAGCTTGCAGTGAGCGGAGATTGCGCCACTGCACTCCAGCCTGGGCGACAGAGTGAGACTCCGTCTCAAAAAAAAAAAAAAAAAAAAAAAAAATGCTAATGTCTGTTGGGCAGTTCAGGATTTCTTGCTTCCTACCTGTATATAATGGCTAGGGAAGATATATTCTTTATTGGGAAAATAACTTTTGTCCAGAAAGTATTAAATGAGAGGCTCAAAATATGAGGGAACCAGTAAGAGCAGAAAAAGAGAGAAGTGGGGAAAGTTTTATATATATATATATATATTTTTTTTTTTTTTTTTTTTTTTCCAGGAGGGATATGAAGAGTGACTTACAGGCACCCGCCACCATGCCTGGCTAATTTTTGTATTTTTAGTGGAGACAGGGTTTCACCATGTTGGCCAGGCTGGTCTCAAACTCCTGACCTCAGGTGATTCACCCGCCTCGGCCTCCCAAAGTGCTGGAATTACAGGCGTGAGCCACTGTGCCCGGCCAAGAGTGACTTTGTATGAGAAGGGATCTCTGGTCCTAGAATAAAGAGACTGGTTGGGAGGTGTAGGACAGGTCAGAGAGTCCAGGCATGTCATGGGTGGTCTGTGTGGGTTGTAATGGGGTTTGTGAAGGGGAATTTCTGAGAGGAGTTTTGTGTCCAATTAAGCCTGCTGTGATTAATTTTTTTTTTTTTTTTGGAGACAGAGTCTCACTCTGCCACCCAGGCTGGAGTGCAGTGGCGTGATCTAGGCTCACTGCAACCTCTGCCTCCCGGGTTCAAGTGATTTTCCTGCCTCAGCCTCCCGAGTAGCTGGGACTACAGGTGCCCGCCACCACGCCTGGCTAATTTTTGTATTTTTAGTAGAGACAGGGTTTCACCATATTGGCCAGGCTGGTCTCGGACTCCTGACCTTGTGATCTGCCCGCCTTGGCCTCCTAAAGTGCTAGGATTACAGGCATGAGCCGCTGCACCCCGCCGATTAAAGAAAAATGGTTTGTGGTAGACTTTTTAGGGAATGGTCTATATATTGGAACCGGGTTTTCTTAAGGTATTGATTTATTAAGTTATGAGAATTTTTGCTTTTAATGCTATAACCAGCTTCTTTTAAAACTTCTTTGGGCTGAGTGCAGTGGCTCACACCTGTAATCCCAGCACTTTGGGAGGCCAAGGCAGGTGGATCACTTGAGCCTAGGAGTTCACGACCAGCCTGGGCAACATGGCAAAAACCCATCTCTACCAAAAAAAAAAAAAACCCAAAAAAACTTTAAAAAAATGTAGCCTGGGTGTGGTGCACATCTGTAATCCCAGCTACTTGTGAGGCTGAGGTGGGAAGATCAGTTGAGGCCAGGAAGTCAAGGCTGCAGTGAGCTGTGATCACACCACTGCACTCTAGCCTGGGCCAGAGCACGAAACCCTGTCCCACAAAACAGAAACAAAAACTACTTGGGTTGGTGTCCCGGAGGTTCAGCTGTTGTGTCTCTCTGCTGTCAGCTTTCTCCCTTTGAAAAGGTCTGGGATAGTGGCTCTTTCCTTTAGCTTCTTCGTCGGCTCCTGTAATTTTTTCTCTTCCAGTTCTAACTGACGTTGTGGCCTGATGCTAAAGGTTTCATCTTAGAGGTCTGTGAGAGCAGTGTTTTCCCCAGTACAGCTTGATGCTATGCTCCTGGATTTTCTTGACTTATAACCTTATTTTTGGCTTTTTTTTTTTTTTTTTTTTTTTTTG